>NC_085007.1:27002046-27004546 GCF_963854185.1 Sardina pilchardus | reverse complement strand
CTGAGCCGTAGACTTGGCAGCGCCGGGGATTGCCACGGCAACGGGATGAGAGGTTGAAGGGGATGGAGGAATGGAGGACAAAATGGAGGACAAAGAGAGGGAGAAGTGTGAGGAGGGAGGCACTGTCGATGTGTGTAGCACCGCTCATTAGAGTGGTTTCAGATGTAAAGACAATCACATACATGAATGACAATGTATGGGGGCTGGGCGAGAAGTCAACAAAAAAAGAAAGAAAAAAAAACCGGCTCTTGAGGGGGAGCGACGCTATACTCCCCCCTACTGGTACGAGTTTATTACTGACGCAATGAAGAAATCAACACACTATTGTGCTGTGTGTGTGCTGTGTGTGTGTGTATGAAAGAAGGAAAGGAAACAAGAGAAAGAAGTAAGAATAAAATATATGCACGTATAAACCATTGAGAGTAACTTTTATTTGTGTCTGTGTTTTTTGTGTGCGGACGAGTGTAGGTTGTGGAACTGTGTGTGTGTGTGTATGTGTGTGTGTGTGTGTGTGTGAGTGCGTGTGTGTGTGAAGAAGTATCATATCAGCTGGTCCCTATGCATAGGCAAACAGGCAGAGAACCCTGCCTGTTTGCCTGAATGGATCAAAAACAGTAGCTATAGTGATTATAATGCACTCCAGTGTACTTGCTCCTGACTACAGTAGCTCTAAGTGTGTCTGTGTTGTATGCGTGTATGTATTTGTGTGTGTGTGTGTGTGTGTGTGTGTGTGTGTGTGTGTGTGTGTGTGTGTGTGTGTGTGAACCTGCCTTGTTTTGTGTGTGAATGCTGCTGATGATTCCCTGTGTTTAATACAGAGTGTATGTTTACCTGTAAGTGCATGCGTATTGTGTGTGTTTTTACATGTGTGT
Source organism: Sardina pilchardus (assembly GCF_963854185.1). NCBI lineage: Eukaryota > Metazoa > Chordata > Actinopteri > Clupeiformes > Clupeidae > Sardina > Sardina pilchardus. Next base: position 27,003,674 of record NC_085007.1, on the reverse strand, counting down.
GTGTGTGTGTGTGTGTGTGTGTATGTGTGTGTGTGTGTGTGTGTGTGTGTGTGTGAGTGCCCACGCTGCCCCATCGCTGCCCCACAGTGTTTCGGGCGATCAGCTGCAGGGCTGCGTGTGCAGGTGCAGGATGCCGCGCGTGTGCATGTGCAGGAAGTTGAAGATCTCGTGCGGCATGGCGTGGAAGCCCGGCCGCGGCTTGACGTTGTCGTAGTAGTGGTGCGTGATGAAGACGCCCGCCGGGTTCATGGGGAAGGCCCAGAAGCCGTACAGGTGCACCTCCTCGCACAGCTCCATGGCGGCGGTCACCAGCATCAGGCCGCTGCTCAGGCGCTTGGCGCGCACGCCCTGCAGCGACCAGAAGCGCTGGACGTTGAGCAGGTACTGCGGGTGGAAGAAGTAGACGCCGCGCGGCGAGCTGAAGTCGTCCAGCACGTACTTGACGCGGAAGGAGACGTCGGTGTTGCGCGTGTTGTAGAAGGCCGGCAGCACGACGGAGGCGTTCTCGTACGACTGCAGGACGTCGTAGAAGGGCTTGCGCCATTTCTCTAACTTCTGGAACCTGTGGTGAGGAGAGAGTGTTTTTAATAACTGCTATATACACAGGTGTGTGTACAGTATGTGTGTGTGTGTGGCTGGTTCTGTGAGATAAATTAAGCTTTGTATTGAATCTCAACAAATAGCTGCAACAATTAATCGATTAATCAATTCATTGTTGACGATTAAATGAGTCGCCAACTATTTTGATAATCTATTGAGCGGTTTGTGTCATTCATTAAGAAAACTACATCACAATCTTCTGATTGAAGCTTCTTAAACTTGAATATTTTTAGCTTTACTTTTCTTTTATGACATTGAACTTATCCTCCTTTATGACAGTGAGATTCTCCTTTATGACAGTGAACTAAATATTTTTAGTGTGGACAAAACAAGGCATTCGAAGACATAATCTTGGGTTTTGGAAAGTAATGATTGAAATCTTTTTCCATTCCATCTCCATTCAATTTCTGGCATATTATTGTTCAAACAAGCTAATCGAGAAAATAATTGTTAGATTAATTCACTACGAAAATAATCGTTTGTTGCAGCCCTAATTCAGATTATGGTTATGGTATGGTTCTTAGTATGGTTTTACAATCATGGTCCAATTCAAAAGATGTAACATAAACATTGTACTAAATTAGGCTTATACATTGTCATTAGTATTTTCAGGGCATGTTTTTAAAACCAAATATTTCATCAATTAATTGTGCATATTCACATAAGCGGTCCTATATGTCTACGTAACAGGTTTGTGTTCAGACAGAGTTGTCTGTGTACCTCTCTGTGATGATACTTGGGTTGATGGTGACAAAGTCAGTCTTAGATCCCACATCGCCCGAGTATTTATCAGAGATGGGTGGAATGTTGCACCTAACCGAGAGAACGAGAGGTAAACAGAACAGGAACAGTCAATGAACGAGTGTTGTATTTATGTGTGCATGATCATGCGAGTGTGTGTGTGTGTGTGTGTGTGTGTGTGTGTGTGAGGGGGGGGGGGGGGGGGGGGTCTGAAAAGCTTTGAGATCAACATCAGTAACACCCAGCGGTAGGCTGCACAGCAGTAGTTCACAGGAGTAAGCACACAG
>NC_085007.1:26847046-26999546 GCF_963854185.1 Sardina pilchardus | reverse complement strand
AATGTAGTGTAAAAAGATGTAAATAATAATGATGATGAATAATAAATGGTCTTTATTTGACTACTGCATTACCACTGTGTATATACAATATTTAGGCAACATATGTATTGCCTTTGACCAATGTTAATATTACATGCAGTGCTTCGCAGTGTTTGTGTGTACTGTGTATGTTGTGTGTGTGGACACAGTCCTATCAAAGGATGTCTATTGTGGGGTTGTGTGTGTATGTGTGTGTGTGTGTGTGTGTGTTTGTTTGTATGGAACTCACATAGTGAGGACCTTCACATCCAGGATTTCCTTCCTCAGCATTTGACACGATGTGGAATTGAACTCCAAAACCCCATGCGAGGCCTCCAGAAACCTGCCAGAAATAAAACTCTTAATCTAGGGCCATCCAATCTTCTGCCTGTTTTATTTTGTAGGAAACACACACACACACACACACACACACACACACACACACACACACACACCCTCATTCACTCACTCTCTCTCTCTCTCTCTCACGCACACACACACACGCACACACACACACACACACACACAAACACACACACACACACACACACACACACACACACACTGAGTGAAGCGCCAGACAAACATTGATCTACATGTAATGCTGACAGAGCAGACATTAGCTTTCAAGGTGAACAGACAGAAGGAGAAGGAGGAGGCAAGGGCTGGGGTCAGGAACTGGGCCAAAGGAACATCTCTCTGTCAAAACTTTACAATCGTTCCAATCAACGTAAGCATTGAATTACAATGTCACAATACAGTAGCATTGTAATACCCTAACTAAAACTAAATTAAATGCTTTCTTAGTTCAATTCTACAAAATCTGAATTGGACTCCAATATATACTGACACCATTGTGCCACTATCATTTGAATATAAAGCCATGCATTATTTGTATATCATGACTAGACGTCTACATCATTTCCTCACCATCTCACAGAATCTATCCAGCGAAAAAGCGTCTTTTTACCGTTTTACTTTACAGTGACTATGGCACTCCAATTCATTTAGCCTACATGACAACCTCACCATTATCTCATTGCAGGCTATCTTATATTTAATGCACTGCAGCATCAGCAGTTGTGGTTTCATAATGCTGTGTTTCTGTGACGCACCTGATAAAACATATAATGCACAGACAAAGCCACACATTCCCATTGGGAACACAGCTTTGCACTGCAAGTACATCAAGTGGCTTTGCACAAATGTAATCTGATAAATGGGAAATCCGGGACTACAAACAATTACTATGACATCCTAATGTGCATTAATATAATTACGTAAATCCGTTTCTATACGCTTCTACATATGTTGTCTCATGTAAACGTGCATCCTATGTAGACAAACTGGAACTGTGGAATTGGTTTGGAATCTGGAATATGAATATTGCTGCACGGCTTTATCTTTGTTTCTACACTTATAACGACACTGCTGTTTGGCTCATATGGTGATAACAAAGCCAGGAGGATTATGGGTTCAAATCCCACAGAGCATTAATACTGATCACATCAATGGCTTTAGTGCCTCAAAAGCCACTCTGAATATGAAGGCGTCTCTTAATGGAGCACAACTTAAATACTTCCTGATTTTGGCCCAAAAATAAATGTACCCTTCTAAATTACTGTAAAATGTAATAAAACTATTTTTTGAGGATAGATGTCCATATTATTCAGCAAGACCATATATTTGTTGAACCTTCTACCTTGGTAGCTGAATTGAGGGTTTTCATAGTAGGCTAGATCTACCTTACTCGAACATCACACTGACACACAGTTTCAAACTCTAAGTTCTTAACTCTTACCAGCACTGGTTTGATCTCATCTGGGTCATAAGTGGAGTTAATATGTCAAATTTTGCATGAATACTGACTGATATATCACTGTCTGAATGAGACTACCATCTTCTTGCCGTCCTCATATCAATTTTTACACCAACACACTGGAGCACCCATGATAAACAGCACTGTTGTGACAGTCAAGCACAACATTTCTCATTCTGTCACGAGTACAGAGGTGTGCCTCAGGGTGTTGGGAGATGGGAACATGGCCAATTCATTCAGATGGTTCTGTATCAGTAAATAGTCAAGCAAAGCATGGTGCTTGGTGACCACTAAGAACCTCAGAATACAAAAATAATCAAATAAATAAAAATAAAAACCTATGATTAGAGAGTCAACATATCAAACCTTACACAGAGACATGTAGGACACTAACGTGCATGTGCAGATAATTGTTAAAAAGCTATAACAAATGTTATCAGAGCACAAAAAGCTGGTCTTTAGCATGCAATCTAAGATTTTGCATCCAGACTTTCTAAAATTAGTTTAGTGATGTTAGAGGATGTGAAGACTAGTCTTTTACAAAGTACACATTTCATGTGGAAACTATTACTCAAACAATCAGCATTCCAGCTATCTTACCCAATCAACTAAAATGATGGCAATTAACATGACCAGACATACCTTAACCGCTACACTTTAGTAATTTTCAGAAGCTATTACTCACTCTGTAGAGCTTCATACTGTTAGGGATGAAAGTGATACTTTGCTGGATGCCTTTTGTTCTCCAGCTGAAACTGAAAGCATCACACAGCATGGAGCCCAAATGGCGGAGAGGCTGCACCAAAATGGCCACCATGTATGGACCTGTGCTGCTGTTATTGCTGTGAACAGTTTCAATGCTCAACATGGGCATCGGTCAACTGTCCACGGTGTGAATTTTGAGAATGTGTAATGGGAGGGCAAGGTGCTTGATGAGAGAACCTCACGCTGGATACAGAATGGCATGACATAAGGAAGGAAGGAAGCAAGAGAGAGAGAGAGAGAGAGATAAAAGAACGAAACAAACAAACTGAGTAAACGGCGTACATACATCTGAGACCAGTGAGGGAGTCATGGCGCATGCCTGTGTGTGGAAGCTCACTGGAGCACATTGGGGAGAATATGGGTGCTCATATGAGAGGGTTCAGGGTTTGACTCCACCCCTGTGACCTTTGAACCAGGAAATGAACTCCATCTTTGACAAACACATAGCACAGTGAAAGTGCAGATGCAAAGAGGAGAAAGGGACGTATACACTCACGTGCACACACACACACACACACACGCACACACATACACACACATCTCTTTCTCTCTTGTACACACACAGGTGTGTTGGAAACATTGCAGGACAGGGGTGGGAAGGAGTTGTTCTGACTAATGGGAACATCACAGTGGAGGGGTCCCAAGGTAGCATGCAGAGTTCAACACACTCGCACACACACGCACGCACACACTCACACACATGCACGCAGTCACACAGACACAAACCACAGACTGCTGCTGGAATGAGCGGTCCGTCTGAACGATGGTAGAGTGTTTCTGACTGGCCTACCTTTGAGAGTGTTTTTTTTTCTTCTTAATTTCGTCTAGGCAGGGCGTGTTTACTACAGCAATCTGAGAGTCTGAACCAATCTGACGAACACATCTGTCAACACGCAGACAGCTCAGTTAGAGAGAGTCTCACCCCCCTTAGAGTCCCAGACCAACAACCTTAAGTCCTGCCTCTAGTCTAAGCCCTGATTGGCTATGCCTACTGAAACTGAGTCTTGATTGGCTACGCTATACAGTGGCGAATCCTCATGTGGGCGATGTGGACAACATGGGCAACCTCCCAGGGTGGCATCTTACAGGAGAGCGGCACGAGCAAGAAGGGAAAACAAGTATTTAGCTTTAATATACACCAAACAGTTTTCTACTGGAGTAGGGAGTAGGTAGGCTAATAATGCACAACTAACGCAATTAGTAGGCTAGCGGGAATATTGTGAATAATTATGCATATTCACACACATGTTATTTCTGGGTTGTGTGAAATTGTTCAAACCAAATACAAAATGAATCTGCACACAAAAGTGAACTGAAGATGAATACATTAATTGGTTTAGTCTTGGCAATTGGTTGACGGTGCTGAGGGATGGGTAATTTGTTTCTGGAGTACCAAATAAACACAGGAGAAGAAACGATCAAAGGCATCAGGTGCCCAGTTCAGGAAAGAGAGGAAAGAAGGAGAGGAGATATGGGCAAAAGATAGGTATGCAGATATGCCATCTGTTTATGAGAATATTATGCAGGTAATGAATAGTAATTAGGATAAATAATATGTTATGTTTGTTAGCATCTTGCTATGTTGCTGGGGGTCTACAACAAATTTGTGGGGTGGGTTGGGTTGGGGGGTCTGAGGGGAGGTTGTCCAAGGTGTCATACAAGCTAGGACCGCCACTGATGGTATAGATGATCATCTGTGATTGGCTATGGCTTTGCTAAATGCTACTGTCTGATTGGCTATTCTATAGCTTTGCTAACACAAATCTCAATTACCCTCTCTCTCTATCTCTCTCTGTATTCTGTTTTCTGTCTTTCTTTCTTTCTTTCTCTCTGAGGGTCTCTGGCATAGGTGAGTGAAGTCGGTACCTTCTCCTCCCATATCTGGCAGGCCTCAGTGGAGAGTCGTCTGGCAGGTTTAATCCGCTCCAGTTGCCTGCCTCATCTCCGTGCAGTCGGCTAAACTGTTGCCCACTGGTGGGAAAATGAGTCAGTTTATTTAAAAAAAAAAAAAAGCACTCATTAAAACCATTGACACACACACACCACTGCGCCCCTCCTCTCTCTCTCTCTCCCTTTCTCTCTCTCTCACACACACATATGAGCACACACAAAGCAGCACCCTAGTGACAGGGACACAGAGGAGAAGAGTGAGGGATAGAGAGACAGAGAGAGAAAGAGAGAGGGAGAGAGAGAGGGAGAAAGAGAGAGAAAGACCGAGGGAGAGAGAGAGATAGATAGATAGAGAGAGAGAGAGAGAGAGAGAGAGGGAGAGAGAGGGGTAGGAGAGAAATACCACAAGAGAATGTTTCAGCACAGTTGGTTTAATCATCGTATCAGATGAAAGAGGCAGGGCTCACTGGCCAGGGGTGTGACCATGGCCGGCACAACATGGCTGAAACAAGGTCCCCTCAAGGAGAGGACGGGGGGGGGGGGGGCATTGAGGAGGAATGAGCTCAGAGTAGCTAGAGGTAAGACGTGCTAAATTGCCCAACTCCTACTACTGCATATGACAGGTCATCTTATTCCATAACTAGATTATCATGTCGTTTTTGCCGTCTTCATTCTCATCTGTGCTACAGCTCTCTGTGTAGTCATGCCTGAAGGCTGTGTGGAGGTACAGGAAGTAGTCTCCCCTGGCTCAGTGTCTGCTTGAGGTTTCTTTCCTGCCACCGTCTCTGTGGGGCTGCCACTGCAGAGGAACATTTGTTTGATCCCAAAGCCGTTTTTATAGCCATGTGTTTGGTCACCATATTCCATTTTTGGAGACTTCCAAGGGAAATATTGTGGGATGAGCTGAGAAGCGCATGTGGGAGGACATTAAAGATACATAGCTAAAGCTTGTGCGGGCCCTTCAAATGGAGGTTTTGAATAATAAACCAACACAGAAGTACAGATCATGTCTCCGCCAAAAGACTCTGATGCCCAGGGCAGCTCTCTGGAGTCTGAAGAAATCCGAATGAAAATAATTTTAATGGATTAGAGCCGATTACATTATTCTATACTGTGCCTTCTCAACCAACATCCTAGAACTGGAAAGCTCTTGAAGCCTATTTTTAAACACCAGTATGACATTGCTGGTGCCACTGCCATTGTATCTGTTCAGTGTAGATAACACCATAGTGCCTGCCCTTGAAAAACACCTACCAAAGAGCAACATGGTTGGGATACTGGGCATATTCACCCATTGTAGACTGGTTAAAAAGATGCACTTGTTTACTCAATAATAAAAAACTTTCCTGGGTTATTTGTGATTCGGAAAAGGAAGTCAGTAGGGAAGTCAATCCTTTCCAGACTGACCTGTCGGGCAAATTCAAATTTGTTCACGGGTTCGCCTGGACTCCCAGGCAATTGTATTCAGGATTACATGCCACAATTCCTTGTTATACATCAAAAATGATGAACGAGAATGAAACAGTTGCTGCTGTCACAATGTACTGTCAATGCATTCATATACATCTTGCATTCAAATTGATTGCATTTTACTTTTGCAGCTCTGTTTACACATGCCTAGAGCAGCCCATCATGAGACAGGCAGGAAAACGTATCCCTAACAGAAGAAGGAACCTCACGCAGAAACAAAACCATGGAGAAGCCTGTTATGGATGTAGGGTATTCACCACCACAGATGCCATAATTTCAACTGACTGTAGACAAGTCTGCTGTGTGCACAGTTGGTCTACGGCCTTCTCCTGCATGCCTCTCACAGCACTACAGTCATCTGTGCTTCGGCCATCAGAGGGATTACTACACACTTCCACTGCAGACTGCATTACTCTTTCTCCAGTCACTGTGGGGATTATGTGCAGCACATTAATTACCTCCATGCACAAGCACAAGAGCACAACAGTCTGTGAAATCCCTACATCTACTATCATCATTTAAAATGTGCACTGGTTACAGTCACTGTATGTCCTACTTATGCTAAGAGTGTTATTTCCACGGGGCTGGAGGCAGTAATGTGATAAGGGAGGCAGCACTTTGGGTGAGGGGACACTGAGGTTGGGGGAGGGGAGGGGGGCGGGGGGGCAGCACTGGTGATGAGGGACAATGATGGCAACAGGGGCCATCGTCATGGCGGCTTGTGGTTCCCAGTAGATGTATGACCAGTCTCAGAGGCTGGAAATATACAACTAAAAACAACAGATAAAAATGAATAAACACAATAAATCAAAGACGGCAGGGATTCCCGCCATAGCCAGCCATAAGCCAGTTATAAGCCTGTGTATGACATGAATATGAGGCTTAAACCTCACATATAAATCATACCCGCGCTGTCTGCCTTGCGCACGGACCTAAAAGCCTTTGTTCTGTGGAGTACGCCGAGCGCATCTCTTCTCTTAATGATTTTGATTCATAAACACGCATGACGCGCGCGTTATAGCGCGTGATGCGCTGATCAAATGCGTTGATGTGGAACGGGCTTACATCAGACTGTGACAGACACATAATTACAAAAAAAATGACAATAAGGGAAAAAAATATAAAGAAAATGTTTTCAGCTTCTGACAGGAGGCTGCTTATACCTTTTGACGTAGTTCTTCCCGTAAAGGATCTGCTGCACCAGTGTTACCACGGCGAAGGCACAAATGAAGATGAAACAGAGGGAGCGACTCCCCAGCAGGTCTCGACCAGCCGTTGGATCCGCGTAGCCCATTCTCGTCATCCTGTGACCAGTAACGACAGAAATGATCTCCAGAAATATAGTTGAAGATTCCAAACAATCACCCTCACACGCTCCCCGTCATCTTCGGGGTGGATGCTCCACTTCTCAACGACACTACGCTGCGGCAGCTTGCGCTTCAGGGTTCGTTTTTCCGAGGCATGCCCGTACACCTCTGTAAACAAGCACTATGTTTAGTCATGAAAGAAAAATCCTTGAATAATAACTATTAACGTGTGGCGTCATTAATTGGGTCGAATTTTGTATCGGATTTATGTTTTGGTCTTTTTGATGCTATACGCCCTTCTGCCATTCTGCGCGCGCGTTCGCTTCAGCTTCGATGCGTCTCGCGTACCCCTTTCCATCGCGTGCACGCAAACTGGCGCGCGTGGCAAAAAATTTCGTCACAATTTTTAGGTGAGCGAACGCGCTCATCCTCTCACATAGGCTACCCCACTTATCACTGGCGGCAATGTTGACTACAAACCAAGCCTCGCCCATTCAGTAAGGTAATCTGTCAGTGGAGAAAAAGAGGTGGGGTTAGAGTGGAGTGACAAGTGAGTTTGTAAAGCATACGGTTTGTATAGAAGTAATTTCTTAAATTTATCAGCGCAATGCGCACACTGTATTCTACATTGCCAGCCTATGTGAAGCAAACACAAGCACGCGCTCTCACGCTGATGATCATCGATGCTCTCTTTGAATTCATCCACCATCAGTTAACAACAAAGTAGTGCCGATCTGTGTCGCCTTTCACAGCCTCTCTCCATGTTTAGCCTACTTTGCATATTCAGGTGTAGTTTACGTAATTCTTTGGCTGTCATTGGGTCTTAAATGGCTCCTATAGAAATTCGGAGTGATCTTATCATGTAAGCTTTTTCCCCCCTGAAATTAGGCTACTGTCTAATAACATTACGTAGTCCTAATCTTGCCCTTTTTTGTCTTATTCTTTCTAATAGCATTGACTAGGGATTAATAAATTATGTGATCAAAGTGTGTGCATTGCTATGAGAACATAAGTAGGCTAGCCTACAGATAGGCTATTGGGTTTGGCAAGTTGTATTTTTTTGGTTTAGTTTAGTAAAAATTTGGACAGGCATTCACGCATTGAAATCAAAACAACTGCAGCCTAGGCTAAGTTATGTCCATTTTTAACCGGACAAGTCCTTATTGCTCCTTTGCTCTCTCACCATGCAACCTTCTAATAAGGTAGCCTGCTTGTAACGGCATCTTCAGTTATTCTGCTCCTTACATCTTCACTCCGGCAATGAATATCTTGGTTGGCCAGTAATGCATAAGTTCTTCTAACATGATAATTCACTAGGTGCAACACCCAACCGGGTCCGTGTAGACACTAATTACATTAACAATATCAGCAGGTTCAAACACACCAGGTACCACCGGAAACAAACAAGCGTGGTCTCTCTCGCTCTCTTTCTCTCTGCCCCTAAGTGAAAACATTAGAAATATTATTAGTAAAAAGGTTTCTTGCATGACGTCCAGGAATGGACAACTATTCAAAAATTGTCTGATCTGAATGGAAAATCCAGACATTATCTTTTTTAATGACTAGGCCCTGCTGTTGGGCTAAGTACTTACTTAGGCTAGTGAATAAATCTGCCTATCAGATTTTGTGTTAGCTTTTGAGGGGAAAATGCCCCCCATATTACTGTATGCTCTAAGATGACAACATGAATAGTTTTGCTACTATAGCCTATCACTCACTTGCAGGAGCAATCACAAACTAAACTTAAAGGTACAGTCAATCATCTCCTGATGATCAACTAGCTGTCCATTCCGTGAGTATACTGTTAAAAAAAGGTCTCTATAGCAAGCCCAGGCTCCAAAAATTGGAAACAAACAGAGGTGGGCACAAATACATCAAAAACTATTTTGTTACAAAATACAAATACTGGCGTAGAAAATGTAACAAAATAAAATACAAAATACGGATGTGAAAAATGTATTTAATTAAGTAATTAGTAATTAGAAAATACAAAAATACCCCCACAATAATCATGGTATACCAACTTTAAAGAGACCCTATGCAACTTTTTCATAGTCATAAAATCGCTCAGAAATCGTTGTTTTGCTTGACTGACCAGTTTTATCGAACACAGTAATATTTCCTCCCGCCCCCAGTGTCCCTATCCGCTATTGCAACCTTGCAGTTTCTGCAGGAGACGATCGTTCCTTGTCTACATCTGGAAGTCTGAGACGTGTAAGGGACAAGAATAACCACGCTTGCAATTTGTATATTTATATATAGCCTATATATGTATAAATATACACGCTAAAGCTGTCGGGGAAGCTCTGCAGAGAAATATGCAAGCATAAAACGAGCGAAAAAGAAAAACGAAACCGAAACTAGAGATGAAATGAAATCCTGCATAGTTCCTCTTTAAAAATAAACTACAAGAAATACTAGTTTTTTATTGGCGGACAGAGGCCTAAATTCTTTACTTTGGGCTGAAGTGGCCTGGTCCTACCATACTCTCGTACATTCATAATGTACAGAGAGTCTGGACACTTTCCATTGCCAAGCATGAATTTCCTTGAATGCGGATACTCTGCCCAGAGCCTCTCAGATCTGCCATAACCAATCGATAAACGTTTGATCGTGAGGTGACATGCTCAAACTAGCGACCTCAACGTCATCGTTCTCAGTACTCCCTCTGTTTGCTGATTGGACCTGCACATTTTTGTCTTGAGAAAACCTGTGAATATACCGCAGACCCAGACTACGTAGTGGAGTGAAATGAAAACTGAACAGAAGTACGTAGGAAGGCGGAGCCAGGCTACCCATGAAGTAGATCTAGTAAAAAAATGTAATCAGCATCCTACTGTAGATCAATATACACGATGATTGAACTGACAACAAGCAGGCTTTTCAACAGTGGAATCAACTCTGACGAAGCAAACTACCCACCATCATTTTCCGTATTCAATGAAAGTAGTACGACAGATTGAACAGGTTAGCCTTTTTAAATTGACATGCATTTCCCTTTTTGTGCTATAAATGCATGCCTTTTGCCTTCATACATGACTGGCAACACGGGGGACAAATAAAGTGACATCCTGTAAGGTGTCTCAATATACAGAATTAATTAACTGGGAGATGAAAACTCGAGACTGTTTCGCATTGGGGAGGTTTTTGCCTCAGTCTCCTCCATTATTTCTGCAGATCAGGACACCTTGGTTGATACCTTACATAAATCCTCATGTCATGGGGTTCATGTCCCAAAGATTCTGACCTTTGGCTCCAAACCGGAACCTGGAACCGATTCCCAAGCCTAGACCCAGACTATGATAAGCATAGCATATTGTCATGGTTATACTAGGTAAGAGGCTATATTTAACTGTGTGATGAATTTTTGGCTAATTTGAGGGGGGAAATGATGAGATTTTTGTTAAGTATTTAAGTATTTTAAATACTCTAAATACAACCCCTCAAAGTATTTTGTTACAAAGTACATTTGATTTTTTCCAATCCTGCAAAATACAAATTACAAAATACACTAAAGTAATTAAATACGTATTTAAAATACATATAATTGAAATACTGCCCATGTCTGGAAACAAAGATCAACAAAACCCTATGTGAAGTTTTTCTGGGAATACTGAACAGAGGGGTGAGGTACCTCTCTGGTGTGGTTTGTCTGGTCCTTGGTTAAAACATAATGTATGTTGTTTTGGACGAAGGCATCTGCTAATCATTTTAAATGTACACATAAACAACAAAAAATGTCACTTCCTTCACCATCGCTGACTGTGCTTTTAGCAATTGTTAGCTAGGAAACAAACGCCATTAAAGAATTGGCAGACGATAAAGAATTGATTATAAAACCAGCTGATAAGGGGGGGGGCCATAGTCATCCTGAATACTGCTGACTATGTAAAGGAAGCTTATCGCCAACTAAATGATGATCAATTTTATAGAAAGCTTCAAAATAATCCCACTTCTGATTTCCAAAAAATTATTTGGGATCTCACGAGTCAAGCCTTTGAACAAAAGTGGATCAATAAAGATGAATTTGAATATCTGAACAAAAAGCATCCAGTTACACCTGTATTTTATATGCTCCCGAAGATTCACAAAAGCCTTACAAATCCGAAGGGTAGACCTATAGTGGCCAGTAATGAATCATTATTAGAACCGTTGTCAAATTATGTAGATCATTTTATTAAACCATATGTTCAAAAGCTTCCTGCATATGTGAGAGACTCTACAGACGTAATAAACAAACTATCTGAATTACAGGAACTCCCTCCTGACATTTTCCTAGCCACCTTTGATGTGGAAAGTCTGTACACAAATATATCTCAAGACCGGGGGATAATTGCACTTGAATATTATCTACAAGATCGGTTGGAGGATCTAAACCCTCCTAGTGCATTTATTTGTGATCTAGCAACACTCATTCTTAAGTTAAACTTCTTCTCTTTCCATCAGGGGGAGTACTTTCTACAGGTCAAAGGGACAAGCATGGGGAGCAATTTTGCCCCCAGCTATGCAAATCTATATGTTGGGTACTTTGAACAACAGTTTATCTTTAATGAGAATACTAATCCCTTTTATCATAATATTATCAGATATTATAGATATCTTGATGATGTTCTATGCCTTTTCAAAGGGTCACAAGCCCAATTGACTGAATTTACAACTCACCTCAATGCAATGAGCCCAGACTTAAAATTTTCAGTGGAGTTTGACTCTAAATGTGTACATTTTCTTGATATGTGGATTAAAATAGAGGAAGGAAAACTCCTTACCTCACTTTACCGGAAGGAGACAGACCGTAATACACTCCTCTTGGCAAGTAGTGCACATCCTAAAACATTGAAATATGGCCTCCCAAAAAGCCAATTCTATAGACTGAGGCGTATTTGTCATTCTACTGAAGACTTCATTGAGAATGCTGAAGATATGAAACAACGCTTTGTAGCAAGGGGATATCCCTCAGCTTGCATTGAGGAAGCATACAATACAGCTTTATCTACATCTCGAGTTGATCTATTAAAAAAAAGTGTTAGAAGGGACAAGGCATTTTCTGTTTCATGTATCACAACATATAGCCCATCTGCCCAAATGATTAAAAATACTATCATGAAGTACTGGCCTCTAATTAAAGATGACCCCTTCCTTCAAGACAAATTCAAGGAGCCGCCCTTATTCGTATTTAGACGGGGTCCTAATCTCCGCAATAAGGTAGTGAAGGCGAGTATACATACAGAACCAAAGCAAAGCCTTCTGGCACCACTCCAAGATGGAAACCATCCATGTGGTAATTGTGCTCAATGCAACAATACACATAAGACAAGAGACTTTAGACACCCTAGGACGGGTAAGAGTTTCTCTGTGAAAGGCTTCATCACATGTAACACTAGAAATGTTATTTATATGTTAAAGTGCCCATGTGATAAGATATATGTGGGAAAAACCACACGCTGTTTAAAACAAAGAATCAGCGAACACAAAAGCTCAATTAGACGATCTGATCCCAACTACCCGGTAGCCTGTCATTTTAATGAACATTCTCATACTGTCTCCTCCCTTCGCTTCCAGGGTATCGAACAAATGAAGCTGCCCAGAGGGGGTGACATTGATAAGAAATTATGCCAGAGGGAATTGTTTTGGATACACACCTTGGATTCACTCCACCCAAAAGGTTTAAATACTGATTTTGATATGAGTGTGTTACTGTAATACTGTTAGGAACTGAATGAACTGCATTGTATGATGACTAAATGTCTGATGTTTATGCAGTTCTACACTCCTGGTTGTATCAAAATGACTGTTTATTTGTGTTTTTTGTACTTTTTTATTTTGTTTATTGTAATTGCACATTTGAGGATATTGTTCATTCAAAATCACCTCAGTTATCTAGTGTATGCCACTGACATGTATTAGACAGACTACAAATATGTCTACTGGACTACATCTCCCAAGAGGTCATGAGTAATCAGACAGGTGTGTCCTGTTTGATTGATTGTACTAATTGAACCCTTGTTAGACTATTAAATGTACTGCTCTGTATGTGGTGTGCAATGCCCTGATGAAGGTCTAAGTACCGAAAGCTTGGTATAAGTAAAGACACTTTTTTGCATGGATCCGAGTGTGCAGAGACTTTTTTCCTATATTACAGACATTTTTCTGGCACCTTGGCTTTGGAGAGTGCGGTGTACAACCCTAGAAGCAATTGTTAGCTAGAAAAAATTCTATGGACCTACATACTAGCATACTACATACAGTACAGCTGCCCTTTACCTAAATTTAGTGTGTGTTAAAGTTCACATCAATTGTTAAAAATGTTGTGTTACAAATGTTGTGTTGTGTATAAATTGAATTCTAAATTACTAAAGGAAATTCTAATTAAATTCTTGTATTCTGAATGCATTCATTTGCCTTTGAGGTTCACGTATCAGCGCAGAGATCTCAAGTCTCACACATTGACATGAGACGTCTCAAGACGTCATGCCACATGTGCCTTTTCTCAGTGTCTTTGCTTCCTCCTAATGCTATAATTTGATTGTTGAGTAGGAGTCGAACTGACACCAAAATCTGATCATTCATGTTTGCAGATTGCAGGTTACTCATGCGCGTAACCTACAATATGCATGGCATTGCAAGATGCCACAATGCTCTGCATCAAAACGAGTGGAAATAATTGGAATAAATGGAATAATTTATACACACTTATTTTGTGTATAAATTATTGTGTAAGTGTGTACTTATTTAAACACATATTGTTTTCTGTCTGGCTATACAGAGTTGTGAGCCAGATAGCCAGACAACCAAGTAATGTTGTAACATGGCTTATGGTCTTGTCATGCCCTAAAAATATTGTGTTTACTTGCAGCAGTCTACAAAGTCAGAGTAGACCTCTGATGCAATTTAAGTGTCAGGTTCAGAGGAGCTCTGATTAAAATGCGGAATTAAAAATGTATAGTCTATTTAGATGTGCTCATCTGCTCTTCGCTGATAGGTTGTCATTGATGGGCTTTAAGACTAGGGCTTTACTGTTGATGTGTGGATACTTAACCCACTTAGATTTAAGCAGAACAGCCCCATGTCAATTTACCCACCCTGAAAACCCATAACAGCTGTTCATTTAAAATCATTTGGGACTTAAAACTATGTCAATCAGCATGAGCTGCAATTCTGACTGAGGAGAGGAAGAAATCTCCTCTGTGTGTGCATTGACTGCACTTCCCCAGTGCACACTAAACTAGAATGTGATGTGGAACGTTTTCATTTTAATGTACTTCCCTGGTTATGGTTCAATTTAAGAGTAGCAAAATGCATGTCTTTGTTTACTTAACACAGCAAATGAAGATGTTACCTCTAAGTCAGTTTAGGAAACTCTGAATGATGTAGAACCAGTGCTGGGAGAACAATTTCAACTGAAAAGGGATGTTAACCTTTACAAGGGATCACGTCAGAATTAGGGCAGTCTGTTACATCACTGGTAGAATACACAGGACTGTGAGAACCCAGATGAACCTGATAGCGAATTTGAATTCGCTGTGCAGGACAGTCTGACAAGGAGGCCAACATCCCAGAAAAAAGCAGCAGCATGGGTTTGGCCAGTGATTCTCAAACTTTTCACAATGAGTACCTCAGATTGGTCCGTTTGACTAAATGGCACCCTCTTTGGCAACCCCAATTGAACTTCAATGGCTTTGCGATATTTGACATCACAAGTAGGCTTTGTTCTAATTTGCCCATTCAAGATTTTCGTATGAAGGAGGGCACAACCATGCCTCATGTTCATGATGGCTCTTTGGTTATGCACAACCTCTCCTAATTCATGAAAACCAAGACAAAAATGATTTCCATTCTATGTCATTATTTTATGAAATAAAATTCCCAGAGAACCTCAACAGAGAGTCTGTGTACCAGTGGTACCCATACCACAGTTTGAGAACCACTGGGTTAGGCTTTATATGATGACAGATAGAGCACATTCAACACAACCAATGACTGTGCTGGCGACTGGGTTAAACTGATACGGACATATTTTGTTTGGAATTGAGTAAACAGCTGCATTTAGTACCTTTTTTACAAGAAAGATTTGATTGCTGTGTTTCTGAATGATTTCCAGACCCACTGTAAATCTCAAATGAGATATGCGGTCTGGTGTCAACGAGGCTATAATTAGCCATAATCTGTTTTTATGCATCCATGTCAATTGATCACATACAGTATGCTACTAGTTAAATAAATGTCATTTTTGTAAAATGTTGACGCCTTATGGTTAAACAGGTTTTCAAAATGGTCAACTAGTAGTGTGTTACTGACGCAATGAAGAAATCAACATTGTGTGTGTGTGTGTGTGTGTGTGTGAGTGTGTGTGTGTGTGTGTGTGTGTGTATTTAAAGCAACACTAAAGCACTTTTCCTCTGTCACATACACACTATTTGTTTATCCAGCAAATAACGAAGGTAGAGTATGTTGCATGATTGTGTGAAAGTGTGATGTATTGCAACATCGAAGCAAGTCAAAATTGTAGTTTCTTGTGTCTCAGTCCATCGAACTACAGATCCGCTACCCGATCTGGTTAACTTAGTAGACATAGTGCGGTTATAACCGATAGAGGACTGCGAAGCAAATGCAGAAGTGCCGTTCACAATGTTGTGAGTCGATGAACCACTGAAATGATTTTGGAAACATTATTTGAAGGTACAAAAAACTCTTTAGTGTTACTTTAAAGAGGGAAACAGGTACTCCCTTCCTTGAGAGAGACATGTAATAATAAGATACATGTCTAAGACGTTGAGACGTGTCTGTATCTGTGGCTTTTGTGTGTGGACGAGTGTATCTGTCTAAGTGCAGAACGGTGTGTGTGTGAGTGAAGTATCATATCAGCTGGTCCCTACTGTACAAGCAAGCACGCAAAGAATTACCAAAAATGTAAATAGTAATAATTGCTATCCTCACTCCATAACAAACTCCAGAAACCTGTAACTCACTTATTCGAGGTTCATTCTGTGGCTATTCTGTTCATCAGTTATTCACGATAAAACTAAAATCGAACTTCCTAGCTACAGGCTTTTTTTTCTCATAAAAACAGACTAAGACTGCCAGATGAACATCCAAGCACTTAATCACCAATGACAGGATGCAAGATCATTGGATAAACACATTTCCTGTTGCACAACTTGGCAAGTTGACAAGTTGTAATTGTAGTTTTTTTTATTATTATTTCAAACCAATATTTCAACATGAACGAAAGCACAATACAAAAAATATGACCTTTACCAATAGGGTTACCATGACTACAGTTCAAGAAAGTGGTATGATTAGTGGCCATTCTATTTACTTATCAACAAGTTGACAAGAGATTGATGCATCCTAGGCTATTCCTCATTGAAACTATCGAGTACTGTAGCGTGGCGCCTCTATTGGTTTGTATGTGTGTGCGTGTGTGTATGTATTTATGTATGTTGTATATCTGTGTGTGTGTGTGTGTGTGTCCGTCCGTTTAGGTGTCTGTCTGTATACAGTATGTGCAGTATATGTGTGTGTGTGTGTGTGTATGTGTGTGTGTCCGTATAGGTGTCTGTCTGTATATGTGTCTGTGTGTCTGTGTCTGTATAAGTATATGTGTGTGTGTCTGTATACTGTATGTGTGTGTGTCCATGTCCATCCATCAGTGTGTGTGTGTGTATGTGTGTGTGAGTACCCATGCTGCCTCATCTCTCCACTCCTCTTTGTGTTTTGGGCGATCAGCTGCAGGGCTGTGTGTGCAGGTGCAGGATGCCGCGTATGTGCATTTGCATGAAGTTGAAGAGTTCCTCCGGCATGGCGTGGAAGCCCGGCCGCCCCTTGACGTTGTCGTAGTAGTGGTGCGTGATGAAGGTGCCCGCCGGATTTGTGGGGAAGGGCCAGAAGCCGTACAGGTGCACCTCCTCACACAGCTCCATGGCGGCACTGACCAGCATGAGTCCGGTGCTCAAGCGCTTGGCACTCACACCCTGCTGCGCCCAGAACTGCTGGACCTTGATCAGGTACTGCGGGTGGAAGAAGTAGACGCCGCGTGGCGAGCCGAGGTCTTCCATCGTGTACTTGACGCGGAAGGAGATCTCAGTGAGGTGCCTGCTGTAGAAGGCGGGCAGTACGATGGAGGCGTTCTTGTAAGACTGCAGAACTTTGAAGAAGGGCTTGCGATATCTCTCTAACTTCTGGAACCTGTGTTGAGAGGTGGGTGTTATGAGTGACTGTTTTACATTTTATGTGTGTGTGTGTGTGTGTGTGTGTGTGGCTCTGTGAGATAAATAAAGCTTAAATAATAATAATATTCTCAGCAAATGACTGCAAAGGTGTATGTGGCATATTCCACTTATTCATTCAGACAATTTTGCAGTCAATTTAGTGCGATTTTACAATCATGTCCCAGTTCAAAAGATATAACGTACACATTGAACTAAATTAGGTTTATAAATATCTCCAGGTCATGTGACTATGTTTTATGGCCTGTGCAGACTACACAATTTTTGTTGTCTTCAATAATTATCTTTTACGACTGACCATGTCAGATTTGGTGATCAGGGAACCATAAATGCTTGCCGCGTCTTAGCTATAAGACAGGGCACATTACAAGATATGTAACGTTCGCGTCACGTCGTAACATCGTGGAAAGTCACAGACAATAAATCATGAGTCACTGAATAATGTGTGTCACACTACAAGACGCTTCCTTCTTCATGTGTCGTTCCCGACTTTTCATGTTCGGGCAAGACACTGAAAATGTGTTGGCCATGACACAATCGTGTCACAATCGGGCTGAAATTATGTAGTCCGCACAGGCCATAACTATAATCTCTCAATTGCACATGTTCACACAGTCCTTTATACAGTATGTCTATGCAACAGGTTTGTGTTCAGACAGAGTTGTCTGTACCTCTCCGTGATGATACTTGGGTTGATGGTGACAATGTCAGTCTTAGATCCCACATCGGCTGAGTATTCATCAGAAATGGGTGGAACGTTGCACCTGACCAAAGGAATGAGAGTCAGTTGGCAAAACAGCAACACAGAGACAGTTCACAGGAGGTAGCACACAGTAGCAGAGAGAATTCGGCCCAAAGCATGTGTAGAATATGGAAGCATACTCTATGCAGCACCCCTATGTTTGGGGGGGGGGGGTCTTCCTTAAAGGTAGGGTAGAAGATCCTGGAAAACGATTCCAGCAAAGCAGCATTTTGAAAATACACAGGTCAAAAGTCCCAACCCCTTTCTTCAGACTTCCCCCGAAGTCACGCCTCAAGAGTACAGGAACGTGCAATGCTTGTTCACGAGCGGGAGGGAGGAGCAGATTGCAGTTTGATAGATGCATCAGAATCCAATCATCGTTAACAGTCCGTTCAGTATGATTGGATAGTGTTTTTCCTGGATTGTTCGTTCTAGAGGCCACTAAAACTTTTCATTTTTGTGTCAAAACTTTTAACTAATTGGTTGCATTGGGGGTGTGAAGAGTATTTCAAGCAATATGTAAAAAAAATGCTCCAGAGAGCATGCTCCAAACATCTCCTACCCCACCTTTAATCACGTCCCTTATCAGACAGAAAGCTAGAAATGATCTGCAGCAGGCAGCCAGATTGGAGTTCTTTGAATATGGCTGTGGAAAATAACGCTTAACGTCTTACGTACCCCATGCGCTCCGGTGCAGTGGTAGGCATGGTGGTCGCTATCTGGGGCCCTGTCTGCTGCTCCCTTAGAGCTGCAGTGGACTCCCTTAGAAGCTCCGCAACAGTCTCTTCCACCGCCATATTCAAATAACTCTAATCTGGCTGCCTGCTACAGATCATTTCTAGCTTTTCTTACCTGATGAGTGACATGATTAAGGAAGAGAGGACTGACCAATTGATATATCGAATAACATGGAAGTGACATAGATGCATTTATGATGTACTGCAATTTTAATGAAAAGTATAAGACATCATTAAATCGACAGAATCGGTCCGTTGAATGGAAAACCATTTCGGTGCTTCTAATATCGCTCCAATTATGAGTTAATTCGCTTGAAAATCTTGAAAAGGGCTATGTATTCAATGTACTGTAAAAGCTGGATTTTTTTACCGGAACACAAAGTCAGCTGAGTCTATCTCTTTTCCACACTTGCTGTCTATGCTGATGCCTCCATTCCCAACGACAGCACAGCGCTTAAACTGTGATCTTGAATAAGGCATGTCCTGTGAACACACCCACCCACCCACACACACACACACACACATACACACACACACACACACACACATATTTACAGCAAAGCTGCACCATATAGAACAGATGCACACACTTCCATCTGGTTGTTTGTTCAAACATGTCAGAGGGATAGTGTGTGTGTGTGTGTGTGTGTGTGTGTGTGTGTGTGTGTGTGTGTGTGTGTGTGTGTGTGTGTGTGTGTGCGCGTGTGTGTGCGCGTGTGTGTGTGCGTGTGTGTGTGTGTCTCAAGACTCACATCAGGGAACATTTTAAATATGGCGGGGTTGATGTCCAGAGCTCCGCTGCTGGTGACCTCATAGTGCAGCTTGGTGCCTGACGGCGTGTTGCGCTTAGTGGTGAACAGGAGGGAGGGTGCATTACAGCACTCAGACAGAGATGTTCTAGTTCACACACACACACACACACACACACACACACACACACACACACACACACACACATACACACACACACACACACACACACACACACACACACACACACACAGGTAAGGATATTATGAACACAGAGAAGTTTGATTATGTATGGATTTGTGGATGCTTGTGTGTGTGTGTGTGTGTGTGTGTGTGTGTGTGTGTGTGTGTGTGTGTGTGTGTGTGTGTGTGTGTGTGTGTGTGCGTGTGTGTGTGTGTGTCACAGACTTGATGTTGTTGGTCTCCTCCTTGTTCTGCTCCCACTTGCACACCTGCAAATTTCTCCATTTCTGAAACAACTCTGTGGTCGTCACCCTGAGACACACACACACACACACACACACACACACACACACACACACACACACACACACACACACACACACACACACACACACAAAATGGGTCAGGGCTGTTTTGGCAGCAAAAGGAATATTAGGTAGGTGGTCATCATTTTATTGCTGATTGGCCAGCTGATTGGCCAATGTTTGAATGATCATTATTTAAAATTACATAGAGCAGTTTTCTGAAATGAGATGTGTGTGTATGTTGTGTGTGTGGACAGTCCTATAAGATGATATCTGTTGTGGGGTTGAGTGTGTGTGTGTTTGTATGGAACTCACATAGAAAGGGCCTTCACATCCATGGTTTCCTTCCTCAGCAATTGACACGAAGTGGAATTGAACTCCAAAACCCCATTCAAGGCCTCCTGAGACCTGCCAGAAATAAAGCTCTTAATCTAGAGCCATCCCATTTTTATTTTGAAGTCGACACACACAGTCCCTCATTCTCTCTCTCACTCTCTCTCACTCGCTCACACACACGCTGAGTGAGGCACCAGACAAACATTGATCTATATGTAATGCTGACTGAGCAGACATCTGAGTTGGACTTCAATGCTCACAAGATACTACTGACAGCATTGTGCCTTTACTTCTACTACATCATTTCCTCACCGTCTCACAGCATCTAGCCAATGAAAATGATCGTTTGACTTTACAGTGACTGTAGCATTCCAATTCATTAATATGATAGCCTGTAATTATGTAATGGTGAAGTTATCTGATAATCAATGCACTACAACATCCATATTTGCGGTTCCACAATGCTGTGATTCTGTGAAGCACCTGATGAAACATATAATTCACAGACAAAGTAACACGTTTTTCCTCATATATCAAAGCAGGAGGATTATGGGTTCAAATCCCATACTGATCGTATCTATGGCTTTAGTGTCTCATAAGGCACTCCAAATGTGTCTCTAAATGTAAAGGCCAATGGAGCCCAACTTAAACACTTTCTGATTTTGGACCAATATTAACTGGACAATAATAATACTAAATTACAATTAAATGTAATAAAATTCTTCTTTTTAAAGGATAATTAGTACATCACCATATACTTGACCATATACTAGTTTAACACTCTACCATGGCTGCTGCATTGAGGGTTTTTTTCATTTGATCTGATGGAGACTAGAATAGGAATAGATCACACTTCATGATGTTTTCTAAACAAAGTTCGGGAGGAGCCCTTAGGGATGATTGACACCAATTAACTCACCATGCCTCCCGCTCCAAGAGTATTTAAGACGGCCTTCTTTTCTATTATGCCACACGCCCCGGCGTTCGCTAAAGTCACCCTCTTCCTCCCCCTACTCCTCCATTTCACTGATAGCCCAGTTACTCATCCTCCTTCTTTACACAGGGGGGTGCAAGCGGCCATCGCTTTAAGGCGATCTCCGCTCCAGGCATTCCAGGACCACGGTCAGCTACCTAGCCAAACATGCTGTTAACACTACACCCAAGCACAACAAATCATACCGATGGGCGAACTAGTTAATTAAACGTTAACCAGCACTGGTTTTATTTCATCTGGATCATAGGTGGAGTCAAATTTTGCACGAATACTGACTGACATATCACTCTCTGTACAAGACTACCATCTTGCTGTCCTCATATCATTTTTACACACTCGAGCACCCGTGATAAGCACTTGTAATAAGTACTGTTGTGACATCATGAAAACAAGTCAAGCACCAAATTTGACTAGAACATTATACCATTCTATCTTAAGTACAGAGGTGTGCCTTAGGTTGTGAGATGGGACTGGAAGACATGGCAAAGCTTGGTGCTTGACGGGGACTGAGCACCTGACTGTAGTAGTCTGTTTTTCATAAGCTGTATCATTCTTAATTGGCCAGGGCTTCATACAAGCCAGGACTGGCGCTGATGGTATAGATTATGGTCTTCTGTGATTGGCTATGGCTTTGCTAAATGCAATTGTCTGATTGGCTATTCTAGCTTTGACAACACAAATACAATCAGTTATCCTCTCTCTCTATCTCTTCCTGTATTCTCTCTGTTTTCTGTCATTTTTATTTCTCTCTCTCTTGTCCTCTCTTTGAGGGTCCCTGGCATAGGCGAGTGAAGTTGGTACCTTTCCCTCCTAAATCTTGCAGGCATCAGTGGGAAATCGTCTGACAGGTTTAATCTGCTCCAGTTGCCTGCGTCATGTCTGCACAGTCGGCTAAATTGTTGCCCACTGGTGGGAAAAGGAGAAAATCACTTTCATTAAAGCCATTCACGCATGCATGCACACACGCACGCACGCACACACGCACGCGCGCGCACACACACACACACACACACACACACACACACACACACACACACACACACACACACACACACACACACACACACACACACACACACACACACACACACACTGCTGCGCCCTCCCCTCACAAATATAAACACATATGAGCACATACAAAGCATCACCCTATGACAGGACACTGAGGTGAAGAGTGAGTGATAGAGAAACAGAGAAACAGAGAAAGAGAGAGAGAAAGAGAGAGAGAGAGAGAACTACCATCAGAGAATGTTTGGCAACGCTTTATAAAAAGGTATGTTAACTCACCACTTACAAGATATTAATAAATGCTTTGCTAACTATTTACTATCATTATCTAGTCTGGTTTTCACCATACTAAGCTCAATCCTTTAAGATTGAACATTAGTCTGGCGAGGCTGCGCTTTGTTTCTACTGCACTTCGCGTCGCTTAAGTTTCGTTATCGTCACGTCACCGGCCAATAGCGTGCCACGACTAGAGTATGGTCGTTTCTGATTGGAGCCAAAGGTTCTGGCAGTGAACAGAGGAAAAAGATCTGCTGGTTTCCAGCCTGAGCTGCCGGGCGAAATTCAAATTCCCCTGAAGTTCAGGCAGGGGTTCACCCAGCCTAATCAAAGAGAAGGAATACTCTTTTCTGATTGACTGGTAGGGTGGCTATTAATTCTGAGTGACGGGACACCTATGAAGTAGATTGCAGTCGACATGGATATGAGGCTTAAACACATGTAAATAACATCATGGTGTCTGCCTTGTGCGTGGACCTAAAATCCTTTGTTCTGTGGAGTACGCCAAGTGCATCTCTTCTCTAATGGATTCACAAGCACGCATGACATGCACGTCATAGCGTGTCATGCACTGATCTAATGTGTTGATGTGGAATGGACTAACATCAGACTATGACACATCATAAGCAAAAAATTATAATTAGGGAAAACAGTGAGAAAATGAAAGTGTGTGCTGATAACAAGGAAATGTTTACAGCTGTTGACTGCTTATACCTTTCAATGTAGAGCTTCTCGTAATGGATATGTTGCACCAGTGTTACCACGGCAAAGACACAGAAGAGGATGAGACAGCGAGAGCAACTCCCCAGCAGGTCTCGACCCATTCTCGTCATCCTACAATCAGTGACGACAGAAATTGTCTTCAAAAAATAGTTACAGATTCCAAATAATCATGCTCACATGCTCCTCGTCATCTTCAGGGTAGATCATGGCCGTAACTACCTTTGAGGACACCGAGGTCTTGTCCTCGGTATGTTTTGTTTAAGCTTCGTTTTATGACTTTTATAACATTTATAAAAGTCTTGTTCCGTATTTAACTGATAACTGCTCAATGCAAATCTAAAACACACACAAAACACCCTCATAAAATGCTGGTGCAGCGTTTCTCAAACTATGGGTCGCGCAAGGTGTTGACTGCTGGTCTGCGAGGCATGGAGTGAAATTAGGCCCGGTGCTTCACCTGATGATTTGCAACACGGACCGACATAAAAAGAAAGCAAACGTTTCTGCAATCAGGAGGAAATGCTGGCTAATTTGATGCGATTAAACAAACATAGAGCCATAAGTGGTGGTATGAACGTCATGGCCGTAACTAAAATGTTGATGAAAATGATCAGAGGGCTCGGAAGAACCCCCCTAGCATTTCGAGGTGCCCAATATTTCTAGGAATGGCCCTGACCTCAGTATTTTAAAAATCCTGGTTACAGCCCTGGGGTAGATGCTCCACTTCTCAAAGACACCTGAATGGTTATTTTCATCAAACCATAAAATAACCTTTAGGGAATGCTCTCAGAAAGTTCTATAAGTTTGCATTTTTATAATCATCATCAGTATTGTTTGAGATGTAGGTCTATCATTGTTATTACGCTTTACTTGCTTCCAAGCATACAATGGAGGATTTAGTCAGTTGCTCATTTAGACTACTGTAAATGCTGGGCTTGGCACCTTACAGTAGTTCCAGTGAAAGGACATGCACTTGTGAGGTCACACACTGATGTTGGACGAAGAGACTGGCTCTCAATCTCCGCTCTAATTCATCCCAAAGGTGTTCTATCAGGTTGAGGTAAGGACATGTCTTTATGGACCTTGCTTTGTGCACTGTAACACAGTCATGTTGGAACAGGAAGGGGCCCATCCCCAAAGCATGGAATTGTTCAAAATCTCTTGGTTAATGTTGAAGTATTCAGAGTTCCTTTCACTAGAACTAAGTGGCCAGGCCCAGCTCGGGAAGTTAAGCTTTCAAGTTCATATGGAAGTCAAGGCAGGTGACCCAATGCTTTGGTCAATATAGTGTATTTATTTCCTTATGAGATTTTATATTTTTCTCAGAATAGATTTGCTTCCTTTAAAGGTTGGAGGTTTCCTCATGGGTTTTGTTCTGTCATTACAATAAATCACAAAAAGACCAGATACCTGTTTTCAGTCAACTTTACCAATGGTGCCAAATTAATGTGGCCAGCTGCCCTTCATGTACTGTGGTAAAACAGGTTTTGTTCCTCACAGTGAATCTTCAGGGACTCAAGGAAACTCTCATAACAAACCCACACACATTTTCCGGTTAACTTTGGGTTTTGGTATATCTGATAACTAAATTCCTGTGCTCTTCCTCATTTGTCTGTGAGGTATCGGTGCAGGGATCTCAAGTCTCACACACTGATGAAACCTCAGAAGACCTCATGCCACACTTGCTTTTTCTCACGCTAATGCCTCCTCCTAATGTTATAACTTGCTTGTTAAATACGAGTTGAACTGACAACACAATCTGGTCATTTTGTGCAGTTTGCAGATTACACATGTAAACTTACAATGTTTGGTTTCAAGATGCCACAATGTTCTGCAGCTAAACGAGCACAGAAGTTCAAATTCACACATGGCATGGAATAATTGGTTAGTTAAAGAATAACTAAACTCATTTAAGCTATGTAACAACACACACATTGCATTCTGCCTGATGTATAGAGTTGTGAGCCACAGCCAGATTTGTCATCATGGAGCTCAAAATCACTGGGGCTTGAATACTTAAGCAAAGAACATATTTTGACTATTTAAACTTAGCAGAACAAATAATACAAATATATATGTTTACAATAATAATACTGATTGGGTGAATATGTTTAAGTATTTAAAATGTGAAAATGGTAATGAATTTCAAGGGGGTTGAATACTTTTACCATCAACTGCATATGATTATGGTTGCATGTCGTTAGACTATCTCTGCATACAACTTGCAACAAAGCTTTCAATAAAGCAAGAAATGGTACAAAGGAAAAATAACCCCGGAAAAAAACAGTGCATGTCAGAATAAGGGCAGTCTGTTACATCACTGGTATAATACAGCATAGTGCAGTTTCTCACAAAATCAATAGAAGATTGATTTACCTGTAACCACAAATGAGGACACTTTTCATGAAAAATGGCAAGATGTAATCCTTTTTACATGTGATGCCTAGAAGAGACTTCCAATATACCAGCAGGGAGCTTCGTTTGGCAGTCCTTGCACCTACACACACTCACATTCAGTCATGTCATCTATGCTTTGACTAATATTTGCCATTAGGATTGGTAATGCTTCCTGCCAAGTCCCTACATATGGAGCCTGATATCTGAAATGTGTTGTGACTTGGGAGTTGATAACGGTTTATCATTACCTGCATGACTTCTGAATAAAAATAAAATATCGTTGGTATGGAAAAGAAAGTAGGCCTAAGACAGCCCTGATAACTTACCGTTGTCGACACACTGGCTTGTCTTCTCTGTATATGTCACTGATAAGATGCAGTCTTTGAAACTTTCACTTGAGCCTCAGATAAATCCCCTTCGGTTTCAGCCAATCAGATGATAGCGTGTCTAAACTGGTTGTACAAGACACTTCATGAGGACACGTCAGGAATATGACGTGAACCAAATGACCAAAAATATGACCAAAACCAATGTTCATAATGTTGAAACTGTGTTTTGTGCCATCTTGAAACACATACTATCCATGCAGCAAATTACTTTTAAAATGACCAGATTTGATTGTCAGTTTAACTCAAATTTAAAAATGAAATTATAACGTTTAGAGGAAGTGGGTGGCAAGCTCTTCTGAGTTCCGTGTCATGGTCAAAGCATGAGACCTAATGTGTGTGTGTGTGTGTGTGTGTGTGTGTGTGCGCTGGGGGGTGGGGGGTGTTGATATACATAGTGGGGGTTCATGGGAAGTGAATACATGGGTGGACGTAAATAGGGTAAAAAGATAGCAGATCCCTGCACTGATAGGACGGTTTGTGTGTTCACCTCACAGCCAAAGGCAGATGGGTCATTCTACATAAGCATCCACTTTTCTGTCTATAGACCTGTCTATAGACGCTTTAAAAAACACTTTATGTTGGAAATTGATCCATATAAGCAAAACAGTATGTTATTTGAATAACTATGCTTACATGTTTTTGAGCCAAGTGACAATATGTATTTTTTAACCAATAATATAATATTCCAAGCACCACAGAATTAAGAGCCCGTCCTAATGTCATGTATATATTGAGGGTCATGGTCTGAAGTCAAAAAACATGTTTTTTAAATAGTTTAATAAATGTCTATGTTCCTGGAAGTTATGTCACTGTGTTACTGCATAACAGGGCCGGTTCGGGAGGGGATGCAATGTGAGCAACCGGGCCCTGTCTGGAGAAATACCAGAAAAATACATAATTAAATAAATACATGTTTTTTGTGCTGATTCTGCATTAAGTACATTCATTACTAATTGTCTCACTTACCAGTGAGAAGAGGTGTTGCTTCTGGCGGTTTCCCTATTGGCTGATAATGATTTGTTTTCAAAAATGTACCAAAGGTTCCCCCTCCCAGTGAGGAGTAGTAGTCTTTGTGAGTCAAGACGTGAGATCCAGAGATTTTGCTCTTGGTAGGCTAAACTAGTGGGAAAAAATGTCTGTAAACAAATCTATAGCCAGAAAAGAAAGAACATAAACTACAGAAAACACAAAAAGGATGTGTAACGTTTTAAGGTAGGACAATGGAGACATTAATACAGTAGCCCGCTGTGGCATGTTCACTTGCAATTATATGGTTGATCTAAATTATTTCAATTAATTGATTTGAATTGGTTGTAGTTTCTGCAGCTGTGCTCACCTCATACACAGCTGTTTGCCGTGCGTGCGTGCATAGGCCTGGTGTTGGTGGTTGTCACAGGTGTGCACGTGTGTCTGTGTCCCCATGTTATTTTCCCATAGAAAAAAATCTCAAGATACCGGATCTCCTTATTTGGCCAAAGATGGTAACTTTTTTGTAGGCGAACTTCAGAGGTCTATTGTTGCCCCTACCAATATGGCGGCCCTATTTACGTACGTTCTGGAACTCAATGTAGAATCTAGAGTTTTAATATCTACTGTATGAGCCTGGGTATACCCATGTTGCCTTGCGCGTGATTTCATTCACACTGCTAGGTAGCCTGGATTCAAAGGACCTGAAACCCATCACAGAAAGACGATGACGACGACTATGCGACACACCGAAGCTTGTATTTTGATTAAGAAACAAACCAGCTTTTGTTACACACCTATCACTACTGAAAAATGAAAGGTTCATTCATGAAATGCTATTTGGAAGTAAACCAACGCTATATATGTCATCTGGTATAATTGATATGATTGGCTATGAGCTACAATAAGTATTTGATAGACCTTATAACGCCCAATAAATGACTCAGGCCATTCATAAACCACGCCTCAAACACAAGAAAATGAGTGTCTGATCCCCAGACTCTCTGGCGCAGAGTAATGCATTCAGAGCATGGGAATTTAATTATCAGATGTAGAGGTTTTTTTTCCTCGGACATGCCAACTGGAAATCTGTGTGTGTGTGTGTGTGTGTGTGTGTGTGTGTGTGTGTGTGTGTGTGTGTGTGTGTGTGTGTGTGTGTGTGTGTAACTCTAATGATAGCGATATCAAGAATTTCAGCTTATTCAGGTTCAAACAAAACCTGTTTTTCCAGATTTATAACCATGAAACATATGGAGAAAAATTGGCAAGCGTGATTTAAATGTTTGCAGAAGGAATGTGCAGGACTGAGCGGCAGTAATGACATGTGGTAGGCTACATCTTGTTACTGCACTTATGGCAATCCTCTGCTGTTGCATTAGGATTTTAGTTGTGTTTGCGACATACAACTGTTTTGAATCATTATGATGTTACATGTGGGCTACATGTGATTCCCTCTCAACCATAAGCAGGACACTTTGGAACCTTTGTGCCAACTTATGTGCATATTGTATAACTGTAAGACGTAGCATATTTAAAGGTGCCTTGTCAAGCCATTTTTACATGTATTTTTAAATTGTGCTAGGTCCATATGTGTTTGTGTTATGTCGTGAATTCATGTGAAATTGAGCTGCTACCGCCTCTGTCAGCTCTAGCCTCTGAAATAGACCTCTGTAGTTCGCCTACAAAAAGGATCCAAAGCTGCCATCTTTGCCCATATAAGGAGATCCAGGTGTTAATTGAAGCTAGCCCCGCGTTCACACTGTCTATGTCCGTCAACGGATCTCATTCACTTTGCATGGGGCGGACTCTAAATGCATTGTGGGTCCGTCCCTTCCTTCAGCTCCGTTGCCTCCGTCAAGAAAGTTGAGAAATGTTCAACTTTTCAGGCAGCGACGGATCCGTCAGCCAATCAGATCGCGTGTATGCAAGTACATACACAACCTCCGAGATCCGTCGAGGGACGTGGATAGTGTGAACGCGGGGTAACTGCCTATGGCAAGTTGCATTGTTAGCTCTGGGTTAGCAAAGATCAAAGTGTGCCGTCTTCACCTACCGAAGATCACAGTATCCACTCTTAGGCAGAGGACAAAACTTTGTAGAGCAAAACGTCTGCATTTCCACTTTCTTTGTCCCCGCAAGAGTTTAACAGGTGCGATCATTGAAAATCCCCTTGTTATTTTCCTACAGAAAAAAAAATCTCAAGATACCGGATCTCCTTATTTGGGCAAAGATGGTAGCTTTTTTGTAGGCGAACTTCAGAGGTCTATTATCACTCTCTGGTAGCGGAAAGCTACATCAAGGCGGGGACTCTGAAATGGGCTCATAGATCTCTCCGGTGTAGTGAAATTGAATAAACCAATCACACGCAAGCAGTGTTAAATTCTGAACTATCTATCTGTCTTTGATCAATTAACTTCGGCCCGCCCTCATTGTGCATCTTTGCTGCGGCCACACTGTACGCACTATGGACAAAACACTTCAAACTCCTTTCCTCTGTCGGAATGTCTTTACAAGCGCCTGGAAGACAACTGGGAATTATGCCATTGGGACGGGGATTTAATGCTATTCCTCCCACCACAAAAATATAGACTTTTGTTGTGAAGATTGCTGAAGGTTTCTCTGTGGGCGTTTGTGTGTGGTTTCATCTCAGCTCCCCGGTGCCGTTTGACTCAGATGGCTTTGAAACATCAGACATGGCACAGCGGCACTGTGTGGGCATTGTGTCAGTTTTAGAGATGCCCACATGCTTATTGTCGTGGCTGGCACATATCTTGGCTGTGTGCAGTTTCTCTGAGCTGAGTTACCCACCCTTATGCCTTTAGTTGTCACAGAGATGGGTGATGGGGTTTAAAAGAGAAGCTGAAATATTGAGCTCAGCCTGATGATAGCCAGGCTATGATCATACAACACACACATTTGAATCCTTTATTTGAATCTACCAATCAAATTTCTTTACAGAAAGGATCCAAATATTCTCAGAGATGATAGGGTTCATTCAAGGGATACATAAAGCATCTCCAACACACACAGCAAGACCGCCAATCACAACTGATATGGAGCAGAATTTTGCTAACTGTTTAGACTTTCCTTTTGATAGCCCTGGCAATCTTAGCCCACTGATAGTTTGTGAACATGTCCCAAGCTGCCAAATATAAATGTCACAAACTTGCATGCATAGTCTAGGTCACCGAACTCTGCAAGGAGGGGTTAATATACAATTTACAATATGGGCAACTGATTCAAGGTGGTCAGATACCACAAACTTTGAAACCTGTGACTTGTGTGTCCAGTTTGTCATTGCTTTTCCTCTGAAGTCTAGGAAGCTGTCTTGGTTGGCTGTGGCCAAAAGGACTTTTCTCCATGTCCATTCTACATTTGGGAACCCCAGA
Organism: Sardina pilchardus; assembly: GCF_963854185.1. NCBI lineage: Eukaryota > Metazoa > Chordata > Actinopteri > Clupeiformes > Clupeidae > Sardina > Sardina pilchardus. Next base: position 26,968,856 of record NC_085007.1, on the reverse strand, counting down.
CCCCCTTCTTTGAGTGTGAGGGAGAATAAGGCCCTAGTGGAATGAGAATTCAGTCACTGCCATTTCCTGACAGCAGTTTTGTTGTTCATGTCCCGTAGGACATTTTGTGGATGGATGCGAATGTTTGCAAAGAGGTGTTGTATATTTGTCAAGGCTAAACAAACACACGCACGCACACACACACACACACACACACACACACACACACACACACACACACACACACACACACACACACACACACACACACACACACACACACACACACACACATTAATGACGTGCTTATTTAATCCCAAGTTTCTTCATTTGTGTGTTCGAGTTTGTTTGCCTGCCTCTCTGTACAAGAGAAAGTGATTATTTCACAATTTCTGTGAATGTATGTTTAAAAACAAAACAAAATGCCAATGGAGGAGGCTGTCTGCACTGCAGACCCAAGGCCTTCTTATCCTATGCCCCATCAGGTTATCAGGTTCCCAACCACCCAATAGAACACAGACACCAATAGAAGACGCCGGTGGGGCTGGTGCAGTCTGAGGGGTAAGTCTGCTGTGTTTAACCCACAAATGAAACGAGAGTCCAAAGCATTCATTTCTAACCTTTATTCATCCACAGCAACAAATACTTCTTGGTTATGCCATCAATAACATCCCCAAAATGTAACTGATTCCAACAGTCTCACAACTTTCTCTAGTAACTTCCAGTCTTGTCTCTCTTTGGGAGATGTGTGTTCATCAAATGCAAAGGTGTAGACATTTATGCTTCACCGATAAATGTGCTACTGTGAAGGGAAATCACATTGCAGGGCTGTTTGTGGAGTGAATGGGGGGCAGATGCAATCTTCACTATCATATTAACAGTGGTTCACCTCTGCAGTCAATCAATTATTAATCACCACATCTGACATACAGACCAAAGGAGTGTGTGTGTTTGTGTCTGTGTGGTTGTTTACATCTCAAAGAATAAGAGAATACGAACACACACACACACACACACACACACACACACACACACACACACACACACACACACACACACACGCACACACATACCTGCAGTCAGTCAGTTACTCATACATGCATGCACTCACTGACACACACTCCCATGTTAGGAGTAGGACCCACAGAATAACTACACTACATGGACTAATGATTTGAAGCTGAGAGAACAACATTAAACGTTTACAGCAATTACAGAAACAAATGTATTTGATACCATGCTAAAGTTGACTAAAAAGAGGAATATGAAATCATCATTTGACAATTAATCTTAATGCCTTAATAAAAGAAAATGAGTAAAAATCAAACCGCTAAGGACACCAATTTTCTTTGTGATTGAAGAATGTATCGTAAATAAATAAATGTTTATCAGGATGCATAATATCCTGGATCTATGAAATAGCTGGCCTTTAAAGATAAAAATCTGCCTGCCCCTATGCTAACCCTATGTGTTAAATTCCCATAGGGTTACATAGGGGGTCAAATACTTCCTTCCCCCTAGCATTTAAGGAAGAACATTTATTTATTTACGATACATTCTTCAATCACAAAGAAAATTGGTGTCCTTAGCGATTTGGTTTTTACTCATTTTTTTAATTAAGGCATTAAGATCAATTGTCAAATGATGATTTTATATTCCTCTTTTTAGGCAACTTTAGCATGGTATCAAAAACATGTTCTCCCCCTGTAGATCCTCTCAGTCTGCAGTCACATGTGAGCTCAAGACACACCGAGCCAATGGCTGGCTGACCGCCAGAAGAAAAGCAGTTGTACTGTAGTCTACTGATCAGCTGGCTCTCGTCTCCCCAAATCGTTAAACAAAAGTGCCTCGGAACACACCAAAGCAACGCTGATGTCGAAAGTACATTCGGTGCATGCGCAAGGCGTAAACATTTCCATAAAAGCAGGCGCTGCTAAAAGATTCAGAGCCAAAAAGATTGTCTAGTTACCAAGATTAGTCAAAGGAATCAACAATGCAAAAAAACCCCCACTAGTTTCGGACTTCTCTGGTTAAGCAATAACAAAATATAAATATAAATATATATTGTTATATATATTATTGGTATAATATATATTGAACTGTGTTATTGTCATTGCTTGTGTGTGATGCCAATAAAACACTCTTCTATGGTACCGTGGAGGGCACATGGTGGTGAAAAAATATAAATCATGGGCACGTTTAATTGAACGAGTGCACGATTAATATAATGAGAGAATGAAATAAATAAACGTTAATATGATTTAACTACATTGTTCCCACGTTTTAATAAAACGTTCCCACATTTAATTATATATTTGTGTGTACATCGTTCCCACGTTTAATATAGCCTACCTTTAAATGTTTTGCTTGACCCTTACTCATCAGTCAGTAATCAGTAGGCCTATGGATAGAAGCGATTCAATCAAGCTTGCTATACTTTAACATTTAATCTTGTCTCGCAAACAGAGGGTGGAAACAACAATAAGTGCATCAATGAATAAGTGCATTAATGAGTGCAATTGTCCGTAGGATCAGCAAGACTAGTTGTAAGTAGTGCTCTGAGAGATGCTCTTCTCTGAAGAGAGACAAAAAACACAATAAGTGCATCAATGAGAGTAATTGTCCGTAGGATCGGCAAGACTGGTTGTAAGTAGTGCTAAGAGAGGAGATGTTCTCTTAAGAGCTAGGTTTTCAGACGTTTTTTGAAGATGAAGAGGGTACTTTGAAGGCAAGTGTTAGAGTCTTGAATTTGGCAGCCAATGTAGCTGGATGAGCAGTGGGGTGACATGGGCAGTACATGTATGTGTGTGTGTGTGTGTCCATCTGTATGTGTGTGTGTGTGTGTGTGTGTGTGTGTGTGTGTGGCGATCAGCAGCATGGCTGTGTGTGCAGGTGCAGGATGCCGCGTGCGTGCATTTGCATGAAGTTGAAGAGCTCCTCCGGCATGGCGTGGAAGCCCGGCCGCCCCTTGACGTTGTCGTAGTAGTGGTGCGTGATGAGGTCACCCGCCGGGTTTGTGGGGAAGGGCCAGAAGCCGTACAGGTGCACCTCCTCACACAGCTCCATGGCGGCACTGACCAGCATGAGGCCGGTGCTCAGGCGCTTGGCATGAATGCCCTGCAGCGCCCAGAAGCGCTGGACATTAAGCAGGTACTTCGTGTGGAAGAAGACGACGTCATGCGGCGAGCCGAGGTCGTCCAGCGTGTACTTGACGCGGAAGGAGACGTCAGTGTTGATTCTGTTGTAGAAGGCGGGTAGTACGATGGAGGCATTCTGGTATGACTGCAGGTGTTTGTAGAAGGGCAAGCGCCATTTATCTAAACTCTGGAACCTGTGGTGAGGAGTGGGTGTTTTCACACATCAGATATACACAATGTGTGTGTGTGTGTGTGGTTCTGTGAGATAAATGAAGCTTTGTGTTCATACATTAAAACTCAAAACTCAGCAAATGACTGCAAAGGTGTGTCTCGCATATTCCACAAATTTATTCAGACAATCCTGCAGTCAACAGGTTTTACAATCATGGCCTGGTTCAAAAGATGTAACATACACATTGAATGAAATTAGGCTTATAGAAGTATTTCCAGGTCATGTAAAAATCCAATATTTCATCAATCAATTGCACACAATCACATACTGTACGCAGTCCTATATAGTCTAACGCAAAAGGTTTGTGTTCAGATGTATACTGTACCTCCCTATGAGGATACTTGGGTTGATGGTGACAAAATCAGTCCTCGATCCCACATCGGCAGAGTATTCATCAGAGATGGGCGGAATGTTGCACCTGACCAACAGAACAAGAGGTGAACGGGGGTGGTTGAATGGTGCTCCCTACAAGCTCCCTACAAGCGGCAACTATGGTGACATGGTTACAAAAAAAATCATGTGGTTGACAGAGCTCATTGAAAGTACAGTAAAATGATTAATGTGAGTCATGTATTAATTGTAAAAGTTGCATTTTTACCGGAACACAAAGTCAGCTGAGTCTATCTCGTTTCCACATTGGCTGTTTAGGTTGATCCCTCCATTCCCAACGACGGCACAGCGTTTAAACTCTGATCTTGAATAAGGCATGTCCTGTGAACACACACACACACACACACACACACACACAGTATTTACAGCAAAGCTGCACCATGTAGAACAGATGCGCACACTTCCATCTGGTTATTTGTTCAAATATGTAAGAGAGAGAGAGATGAAGAGTGTGTGTGCACTGCATCCATATACACATGTGTATACTGTGCTGTAAGTGGCTGGTGACTCACATCAGGGAACATGTTAAATATCTGGGGCTTGATGAGCACGGCCCCGTCGGTCTCATAGCGCAGCTTGGTGCCTGATGGTGTGTTGCGCTTAGTGGTGAAGAGGAAGGAGGATGCATTACAGCTCTCAGACAGAGACACACTAGTTCACACGCACACAAACACACACACACACACAGGACAAGAGAGGGTCACATATGATGAACCATTTGGCACAGAGGTTTATTTGTGTGTGTCTGTGTGTGTGTGTGTGTGTGTGTTTGTGTTTGTGTGTGTCTCACTGACCTGAGGTTGTTGCTCTCCACTTTATTCTGCTCCCACTGGCACACCTGCAAATTTCTCCATCTCTCGAACAACTCTGAGGTCTTCACCCTGAGTGTGCACAGACAGACACACACACACACACACACACACACACACACACACACACACACACACACACACAAAAAAAAAAACTATTATGGTACAAAATATACTCATAGTGTATGTGTACACGCACAGAGGTAGAATAGGGACAAATAACAATGACAAAAGGAGGATGAACGAGGACAGAGGTTCCTGAAATAGCAGCAGTCTGGTGGACATCCCTCCAATTCAGCACAATCCAGTCAGGCTCATACAGTAACTTCGTTTTCTCAGGGAATAAACTTGAACATCATTGAATATCTGTATCTAACTACCTGCACGCCAGAAAGACAACTGAAGTCATTAATGACATATTTTCTAAAACCTTACAGTATATTCAGGGAACACATACAGTATGTACCTGTTATATTAATCAGCGCATGTTTCCCCTTGTATACCACAAGGACAAGTCAGGTCAAATCGTATCTTTTTTTTAAATGTTATTTCATTTTATCACTGTATTGAAGGGGCACATTTTCTTGTGTACACTAATAGGGATCATTGTGCCACTGGTCTATATCTAAAGGGCAGGGCTGTAGTACTCGAGTCCGGACTTGGACTCGAGTCCGGACTCAAGTCCGTTTTTTTATGTTCTCGGACTTGTCTCGGACTCGCTGGTATCTGACTTGGACTTGTCTCGGTCTCGGGCCACTGGTCTTGCCAAATATGGTTCTTGGTCTTGACCGAGTCCAGGCATCTTTCTTATGTTATAATATTCAAGGGAAGTAGGAGTACACTCTGTAATACTGGTCATTCTTGTCTTTGTCTGGAGTGAAGCTATTGTAATTTAGTTGCTCAAATGCTCAGTACTAGTACCTAGCAGTGGTAATAGTAGTGGATTGGTGTTTGTATCAGTTGTAACCAAGGTATCAGCTTATATCATTCTGTTTTCTTTAAATTAGATTATGTGATATTAAGGAGAATGGTTATACTTACAAATCCTGGGTGGGTATTTAGATCAGCAAAATTAATAATAACCCAAAATTATTGTCTTTATACTGTCATGCATGCAAGTTGTTTTTTTCTGTCCTGGACTCGGTCTTGACTCGGACTCGAGTCTTTTGGACTCGGTCTGTCTTGGACTTGAACCTCTTTGGACTCGGTCTTGACTTGGTCTCGACCGGTCCTGGTCTTGGACTTGTCTTGGACTCGACAAAGGTGGTCTTGACTACAGCCCTGCTAAAGGGTGATTTAGGCCCTGTTAGGTATAGAAGTCATTATTTGTTTGAACAAAAAATGGCACATATATCGGCCACACAAGCTGGCATATCTGCTACGGGCTCTGCACTAGTACTGTTGACATGTCACCCTAATGTGGAGGGGTAAGATCATTACAAAGTTCCCTTGGCTATAAAGTGTGTTTGTGTGTACCGTGTATGTTGTGTGTGTAGACAGTCCTATCAGAAGATATCTATTGGGGGGGGGGGGGGGGGGTATGGAACTCACTCAGTGAGGACCTTCACATCCAGGATGTCCTTCCTCAGCATTTGACACGATGTGGAATTGAACTCCAAAAGCCCCTGCGAGGACTCCAGACACCTGCCAGAAATAAAACTCTTAATCTATACTAGGGCCATCCAATCTTCTGCCTGTTTTTATTTTCAAGTAGACACAAACACACAGTCCCTCTTTGTATCTCTCTCTTTCTCTCTCTCTCTCACACACACACACTTATCATGACTTCATTTTTACAGCATTTCCTGACCATCTCATAGCATCTATCCAGTGAAAGCTATTTTACTTTACAGTGACTGTAGCACTCCAATACATTTACATGACAACCTCACCATTATCTCATTGCAGGCTATCTCATATGTGCACTGCAGCATCAGCATTTGTGGTTTCATAATGCTGTGTTTCTGTGACACACCAGATGCAACATAAAATACACAAACAAAGCCACACATTCCTATGAGGAACACAGCTTTGCACCGCAGGCACATCAAGTGGCAAACGTAATCTGATAAATGGGAAATGCGGGACTACAGATTTTAAAAAAATCAAAGTAGAAGAAAAAGAAGATTACTCTGGCAGGCCAGCGAACCCTTCTTCTTCATCTGAGAGTTTTTATTAGCACTTTGCAAACAGAGTGCATTACTGCCATCTGCTGGACTGAGGTGTGATGTCAAGTGTGCCCAGTAGCCGGCCTCTGCCTTACAATGGCTGATGGATGAATAAGGTGAATTAGTATGACAACATCCTGTCATACAAGCTAGGTCTGTAGATTGGCTTTGGCTTTGCTAAATGCCGTTGTCTGATTGGCTATTCTATAGCTTTGGCAACACAATTCCAATCAGTTACCCTCTCCCTATATCTCTCTCTGTATTCTCTCTGTTTTCTGTCTTTCTTTCTCTCTGAGGGTCTCTGGCATAGGTGAGTGAAGTCGGTACCTTCTCCTCCCATATCTGGCAGGCCTCAGTGGAGAGTCGTCTGGCAGGTTTAATCCGCTCCAGTTGCCTGCCTCATCTTCGTGCAGTCGGCTAAACTGTTGCCCACTGGTGGGAAAAGAGTCACATCATTAGCAAAACAAATGACAATAAGAGGAAAAGAAAATGGTTTCAGCTGCTGACAGGAGGTTGCTCATACCTTCTGACGTAGTTGTTGCCATAGTGGTCCTGCTCCACCAGTGTTATCACGGAAAAGGCACACAAGACGACGAAACTGAGGGAGAGGCTCCATAGCAGGTCTCGCCCAACCAGTGGATCCGCATAGCCCATTCTCGCCAACCTACGATGAAACAATATTATCTTTAAAAGAACATAGTTGAAGATTCCAATCATGTTCAGATAACGGATATAAGTGATAACACATATAACTGTAACAGAAATTATATATATTTTTGCAATTCAATTTTATTTGCTTATATGCTTGAACTTGTCGCTTTTTCACGCTAGGAAGATATAAAACGCAATGAATCTGCGCTCTTTTTATAATGAAAGAACTTGGGTATGAATGTTACACATTCCATCCCATGACATTATTTTACTGCTTTAATTAACAAATAATCCGGACCTGCTCTATTAGCCCCTTATGTCTGTCTGGAATCGTTTTTAGAGCCAATTGATGCATCTCAGAATAAAGGAATGCCCACCACATTCCGTCTTTGTGAATATCTTTAACTGAACTCATTGAATATAGCTGGGTACTTATGAACGCATGTCTCAATACCACAATGGAGTCATTCTAGCAACGCCATATTTTTGCCATATTTTGAGTGGCTCGTGAACGCCATATTTTGAGTGGCCTGTGAAGACCCAGTGATTGTCCTGTCTGGCCCAGTTGGTAAGGAAGTTGAATATAGCCTAAAGCTCTCCATTATATCGGATATATTCGAAAAAGCCTATCACAATAAGAAATGTATGCAATGACATACATGCATTAAAACATGGAAGGTTATACAACTGTGGTAAAACAGGTTTTGTTCATTCCAGTGACTGTGGCTTGAATAGAATACATTTTGTCTTTGTCATGACTGACTCACACATGTTTCCAGTTGGCATTGTGCACTGACATGTCTGAGACAAAAAAATCAACACAACATCTGATAACTAAATTCCTGTGTTTTGATTGTATACTCCTCTGACTTTTGTCTGTGGGGGCATTCCGATCTCGAGTGAACTGTGCAGAGTGTTCAGCGGTGTCAAGTGATATTCCGTTGGGTAGGGAGAAGGGAATTCAGCGTAGGGACCCTTATAATCGGAATGCAGCCTGCATGGTTCGTCCATAAATGCCTTGATGTTGATATTTTAAATCATTGACTTATTTTTCCACCTCAACTGAGAGTCCAGGTTTATGCATATCTCTCATGAATTTGGACTTCTGTTCAGCCTCTGACACTTGGTTTGGGGGTAAACATTTTCTATAAAGCAACTGCCACTTTCTTGGTATTGGTCCAGTGGATTGGCAACTGTACTATTTGTAAATGATTTGTCATCTGGAGCTTGTGAGTTGTGACAGAGCTTTCTTACACATAAAGCTTACATTGCTGGCACTACCTTTCACCTGAACCCAACTGTCGACAGTTTCAGCATTAGCTAACGTCCCCATGGTATCTGCTTATCCTCCCCCTCTCTACTACCCCCCCCCCCCAGCCAATATGCACAACAGGCGAAAGAACGGACAAATTTCACTGCATTCTTTACTTAAGTAACTTAAAACAAACTTCCTTGTATCCTTGTATCCTGTAGAGTTAGAAGTCGAACGTGCATTTTGTTTCATTTCCCCATCCTGGCTGCGAATGAAACAGCATGGGGGACGAATTTAACTTACGGTTTAAGCTATGTAAACTTCCCACAACTTCAATATTTGACTGAGTAAACAGCTTGCTCTGATGATGGACTTCATGTGGTATGTTTTTTTTTTAAGGTTTTTTAGGATTAGGATCCTATTAGGATTAGGATTAGGTACATTTTATAGTCCGTTCGCCTTAATTCCTCTGCCATGTTCGCCTGATCCTTATCCATAGTGGGTCTACTGACATAATTAGTCCATCTCCCACAATGGTTCATGTAGTACATTAACGATGAATGTTCAACTTTTCAAAGTGTTGTAGGGCCTGTTAACGTTAAAAAGAATTAGGTCTGTTGATTGTTGGTTTTTGCATGATGAAACCCCCCCACCCCATTTTTACTAATCTCACCCTGTGTACATTAAACATATTTTCTTATTGAAAATGATTACAAACATAACTGTTTATAAAAAAGTTAATACTGATTGGGCGAATATGGTATTCGTATAAGTATCTCTTTAAAATGTGAAAATCTTAATGAATTTCAAGGGAGTTGAATACTTTTGCAACCAACTGTATATGGTTTCAATTAATTAATCGCCATCTCTGTGTACAATTTACAAGATTACATACAGTAGCTTTCAGTAAAACGAGAACAGGTAGAAAAAACTGATTTGGTTCCCGAAATGGAATGCCCAGTTTCTCCCTTTTTATTTCTGCTGGTCATAGAACTGCCAGCATTAAGTATACTAATAAAAAAAAGATCCCAGAGCAACCATTCTCTTTAAAAAAAAAAAAAAAATGGAAGCCTACAACTGGTAAACAGAACTATTGTGTTACTGCAAGAAAATTATCAGGTTTTTTTTCATCCCTAATCATATATTCAACGGAATTCTTTCTTTTGTTCTAAAATGTGACTATGCCCCTATTAAACCAGTTACCTTATCTAAACAGTGTCTTCTTGCCTGAAAACTGTGTTTCATTCACAACTTCTGACATGATATTGATTTAACAATGGTGATCATAATACGGTTTTGGTTGAAGACAACTGAAAATATTTTTTGGACTTGGCATTTTACTGATATAAAGTAGTTTTAAGTGATAATGCTAACTGCAAAATATGACCAAAATTCCACTCTGAGAAACGGACAGCTCTGGTCACTTACCGTTGTTGGCACGCCTGCTTGTCTTTTCTATGCCTGCCTCTGATGCAACAAGTCGCACTCTGACTCTTTCACATGAGCGTCACCCAAATCGCTTTCACATTTCAGCAGAGCCGTATAGGGCTCTGGGTTTTAGCCAAACAAGTGCATGTCTAAACTAGTTATTCTGGTTGTCCTTGATCCAGACCCCCTAATTTTGCCAATGCAATTCAAGGGGATTAAGTTTCATGGTGAAGTTTGACAAATTACAATAATCAAGGGGCACATGTAGGCTAACAAGATTTTTAAACATATCAACATTATTTGCAGTTCAATCTGTCAAAGTATAGTGAACCATATTCAAACTAAATGTTATATGGAATCCTACAACAAATTACATTACAGTATCATTGTACCCCGAGTGAAATCTATATATAGTGTGGGGGTGTGTTACATGGAAGGTAAAACTGTGGTACAACAGGTTCTTCCCAGTAACTCTGTTAGCACAAACTCCGTTGCCATTGACAGCGGTAATTTTTTTTCCCCAGAGATCCCATTCAAGTCAATGGAGCGTTCTAGAACTACTTGTGAAGAGCCGTTCAATAAATTGCCAATACATCAGGCAGAACGCAATGCCTGTGTTTGTATCTTAAACTAGATGTACCGCAAAGCGATACACAATATGACCGCCGCTCAGTCATGCACATTCTCTCTGCAAATATCAACCACGCTTTTGTTTCTATCCCTCCATCCCCTACTGCAACTTTTATGTATGTAAATGAGTGTGTGCATGTGTGCGCTTGGTTTTGTGTATGAGTGCTTCTCTGTCTATGAGTGTGTGTGTGTGTGTGTGTGTCTGCTTGTGTGTGTGTTTTATGTGTCTATGTGTATATGTTCACTGTGTTCTCTGCCGTCACTGTCACTCCAATATCAGATCACACACACACACACACACGCACACAGGCACACACTCGCACACACACATGCACGCGTGTGCACACACACACACATACAGTACACAGACACACACGCATACATACACAAACGCGCGCGCACGTGTGCACGCACGCACGCACGCACGCACGCACGCACGCACACACACACACACACACACACACACACACACACACACACACAGGCACACACACAGATACACCCACAGAGAGAGAGAGAGAGAGAGAAAGACAGAACACACACAGATAACACAGAACACACATAGACACACAGAGAGAGAGGGAGAGAGAGAAAGAAAGAGAACACACACAGAATACACACAGAACATGTACATACACACACGGGGGCACACAGAAACGCACCCACCAACACACACACACACACACACACACACACAGTACATCACACACACACTCACTTCTCAGCTCCGGTGGTCTCACACAGTGCTGCATCTCACAAAACGTACTCAAAGATGTGTGTGTGTGTGTGTGTGCACTGTGCATCTGTGTGTGTGTGTGTGTGTGTGTGTGTGTGTGTGAGGTGTGTGTGTGTGTGTGCACTGTGCATCTGTGTGTGTGTGTGTGTGTGTGAGAGGGTGTATGTGTGCATGCGTGTGGGCGTGTTTGTGCATGTGTTTGTGTCCTTTTTTATGTACATGTGTGTGTGTGCTGGTGCGTGTGTGTGTAGGTATATGTCTGTGTGTGTGTATTTATGTGTGTGTGTGTGTGTGTGTGTGTGTGTGTGTGTGTGTGTGTGTATGACCGTAGCATCCAGCACCCAGAGCAACCATTCACTTTTAAAACATATATATTTGGAAACTAGTTGATTAAAGGTTTCTAATGGTGTCACTTATATGTTTCTAGGACAAAAACTAGCAGAGATCCCAGGGGGGGATTTAGACTCCAGAGGGTTAATACCACCATCTACAGGCCGATGGGTATACAGTCCTGAATGTACACATAAATGAATGGATGAAATTCCACAAAATTTGTCATACTCCCAGAGGGTGTCAGGTTGATCATACACATGAAATTTGGTGCAGTTCATAACATCTCATCTGAAGATAGGGGCAATTAAAGCAATATTACATTGCATTTTCAATTTTTACCATGGGGGTGCTAATCACAAATGACTGGTTATAGGCTAAGCTGATCCAGGCTCTTGAGACCAACATACCATAAACATTTTGTCATCCTCGGTTCCACGGTTCAGGTAGTTATGTAGGAAAAACTGTAATTTTTGGGCTTTTTTGGAAGACTCAGAAAGACAGCAAGCGACAGTCGCCGATAGTCGTGTCGTGTATAGTCTCCTGAAGTCTTTTTGGTGTGCGCTCGCTTTTCAGGAGAAGGAGGACGAGGAAGACGATCCGAGCCAATAAAAAATTGCAACCGAGGAAAAACTGCAATAGAGCTTGACAGTCCCGCCCACAGCCGATTCCGGAAGTAAGAATCCAATACAATTTCTCCATTGACAACTGGAGAATAAGCCATAAAATTGTAACCGTCCATTGTCGACTTAAAACCAGCTACGGCGTGACTAAGCAATTGTACCTGCTCATATAGATGCCAAAAGTTAATGGGGCATCAACCTTGTTTTGAGAAAAAAAAAAATTATTCGCGATTTAACGAGAGAGTACTACACTACCCAACATCCTAACATGTAAAACTGGTGAAAGCAGAGCCTTTGATTGGTACAGATCAAACAAAACCTGTCAACTTTTCCCGCGCCTGTCGTCCGCTGTTGTCTCGTCGTAAATTCAAAAATCAAAACGTCTGGCAGGTCAGAACTGATGTGTGGCCATCCGAAAAAGAACCGTTTTCTCACCTTGAAGGTTGAATTTCAGTGGAAACGGTAGGAAGTAATCATCTTCTTTTCTCAGATTAATATGGAACCATGCTAAACTATCGTTAGGCTGCAAATGTTCTAAATGTATGTACGTTTGCAATGGATCACGGGATATGAGTTCTTTAACTCGGAATTTAAAATATGTACACAGTCTTGTACCTTTGCCTTTTTTTTTTCGTTTTTCGTTTTTTTGCTCTAACTGATGTGTTGTATAAGTACGAGTCACGCTGTAGCTGGTTCGCCTAAGGCATGGTCTAAAACTCTTTACATACGGATTTGTCCAGACGTCAATTGGAGAAATTAATGAGAAACTTACATCCAGAAACTAAGCTCTCTCGGAGGAGGGGTGGGACTCTCGAGCTCTATCTTCAGGAGAAAAGAGGTAAAAGCCCACCCACACTAAAAACTGATTGATTGATTTAGCGAAACAGGCCAATCAGTATGCTCTCTGTCTTGGATGCACTTCTTCACGCACCACCCCCTCTCTCTTCCCCATTTCGGGACATTTGGGATGTCTAGCTAGACAGCACTTTGTCGTCAGCTCAGAGTGTAGTCTACAACGTCCCTTACAGTTTTTTTTCTGAGAGCTTAAACCCTAACCACGATTTTTATAGCACACAGTACAGAACTCACTGCTTTACACTCACATTGCAAATGATGGGGATCAGCATCACTAATTTTCCGTCAAGGATTCCCGGGACACTGAAGTGTAGGCGCCTGAAGTGCATAAGACAAAGCATACTGATTAGCCCGTTTCGCTAAATCAAACCAATCAGTTTTCAGTGTAGGTTATTCTCCCGAACTAAATTAGTGTATCTAGGAACAGGAGCGTCATGGCAGTGTACCCAAAAAAGGAACATTTAGACCTGGCTATTTCACATCAGACTAGACCTACACAAAAGTGTACCCTTGTCTCATAGGAGTAAAAATAAATGATAGTTTTGCACACTGCACCGTTTGTAACACTGACTTTAACATTGCCCATGGCGAATTAATGACTACAAAAGACTTGTCGAGGTGAGTTTAACAGTTTTTTGGAGTGATTGATTGTGTTTATTTAAGTGTCAAACACCTTTTTTGGTGCCCAGCCCACATGGGCTTATTAGACACTGAATCAACAATTACCCAAACTATCTCCATATAGCCACGAACACAGAGATACCCAACATAACATAACTAAACCACTACAAATTAATACAGAGAAAGACAACTTTGACTGGGTCATTTCATTTGCATATTAGTCAGGCCTATACTTGATGCCTAGTAGTTGCCAAGGCTACAGTTCATGAAAAGCCCAAACTACCAAAATGTACATATTTTATCAACATTTCTATAGGTTTTTCCTTGTTTGTCCTACTGACTACATTATTGAGCTAACATATTCATCTGTTTTTCAGTATCTAAGTAGGCTTAAGTGTTTTTGGGGATACCTCCCTGAAATTACTTTTTGCAGGTTGGAATGTCTGTGATGTTTATGTTAGTAAAATTACATATTAAGTAACATATCAAAATGCCAATGCAGACTCAAAGCAAGCACAATATGTTCATTTTCATAAGTGTGCAAATTATCTCATTAACTTTGCGTGATATAAAAATGTTCCAAGTAGAAATGGATTGTACGTGAAGAAGTAGCCTACTATAATCAATTGAGAAAAGTTTTGCTCTGTACAGTTAATAAGGAAATAGAATTATGTTTAGACAAGGTGAACAACTTCTCACTGTGGAATGTAGAAAGGGATGCTACAAGGACAGTCATTCAAATATTGATGTTGATATGTTGATGTCATTGTGATTCATTCCCTTACAGAAATTACAAGCTTCTTGTACAGTTGCCGCGTATTTGTGGCAAGGTCATATTTTCACATGCAAATAGGTTTCTGATAAACAGTTGTGGTTAACTTTTGAGTTTTGGGCGGGCACAACAATCTTGCTTGGGATGTTTTCAGTTACTGGGCTATAGGCCTGAGTTTCATTTGACATTTCAAGTTCAAGTATATACTGTATTTGCCATTTGCTCAAGTATAGTGTATAGATGCATTGGAATGCTTGTGCAGATCACTCACTCAAAAACACTCATTATTCATTCACTCATTGCCATGCCAAAACCATGAATAAATAACAATAAGATCAAATTGCAGAAGTGTAAACTTGTGCCCATAGGGATTGCACAGACATATGAGGTAGGTGTGCGTGCGTGCGTGTGTGTGTGTGTGCGTGTGTGTGTGTGTACTGTAAGAAAGGAAAAGTCAGGGCAGTCCATTTTATCAAACCATATTAGGTTACACTGACTTAAAACAGTCTAGTTTTGAATGAAACGCAACCTTATCGTGTTCAAATTCCAATTGAGTAGGCCTAATCCATTTTTCTAATTGAATCAAGTAAGGTAAGTGTATATACTAGGGGGGAAAGGAAAAGACGGTTTGTTACATATACTAAACCACAAAAAAATGAAATTAAACAAACTAACATTACATTGATAGTCTGATATTATCATTTATTTGCCTTGTACTGTGGAGTGGGTATGGCTGTTTTTAGTGGCAGGCTAGCACATACTGTGTTGACTTGCGCTAGCCTAGCACCAGCAAATTCTGCAACTAGAAGGACTGGATGAAATGTGCTGAAAACGGTCTCCACTGAAACATATCACACTGGCTGGAAATGAGTATGTCCAAAATTCCGAACTACCCCTTTAACACCAACCATGACATACCTTTATAATGGTATGGCTTGGACGGTTAACCCTCAGTCTGCAAAGAATGGCAACTGGTGTTTGCTAACTAGTGGTACATCTTTGGCTCAAAAGGTTTGGTCTGTTGCCAGTGACTTGGAGATTTTGCTTACTCATCAGAGGTCTGTGAAAAGCACTGCTTTCAACCTAACTGTGCATCCCATGACTGACTCAAAGGAAATAACTAAAACAAACAACTGTGATCATGGAAAGTCCTGTTCAAGAGACGTCAGGTCAGACAGAGTGATTTCTAAGATTACTTAGAATAACAGTTGTTGGTTGATGTGTGTACAACATGGACATTTTGGACTCACCAGACTGCATCTCACATTGATGTCACTGCATCAGCCAGAACTTGGTCCAATTAACTGCATAAACATTCCGATTTCCGATATTTAATTTAAAAAGATTTCATGTGTGAAATCTTTTGTTCTGATATAGCACCTTTAAGGAGGAGGAGCATGTTAAGTACCTTTTACACAACTCAAAATAAGGATGACTCTTTAATAGGAGTAAAAGCAACTTTGCTTCAAGTAAGCTTCTAGGCCGTCGCCAACCGGACACGTACGCTGCGCGCCGCGACAATAAAACAATTAAAACTCCATTGTTTTCAACGGAGCAAAGCCCACTGGAAACGTCTGCCGCGCAGCAGCCGCACAGAGATAGAACACTATTCTAAAATCCTGCGCGTCAAGCCCAGACCGCTGAACACCGCTGAACGGCGTGTCCGGTGGGCGCCGGGCTTTACATTAGGTCTACTCATGTTGAGGCAACGAGTTTCCACACATTTAGTGTAAGTAAGCAATACAAATTATTTTTTACTGTGTGGCATATCCATATTCCGAAAACATAAAGGGACTTACTTTTGATAATTTGGCTACAGCACAAGACGACTTGACGATGAAGGCTATTAGGCTTCTTGATAGTTTAACCCAATAATGCAGTCAATTATCTTTCAAAGGAGAGCAGCGCCGATTTACAGTTGAAAAGAGTAAACCTAACTAGCTAGTAGGTCTAACTAACAGGTGATTTGACAACCAACTTTCTCTCTCAAGCCCAAATTGACGTTAGACCTGTTCATTCTGAAGCAACAACTGTGGAATGTAGTTCATTCATTCTGGGCAGAAATACCTGTTCAGGCGACTAACACAGCAATGTGCACTCATCAAAAACAATGAATCTGTGAGGTGAAATTAGGAGTTTGTCAACTGTTTGAGGTTAAAGAGAAAGATGTCAACACTGCTATTTTTTAACACTAAACTCATTTTCTTTGCTTCTGACCAGGATAAGTTCACAGTACACCACAGTAACACAAGCCTTAAATAATTACAAGCAAAGTCTCTCAGAGACCGGAGTTGGTTGGCTCACTTTTCACTCTCAGTTATATTTCTCCGTCTTATCATGTGTTAAAACTTTAAAAGTGTGATAAGCTGAACTCTCAGCTAAAAAATATAAATAAATATGTACATTCAGAGTCCCTTGTTTTGAGTTATATTATTGAAGTGGTGTTGTGCACTTGTGCCAACCTGCTCCAAGCAAGGGGTTGGTTGTTGGAATACTTATTGACAATAGTCTTTGTTTGAAATGCTCATCTATCTCGCTGACTGACGCCTTGCAGATGTCTTTACGTGTTTTTCTTTAGAAGGACCCACTGTCAAGACCAAGACCAAGTTGGTTCCTATTTATTTATAACAAGGTTTGTTTGTTTGTTTATTTAATTAAGTATAATACTGTATAATATAAATAGAAGATTTTGTATACAGCGCCCTCCAAAATTATTGGAACACATGCTAAAGTTGACCATATAAATCATCTTTTGGAAATTGATCTTAATGCCTTAAATGAAAAAATTAGGAAATATTCACCCTTTAAGGACATCCAATTTCTTTGTGAATGAGTAATGTACTGTAAATAAATAAATGTTTTCCTTAAAATACACACTGTTAGACTTAGCTGTAATTTCCCAGTATACTTACCGCAAAGTGGCCAGTAAAATAGGGGTCATAAGTATTGGAACGCCTATGTTAAATTCCCATAGAGGCAGGCAGATTTTTATTTTTAAAGACCAGCTATTTCATGGATCCAGGACACTACGCACCCTGATAAAGTCCCCTTGGCCTTTGGAATTAAAATAACCCCACATCAACACTATACCCTTCACCATACAAGAGATTGAGATTAAGTCAAATGATTTTATGAGAAAGTGCTCGGTAAGTCTCTTTATACTGAAAACATACCAAGAATTGTTGATCTTGATATTAGATTATTAATGCATGGTTTTATTAGACAAGCAGCTTTTGTAGTGTGCACTGTGCAGTACTAATTATTCTGCACTCTTGATTGATAATCTCTTGCTCTATGCTGCTTTGGATAAAAGCAATGTGATCCATGCCCATTTTAAATACCCACCCATAAATACACACCCATACACAAGGCTCCATCATCAACCAATGGCAAAACCATGCCATTCTAAACAATGACTAAATTACACATCACATAGTCTACTAGTCTCAACAAGCTTGTAAGGGAATGGCATTTCACTTGATCACACTGAGGGAGGCTTTACACTGACACATTTTCATGGCAAAAATAACTTTTGTTTATTTAAGTCATGCCTTGTCTCCCTGCGTTTGCCTTTATACTTCTGAATTCAAACATAACAGATCGTCTGAAGAGGCCATGATGTCAATCATACTGACAAAGGACTGTAGGTGGGAACTCCATAGACTCTTCACACACCTGATAGCACTCAGATGGCCATGGCCATGACTCAGACTGCAGAGACAAAGGAGAGGAGGATATGTGGGGTGGAGGTGTGAACTTGCTGTGATTCAACCCCTTGGGTACTTTCAGTGTAATTGTTATTGTCTTTCATTTTCTTTGTCAAGTCCAGATAAATATCCTAAATCTTGTTTATTTTTTGGGCCAGTAGGCCAGAGGTTCTTGGACTAAGGCACACCAATGTTCAAAATAAATCTCCAAGGCTCACAACCACTACTAATTATGAAGTATCACAAACTCTATTGCAGGCTGTTAAAGGGGTGTTCATTCTTTGACAATCTATTTGCATCAGGTTCTTCAAATACTGAGAGTTAATAAAAGAAAACCAAAAACAAGAGAATGCGCGCACATCTAAATAGTGCAGGTGCTGGACCAAAAAAGACGTGAAAATAAATGATAAAGTTAATTAAAGAACACATTTAATTATAGAGCAACAAAAAGAAAATACAGATTTGTATGTATATTTTGGTAAGTGCAATCAATACTTTTTCCGTATCCTTGGGCATCTCCAAAATCACATAGACAGGGCAAAACCCAGAACTATCTGATTAAGGTCCCTACCAATATTAATAAATGATACCAAAATGATACCAAAATAATTAGTTTGTGTATATTCATTTTCTGCTTGGCACATTTTTACATCAGGCATAGTTAATGACATAATTTGCATATTTTATACATTAGCAAATATAAATGCATGTATTGATAATACTGTATGTCTGCAAATAGATAAGGAATGGCTTTAGGCCCAGATAATATGCAAATTGTATCAAATATATGAAATGATCATACAAAAGTATGTTTTTAGATGGGATTGCAGACACTATGCAAATCAGGACACTTTTAAACCTTTTTCGTTCATGTGCAGTTAAAATGTGTCCTAATTTGCATAGTGTCTGCAATCTTCAGGGTGTGCTTCACAGACAAACAATTCCCCCTTTTGTAGGCTAATTGGAATCACCTGAGTGATACTACCACACGCCAAAACAATCCACTAGTTGGCTGGCTGTAAATTTCACATACAAAAAAGACAAAAATAGAAAGAAAAACTAGATGTACTGCAAAGCGGTACAAAATATGACCGCCGCGGAGTCCTGCACATTTTCTCCGCAAAAATTAATCACGCTCGTCAATTTGTTTCCATCTCCTACTCCATCCCCTGCTGCAACTTTTATGTAGCCTATGCAAATTAGTGTGCATATGTGCGTTTGCTTTTGTGTGTGTGTGCTTCTCTGTCTGTGAGTTTTCGCTTGTGTGTGTGGTGGGCGTAAAGGAATGTGTGTGTGCACATCTGCTTGTCTGTGCTTTATGTGTCTGTGTGTGTGTTCACTTGTGAATGTGTATGTGTGTGTGTGGGGGGGGGGGGGGGTGGGGTGTGTGTGTGTGTGTGTGTTTTTATGTGTGCATGCAGGTGCGTGTGTGCATGGCTATGCCTGCCTGTCTACTGTGTGTGTATGTGTGTGTCTTTGTATGTCTGTGTGTGTGTGTTTATGCATGTGTGTGTGTGTACGTGCATGAATGTGAAGGTGAGTGTGTACCTATGTGCATGCAATAAACATGAACATAGAGGTTCAGGGTGCTGGCGAGACTGTGCCAAACTTTTAATGGCCTCAGCATCATCTAAAGACAAAAGCATGAGAACAACCAAAAGAAAAACGTACTCCACTACAAATCCATGCTCAACCAGTAGCATAACACAATCAGATATATATCAGTTTTGTATAGAAAGCAATTAGTTTTACTTGTCTAAAGTACCCTGCAAATGTCTTTTAATTTTAGATTTTGGAATGAAGACTTAATCACACACTAACACGTTTACATTTGAACAGCTGGCTTCCCAGTTCTGAGACCATTTACAGGTCCAGTATGGATTTTCTGGTGTCTCTATTTGAGCAATTTGAGTGGAAGCCTTTCCACACTGGATAAAAATGTCCAAGAGTTTCCCACAAAATGGATCCTCTGCTGTGCCTTGAGATGAGACCTGTGCATAATGGCTTCATCATGCAGTGAGCAATTTTTATTTTCATCTAGTCTCATCTTGAGATGAGTTCTAATAATTGCTTTCGAATTCTGACATTGATATGCTGTCCTGACAGTTCATTTCAGTTCTTTGTTTTAGAGGAAAATCACATCCAATTATCATGCAGCTCTTAAGAAGTTTCTGATGTCTATTCAATTGAGCCAGTTGTGTGAAAGTACTAGTGTGGTATGCTTTTGTTTCAAGTATGAATCCTCTGGTGTCTCTGGAGATCTGAGTTGACCCCGAAACACTTCAGACATGTAGTACACTAATGTGACTTTTCTCCAGTATGGATCCTCTGATGTGTCTTGAGGTTGGCGTTGTGACTAAAGGTCTTTCCACACTGAGAACATGGATATGGCTTTTCTCCAGTATGGATCCTCTGATGTACCTTGAGATGACCCTTCCATGTAAAGGCCTTTCCACAATGAGTACACCGATGTGGCTTTTCTCCAGTATGGATCTTCTGATGCATATTGAGATGACCCTTTTGTGTAAAGGCCTTTTCACACTGAGAACATTGATATGGCTTTTCTCCAGAATGGATCATCTGGTGCCTCTTAAGAGTATGTGGATCTGTAAAAGCCTTTCCACAATGAGAACATGGATATGGCTTTTCTCCAGTATGGATCCACTGATGTCTCTTGAGTTGATCCTTCAGTGTAAAGGCCTTTCCACACTGAGAACACTGATGTGGCTTTTCTCCAGAATGGATCATCTGATGTCTCTTAAGAGTATTTGGATCTGTAAAAGCCTTTCCACACAGCAAACACTGATGTGGCTGTTCTCCAGAATGGATCATCTGATGCATCTTAAGAGTATTTGTATCTTTAAAATCCTTCCCACACAGCAAACACTGATGTGGCTTTTCTCCAGTATGGATCTTCTCATGTATCTTCAGATCACGGTTTTGTGTAAAGGCCTTTGCACACTGCGAACACTGATATGGCCTTTCTCCAGTATGGGTCCTCTGATGTATCTTGAGCTGACCCTTTTGTGTAAAGGCCTTTCCACACTGCATACACTGATGTGGCTTTTCTCCAGTATGGATCATCTGATGATTCTTAAGAGTATGTGCATGTGTAAAAGCCTTTCCACACAGCAAACACTGATGTGGCTTTTCTCCAGTATGGATCCTCTGATGTATCTTCAGATTACGCTTTCGTTTAAAGGCCTTTGCACACTGCGAACACTGATGTGGCTTTTCTCCAGTATGGGTCCTCTGATGTTTCTTAAGAGTGTACTTATTAATAAAGGCTTTTCCACACTGTGAACATCGATGTAGTTTGTCTCCAGAATCTGCTATCTGATGGTCGGTGAGCAGTTCCTCCCTGGTTTCCAACTCCTGGCGTAATTTTCCTTTTTCCCTGTGCTCTGATTTAATAGCTTGATTCCTTTGAATGTCTCCTACAACATGATAACAAATTGAGTGTTTGCAATAATATATATTCACATTGCAATCATTTTTTATCTTAATTCAAACTGTTCAGAAACTCACCTTTTGGAAAATAATCTGTGTGATCATGAAGATCTGAAGATATGTCTTCCTTTTTAATTTCCTGTAGTGATGTGAATATTTCCGTCTTACATTCTTGTTCCAGTCCATGTTCTTCGTTCTCTTTCTGAGTTGTAAACAGATACTCTTGTAGGAAATCATCAAATTCTTCTTCACTCTCCTTCTTCACTGCTGTGAGCTGGTCAGATCCTGACATTTCAGTTTAGAGAATAATAGCAATCAAACAATCCTTCAATACAAAGACAGATGTAGTCCTGTACGTGTACCAAATGTGACTTCAGTATTGAGACCCCAGACTGTTGTGTTCATGATCTAGTCCTTTTGCCTGCCCTATTAGCATCTAGAATTCATTCCTAACCAATCAGCTGCAAGGGCTTTAGGAATGCAAATCTGATGTGGGAGGGAATTCCATATGTATGAGCTCTCTTCACACAACTGATGGTCCTCAAATGGATGTGGTCAGACGTCACACTGCTCAAAGTCCACAAAGGAGAACAGGTGGGGGTGGGGTGGAGCCATGTAAAAGGTGAAATGTAAAGGTTATGGCTTGTTCTGGTCAAAGGATACAGTGGGTACGGGTTGAGAATGCACCTTCTCCCGCGGGACTCCCGAAGAGATCCCGCAGTGCGTCAAGCCGATTTTTTTCGAGGCTAAGGCAATGTACCCAAACAACCACCAGGTGGCAGAAAGTTTCAACTGCATTTAATGATGAAGACCGCATATCCGTCAATAGTCGACTCCTTAATCTCACTGAATCATTAAAATGAAGGTGATGACTGGCGAAATTATTCAAACGACACTTCAATGAACCATTGTTGAAATGAATGAAAATGGTTATAGAAATCGCCTACAGCCAGCGTTATAAGAAATATATAAGTAATAGTTAAAGTCTTCTTCCGTATTAAACAGATAGCCTACGGGACGCTCTTTGTTCCGTAGGCTATTTTAAGGAACTACTCAATGCACACACACTGGGTAAACTGGCGCTACAAACATTAAAATGTCAAATCATATTTATTTCTCTTTGTCGCCATGATATTGGGGGAAACGCGGAGAGGCGAGATGGTCAGTCCTCGTATTTGTTCTTCGCGTTTCGTTATAAGAAATATAGCCTATAAGTAATAGTTAAAGTCTTCTTCTGTATTAAACAGATAGCCTACGGGACGCTCTTTGTTCCGTATTTTAAGGAACTGCTCAATTCACACACACTGGGTAAACTGGCGCGCTACAAACATTAAAATGTCAAATCATATTTATTTCTCTTTGTCGCCATGATATTGGGGGAAACGCGGAGAGGCGAGATGGTCAGTCCTCGTATTTTTTCTTCGCATTTCGTTATAAGAAATATATAAGTAATAGTTAAAGTCTTCTTCTGTATTAAACAGATAGCCTACGGGACGCTCTTTGTTCCGTATTTTAAGGAACTACTCAATGCACACACACTGGGTAAACTGGCGCGCTACAAACATTAAAATGTCAAATCATATGTATTTCTCTTTGTCGCCATGATATTGGGGGAAACGCGGAGAGGCGAGATGGTCAGTCCTCGTATTTTTTCTTCGCGTTTCGTTATAAGAAATATATAAGTAATAGTTAAAGTCTTCTTCTGTATTGAACAGATAGCCTACGGGACGCTCTTTGTTCCGTATTTTAAGGAACTACTCAATGCACACACACTGGGTAAACTGGCGCGCTACAAACATTAAAATGTCAAATCATATTTATTTCTTTGTCGCCATGGTAGGCCTATTGGGGGAAACGCGGAAAGGCGAGATGGTCAGTCCTCGTATTTATTCTTCGCGTTCTGAGCTATGCAAAATTGGTATCTCATATGCATGTAAAACAATAATATAGCCTATATTGCCTAATTATATATAGCCTATAATTGCTCAGAATTTGGGAAACATGCATTTAGTCTACCTTTTTTTTGTTCCGTGTCAGCATTCATCCAAAAATGTGGCTGTTTGACTCAACATTGAACATAATTAGCCTAGGATTTTCCTATACAAATTCTGTTTCAGCCGTTCCTCACATGAATGCCTTGAAGCTCTCCCAAGCATGAAATGCAGGCATAGAATATTATTAAGAAACTCTTTATTAACGTCTTCATCAATGGACCAAAAGTCCATTGCTCCGCGATTATAAATTGCAGCGAGATGAAACCTTTATTGCACGACGTGGGGAAGAGCAGACGTGGGGCTTTCCAACGAGCCACTAGGCCTATAAGTTGCGCAAGGACGCACATATTGCATGCTCATACCAATTGTAGGCTATATGCCTTGATGACATTAAATTAAGAAATATTTCCTGATTTGGGAAACTTTTAGTTTATTTTTCTTTCCATAATACCATTCGATCTTGCTGGAAATTATCAGACTTGAGAAACACGCATTGCATCGGCAACTTCGCTGCTCAGTAGACGATTCTGCCACTTTCTGTAGAGGCCAGCAGTTCGAGATAAAAGCTGCAGATCATAGACAGAGAAAGCATATGCTCTGAGAACAGAACACAACTGCATGTCAAGTGTAGCCGAGGGTCTGTCTACGCAGAAACAACAAGTGCATTTCTACATGTTCGTGACAAAATGTGGGGGATAGAATCGCGTTTCAGTGGGAATGCTGCAACTTATGTCTTTTTCTTCTAAAGACAATTATGTACGATATAAATGACAATTTATTTTTTTTACCGACCCGACCAAACATGACCCGCATATCATTAAAAATATTTTTTCTTGACCCATAACCGCGGGTGACCGCGGTCGCCCGCTCGATTTGGATCAGCCCGCGCATCACTTGTAGATACGGATGCCTGCTCTTCAGAGCCATCACCACAAAGGAGCACTAGAGCCTGGTGCAAAACCACCAACTGGGATGGATCGAAGGGCAAGCAAGCACTGCCACACAACGTCAAGACCTTTGTCAACACTAAGCAGAAAGTTTCCTACGATGGGGAGAAGTGGCCGCAAGGACTGCATCGATAAGATCAACGAATGCCTTCGCAAGCCCCGAAACCCTGGCGATACATTTTCTTTCCTTTAATTCAATAAAACATTGTTTATCTGAAGAACTTTTCCGAGGTTGTCTTGTCTACCAAATCCTAAACTTAAATAGAGTAAACATTTTATCTTATGAAAAAACTCTTAGGGGGAACAGTTAGGCAGCCCTTCCTCCATTATCGTAGTAGGACTATAGGCAATTTATTAGAGGGGTCAAAAAAAACTAATAAAGTAGGCTAGACTAAATGTGTCACTTTAGTGATTGGCTCTTTCAAATGCAAATTAGGTGGATGGGCTTTTGAATGGGCCTGCTGCAGGTGAGAGGACAAATCCTACGAATTTATTGTTTTTAGAAAGTGCCATTATCATTGCCATATTCTCTTAAAACATAGGCTATATATTTGAAAACGAGTTGATTAAAGGCTTCTAATGGTGTCTCTATAATATGATAAAAGCAGAGATTGAGATGTGTGTTTGGAACAGTTTTTCAAATCCCCCGGGGGTATTTAGACTCCAGGGTGTTAAGCACTCATTCACAACTGTCCCATCGCTAAATGCTCTCTTGTGTTGCGTGATCACACAAGTATACCTGTCGTAGTGTGCTTTTAATTTGATATGCCTAATTATTATCTCCGCCAAGGATATAGGATGAACAAAGTCTATGGATTTGCTATCCAGTAGCCTAATAATTAGGCTATGTGCCACGTCCGATTTCGCAAGTGGTGTAGTAGGCTACATTTAAAAACAGACAGCCGCCTGTGAGATCCATTTCATGAAGAGCATTATTGTCTTGTGCGATCATTCCCCCTCCCCCACACTCGTCTAACCAGTTCACTACATTATAGCCTATAGCCTATGCGGCACTGAGGACGACACGACACTTGAGCCCGACACTATGTCAATGTAAAAATGTGTTTGAGTGCGCGCTGAACCACGAATTAACATATTAACTTTTCTTTTCAGCAGACATCGCAAACATAAAAAGAATCTCAAAACAGGAAATCTTTCATTTCTTTTAATAAATCGATTCATTTTGTTTCGACGGGTTCCGCAGGAGTTCTTCGACTGGGTTTCGAACACCGGTCGCTGGCGTACGATACCTATGCTTCAACCACATGCGCCACAACTGGACGTAAATTTCGTAATGCTTTATTCGGCATATGTACTTGAACGTCGCCGTAGCCTACTTGAACGTCGCCGGTTAAAATGAACAAGCCTCCGTTTTAAAATAGCTTAGGCCTACACATTTTAAGTAGGCTATTCCTAGCATGTAAATGTTGCCAAAATGTCCATCTTGTCCATCTCTTTCGTCTTCGCCTTGACGTTGACAATAATAGCCTAGGCTATTCACGGAAATGCGGTCTTGTAACCGTAGCCTAATGAATTCATGAATTAATCTAAGGTTGCCTTTCGAGTAGGCTAGCCTATTTCAGGTTGAATTGAAGGCTATTTCCTTCTGATAGGCCTATAGGTTTCTAAAACCATTTTCATTCATTTCAACAATGGTTTATTGAAACGTCGTTTGATTAATTTCGCCAGTCATCACTTTCATTTTAAGGATATAGGATGAACAAAGTCTATGGATTTGCTATCCAGTAGCCTAATAATTAGGCTATGTGCCACGTCCGATTTCGCAAGTGGTGTAGTAGGCTACATTTAAAAACAGACAGCCGCCTGTGAGATCCATTTCATGAAGAGCATTATTGTCTTGTGCGATCATTCCCCCTCCCCCACACTCGTCTAACCAGGTCACTACATTATAGCCTATATGCGGCACTGAGGACGACACGACACTTGAGCCCGACACTATGTCAATGTAAAAATGTGTGTGAGTGCGCGCTGAACCACGAATTAACATATTAACTTTTCTTTTCAGCAGACATCGCAAACATAAAAAGAATCTCAATACAGGAAGTCTTTCATTTCTTTTAATAAATCGATGCATTTTCTTTTGATGGGTTCCGGAGAGGTTCTTCGACTAGGTTTCGAACCCCGGTCGCTGGCATACGATACCTATGCATCAACCACTTGCGCCACAGCTGGATGTGAACTTCAATAGGCTTTATTCGGGAGATGTACTTGAAACGTCGCCGGTTAAAATGAACAAGCCTCCGTTTTAAAATAGCTTACACATTTCTAAGTATTCCTAGCATGTAAATGTTGCCAAAATGTCCATCTTGTCCATCTCTTTCGTCTTCGCCTTGACGTTGACAATAATAGCCTATTCACGGAAATGCGGTCTTGTAACCGTAATGAATTCATGAATTAATCTAAGGTTGCCTTTCGAGTAGCCTATTTCAGGTTGAATTGAAGGAAATAGTCCTTCTGATAGGCCTATAGGTTTCTAAAACCATTTTCATTCATTTCAACAATGGTTTATTGAAACGTCGTTTGATTAATTTCGCCAATCACTTTCATTTTAATGATTAAATGAGACGGATATGCGGAGCATTCCTCTCCCTCTCCGTTGACCAAAACGTTGCTCTGGCATCTCTGCTGGACTGACTGAGTTATAGGTTACGTCGAGTGAGAGAGCTGTGAGGTAGGCTGTAAACATTCGAAAACTCGGGCGGTCTATGTTGCCCCCTTGCGGTTGCAGTTTTCCCGATGCTTCGGGAGTCCCGATGTGCGGGAATGAAAGGAGCATTCTCAACCCGTACCATCTGTACATGGAGAATTCTGTAGGTTTTGAGAGTGGTTGCAAATAGTGAATGCTTGCGTTGTATTTTTTTACAGTGGTCACACATGGTAGAATGTGGTACAAGAGAGCCTGTTCAGTGCTAGTTTATGTAAACACTGACTTCAGGTGTATCTGGACAACAGGAGCTCGGGCTTTTTTGACATTACTGTACATACATTTGTATGATTTATTTGTAGGATTTTCAGCATTACAGATACACAGTACACCTTCTACCTGAAGTGAATAGAAAAACAGATTAATTCTGTTGAACAAGGTGCTAACAAAGAGACAGTTTACCCAATTCCCTCCCCCCACCCTCTTCCCTCCCATACAGAGAAGTACCAATGGAATAGTATGATGGGTTTTGATACAGGTAATAATGGTGGGCCATGCATGCCTTACTGTAACAGAACTACAAAGACACAAAGATTAAAAAAACACAAACAAAATAATACCACAAAACTGATAACAATAAAGAAAGGAAAATGAATAGAAAAATAAATAATTAAAAAACAAATAATAATAATAATAATAATAATAACTAGAGAATGTAATTCCAGGGAAATTACGAGTGCATGAAAATGCAAAAATGTATAGATACAGTAGATAATGTAGATATAGCTACTAAGGTGTAGCTAGGGTAAACATGGTGGTTGCATAGTTTAAAGAAAGCTGATAGTGTGAAGGTAGACAGTTTAAAGCTTAAACATTACAGTTCTAACTGAACTAATGATTTCTAGCAGTTATGTAAAAAATGCTAACTATTCTAACAATGCTAACCATGCTAACTAGCTAACTTGCTAGTGAGGACTTTTATTTTGAAACATTTGTTGCTAGGGTATCCATGGTGGCCACTATCAAGAAACAAGAAGTTACTGCAGTATAATCATGTTGGTTGCTATGGAAACGGTCATAAACACTTAATTTTAATGGTTGCTATGTTGGTTGCTAGGTACATGGAGGTTTCATGTAGTTGACTGGAGGCATAGTGGATGATAACTGACAGTTGGAATGGTTGAACAGTTCAATAGTTGAGTAGTTTCAATGGTTAAATGATTTAATAGTGTATTATTGCAGTGAGGACTTTTATTTTGAAACAGTTGTGGACAGAGGAACAGTTAACAGGATATGTAGTCTTCTGAGAGACTGTATGCTTAAAGCCAGAGAAACTGACAGTTGGTGCCCAGGTGGCCGGCCACCTGGCCTAAGATTCTAATTGCTGCCGTGATGTCATAATGAGCAATGTTAAGTCTATGGGGGAAATTGTAATAGTTTTTAACTAATAGTTTAAAAAGTATAAAAGTTACAAAGTTGAAAAATACAAAGCAGGCATGGCATAAGCAAGACCTACGCAACAACGTTTGAATGAAGTTTCTACGTTAAACGGTTGAAGCTGAATTGGCTGCGTTAGAAGAAGAAGTTTAATAACTAGAAATGCAATTCCAAGGAATTACCAGTGCATGAAAATGCAAAAAAAGATAGATAATGTAGATATGGTTACTACCCAGATAGCAAAACTGCATTGGGACGGAACTGGGCCACATGCACCACAACATTCGGCACGGATCTTTATAATGGACCTGATCTGGCGTCCAAACGCACATCGGTCCAAAATTGTTTTGGATCTGTTTGACGGATTTGCGGCAGATATGAACTTGCACTCGTCCAGGTCCGTCCCAGATAGCAAAACACACCTACCACGACATCCGGCACGGATCTGAATAGTGGACCTGATCCGCCGTCCAAACGCACATCGGTCCAAAATTGTTTTGGATCCGTTTAACTGATCTGGTGGCAATAAGGGCTGAGACTGCTCCCAACAAACAAGATAACGTCCCGGCGATGATTCAGAGCTTTTTAAAAAACGTATGTTGTCACTGCGACGTAAAAAGAGGAAAAATCGAATTTCACCCAACTACCTGTTCACCGTTTAGCATTTGCGCCATGGAGATTACCCAAGTCAATCTGTCAAGAGCGTGTGGCGTTAGGATACTATTTATGTGAGTGAAACAGCTGTCAACGTTGGTAAGCAGTAATTGGCATGCAGTAATGATTTGCAATTAAGCCTCCGTCTAGTATTTCATTTCACACATTTATTTAGCTTACCTGTGGGTGCGGCTTGGAGATTGATGATCACGTCCAGATGAATAAAAATCAGATCCTTTAGCTGGGTATTTATACCCGGTTAGGTCTAATACTTTCACGACTACGGTGTATTTCCCCCCTAATAAATTACTAAGTCAATGGTCATATCTGGTAATGTTGTTGTTCAAAACATCAGTGGAGTAGGTTAGCCTATAAGCTAAAATATCCCAACCACATTGTTTCAAAATTCAAAACTAATATTTGCAATGCATGCTGGGAAGCAAACAAAGCAAACAAACAAGCAAACAAAGTAGGCCTACACAAAATATAATTAAAGTTATCAGAGAATGTCTAGGTTATATTTTATATCTAAACCATGAGGTTTATAAAGTCATAAAATTGTGATAAGCATCCTTAATTCTTCTGCAAAGTTTTTTATAGTGGTGACCAGTTGGGGATGTGAATGTCTGCTTAAAGTCATATGTGATATGGGACCTGCATTGCAGATCCGTACCACACACAAGAAGCGGACCCGTACCACACATAAGAGGCGGAACCGCATTGCAGATCCGTACCACACACAATAGGGCTCGGGCACACGACTTGCATTCTAGGAATATTGCCGCCATGTTGGTAGCGCACTGAACGTGATGTCCATTCATTCAGATGCAGAAGACAAGAAGCAGAAATATAGTATTAGCTGTGCTGTGCCCGCAAAGTTTTCACGTCATGATCCCGAGCCCTATAAGCGGACCCGTACCACACATAAGAGGCGGAACTGTATTGCAGATCCGTACCACACACAGTAAGCGAACCCGTACAGGTCCGCTTCTTGTGTGTCGTACGGATCTGCAATACGGGTCCGCTTATTGTGTGTGGTACGGGTCTGCTTCTTGTGTGTGGCAGAGCCATAGAGAGAGCAGAGAGAGTTGCGACACGCTTTGATGTCGCCGCCACGCGATCAAAAGTTCCAAAAAACCTGCGCTGAATGGCTGAATTCCAGGAGGGTGGGATGTAGCTACTTCTAGATGCTGGAAGGTGTAATAATTTAACTCATTAACTACTGACCAAGAGATTGGCTGTAAATAGTTCCAAAAGTCCCATAACGAGGAAATAGCCTGGAAAAAGCACTGCCATTTTTTCCTACGGAGGTCTATGGGAGTGTCGCCACTCTGTTTTATCTACCGCTCTGGTGTGTGGTATACAGATCTGCAATTCATGGGTTTCATCAGGTCCCTTTCCACAGGTGTATAAAATGAAGCACCTTGATTATCAATGCAGACTGCATGGTGATTGATACACCTGTGCTAAGGGACCTGATGAAACCCATGAATACGGGTCTGCCTCTTGTGTGTGGTACGGCTCTGCTTCTTGTGTGTGGTACGGATCTGCAATACGGGTCCTTTTATTGTGTGTGTGTGGCACGGGTCCTCTTATTCTGTGTTGTACGGATCTGCAATACGGGTCCGCCTCTTGTGTGTGGTACGGGTCCACTTCTTGTGTGTGGTACGGATCTGCAATATGGTTCCGTTTATTGTGTGTGACACGGGTCCGCTTATTCTGTGTTGTACGGATCTGCAATACGGGTCCCCTTATTGTGTGTGGGCCACATCTGGCCCACAGTCAGATACCGTAGGTCCGCTACATACGGATCTAAAGGCTTTCATGCGGATCCGGCCCAAAGGAAATTGCTATCTGGGTAAGGTGTAGCTAGGGTAAACATGGTGGTTGCGTAGTTTACAGAGAGTTGATAGTGTGAAGGTAGACAGTTTAAAGCTGAAACATTCCAGTTCTAACTTAACTAATGATTTCTATTCATATTAAAATGTTGATTAGCTAACTTAGCTAATGATTTCTAGCAGTTACGCTAAAAATGCTAATTATGCTAGCAATGCTAACTTTACTAACAATGCTAACCAGGTTGATTAGCTAACTTAACCGATGATTTCTAACAGTAATGCTAAAAATGCTAACTATGCTAACAATGCTAACCAGGTTGATTAGCTAACTTAGTTGATGAGTTTTTGCAGTTATGCTAAAAATGCTAACTATGCTAACAATGCTAACTATGCTAACCATGCTAACTAGCTAACTTGCTAGTGAGGACTTTTATTTTGAAACATTTGTTGCTAGGGTATCCATGGTGGCCACTATCAAGAAACAAGAAGTTACTGCAGTATAATCATGTTGGTTGCTATGGAAACGGTCATAAACACTTAATTTTAATGGTTGCTATGTTGGTTGCTAGGTACATGGAGGTTTCATGTAGTTGACTGGAGGCATAGTAGATGATAACTGACAGTTGGAATGGTTGAACAGTTCAATAGTTGAGTAGTTTCAATGGTTAAATGATTTAATAGTGTATTATTGCATTGAGGACTTTTATTTTGAAACAGTTGTGGACAGAGGAAACAGTTTAACAGGATATGTGTAGTCTTCTGAGAGACTGTATGCTTAAATCCAGAGAAACTGACAGTTGGTGCCCAGGTGGCCGGCCACCTGGCGTAAGATTCTAATTGCTGCCGTGATGTCATAATGAGCAATGTTAAGTCTATGGGGGAAATTGTAATAGTTTTTAACAAATAGTTTAAAAAGTATAAAAGTTACAAAGTTGAAAAATACAAAGCCCACATCGCATAAGTAAGACCTACGCGACAAAATTTGAATGGAGTTTCTACGTTAAGCGGTTGAAGCTGAATAGCGTGCGTTAGAAGAAGAACTAGAAATGCAATTCCAAGGAATTACCAGTGCATGAAAATGCAAAAATAGATAGATAATGTAGATATGGTTACTAAGGTGTAGCTAGGGTAAACATGGTGGTTGCATACCCAGATAGCAAAACTGCACTGGGACGGAACTGGGCCACATGTACCACAACATTCGGCACGGATCTTTATAATGGACCTGATCTGGCGTCCAAACGCACATCGGTCCAAAATTGTTTTGGATCTGTTTGACGGATTTGCGGCAGATATGAACTTGCACTCGTCCAGGTCCGTCCCAGATAGCAAAACACACCTACCACGACATCCGGCACGGATCTGAATAGTGGACCTGATCCGCCGTCCAAACGCACATCGGTCCAAAATTGTTTTGGATCCGTTTAACTGATCTGGTGGCAATAAGGGCTGAGACTGCTCCCAACAAACAAGATAACGTCCCGGCGATGATTCAGAGCTTTTTAAAAAACGTATTTTGTCACTGCGACGTAAAAAGAGGAAAAATCGAATTTCACCCAACTACCTGTTCACCGTTTAGCATTTGCGCCATGGAGATTACCCAAGTCAATCTGTCACGAGCGTGTGGCGTTGTGAAACAGCTGTCAACGTTGGTAAGCAGTAATTGGCATGCAGTAATGATTTGCAATTAAGCCTACGTCTAGTATTTTATTTCACACATTTATTTAGCTTACCTCTGGGTGCGGCTTGGAGATTGATGATCACGTCCAGATGGATAAACATGAGAAGAGTTAGCTGGGTATTTATACCCGGTTAGGTCTAATACTTTCACGACTACGGTGTATTTCCCCCCTAATAAATTACTAAGTCAATGGTCATATCTGGTAATGTTGTTGTTCAAAACATCAGTGGAGTAGGTTAGCCTATAAGCTAAAATATCCCAACCACATTGTTTCAAAATTCAAAACTAATATTTGCAATGCATGCTGGGAAGCAAACAAAGCAAACAAACAAGCAAACAAAGTAGGCCTACACAAAGTATAATTAAAGTTATCAGAGAATGTCTAGGTTATATTTTATATCTAAACCATGAGGTTTATAAAGTCATAAAATTGTGATAAGCATCCTTAATTCTTCTGCAAAGTTTTTTATAGTGGTGACCAGTTGGGGATGTGAATGTCTGCTTAAAGTCATATGTGATATGGGACCTGCATTGCAGATCCGTACCACACACAAGAAGCGGACCCGTACCACACATAAGAGGCGGAACCGCATTGCAGATCCGTACCACACACAATAGGGCTCGGGCACACGACTTGCATTCTAGGAATATTGCCGCCATGTTGGTAGCGCACTGAACGTGATGTCCATTCATTCAGATGCAGAAGACAAGAAGCAGAAATATAGTATTAGCTGTGCTGTGCCCGCAAAGTTTTCACGTCATGATCCCGAGCCCTATAAGCGGACCCGTACCACACATAAGAGGCGGAACTGTATTGCAGATCCGTACCACACACAGTAAGCGAACCCGTACAGGTCCGCTTCTTGTGTGTCGTACGGATCTGCAATACGGGTCCGCTTATTGTGTGTGGTACGGGTCTGCTTCTTGTGTGTGGCAGAGCCATAGAGAGAGCAGAGAGAGTTGCGACACGCTTTGATGTCGCCGCCACGCGATCAAAAGTTCCAAAAAACCTGCGCTAAATGGCTGAATTCCAGGAGGGTGGGATGTAGCTTCTAGATGCTGGAAGGTGTAATAATTTAACTCATTAACTACTGACCAAGAGATTGGCTGTAAATAGTTCCAAAAGTCCCATAACGAGGAAATAGCCTGGAAAAAGCACTGCCATTTTTTCCTACGGAGGTCTATGGGAGTGTCGCCACTCTGTTTTATCTACCGCTCTGGTGTGTGGTATACGGATCTGCAATTCATGGGTTTCATCAGGTCCCTTTCCACAGGTGTATAAAATGAAGCACCTTGATTATCAATGCAGACTGCATGGTGATTGATACACCTGTGCTAAGGGACCTGATGAAACCCATGAATACGGGTCTGCCTCTTGTGTGTGGTACGGGTCTGCTTCTTGTGTGTGGTACGGATCTGCAATACGGGTCCTTTTATTGTGTGTGTGTGGCACGGGTCCTCTTATTCTGTGTTGTACGGATCTGCAATACGGGTCCGCCTCTTGTGTGTGACACGGGTCCGCTTATTCTGTGTTGTACGGATCTGCAATACGGGTCCGCTTATTGTGTGTGGGCCACATCTGGCCCACAGTCAGATACCGTAGGTCCGCTACATACGGATCTAAAGGCTTTCATGCGGATCCGGCCCAAAGGAAATTGCTATCTGGGTAGTTTACAGAGCGTTGATAGTGTGAAGGTAGACAGTTTAAAGATGAAACATTCCAGCTCTAACTTAACTTATGATTTCTATTCATGTTAAAATGTTGATTAGCTAACTTAGGTAATGATTTCTAGCAGTTACGCTAAAAATGCTAATTATGCTAGCAATGCTAACCAGGTTGATTAGCTAACTTAACCGATGATTTCTAGCAGTAATGCTAAAAATGCTAACTATGCTAACAATGCTAAATTTGCTAATAATGCTAACCAGGTTGATTAGCTAACTTAGTTGATGATTTTTTGCAGTTATGCTAAAAATGCTACCTATGCTAACAATGCTAACTATGCTAACCATGCTAACTAGCTAACTTGCTAGTGAGGACTTTTATTTTGAAACATTTGTTGCTAGGGTATCCATGGTGGCCACTATCAAGAAACAAGAAGTTACTGCAGTATAATCATGTTGGTTGCTATGGAAACGGTCATAAACACTTAATTTTAATGGTTGCTATGTTGGTTGCTAGGTACATGGAGGTTTCATGTAGTTGACTGGAGGCATAGTGGATGATAACTGACAGTTGGAATGGTTGAACAGTTCAATAGTTGAGTAGTTTCAATGGTTAAATTATTTAATAGTGTATTATTGCAGTGAGGACTTTTATTTTGAAACAGTTGTGGACAGAGGAAACAGTTAACAGGATATGTAGTCTTCTGAGAGACTGTATGCTTAAAGCCAGAGAAACTGACAGTTGGTGCCCAGGTGGCCGGCCACCTGGCGTAAGATTCTAATTGCTGCCGTGATGTCATAATGAGCAATGTTAAGTCTATGGGGGAAATTGTAATAGTTTTTAACTAATAGTTTAAAAAGTATAAAAGTTACAAAGTTGAAAAATACTTTGCCCACATCGCGTAAGTAAGACCTACGCGACATAGTTTGAATGGAGTTTCTACGTGAAGCGGTTAAAGCTGAATTGCGTGCGTTAGAAGAAGAACTAGAAATGCAATTCCAAGGAATTACCAGTGCATGAAAATGCTAAAAAAGATAGATAATGTAGATATGGTTACTAAGGTGTAGCTAGGGTAAACATGGTGGTTGCATAGTTTACAGAGAGTTGATAGTGTGAAGGTAGACAGTTTAAAGATGAAACATTCCAGTTCTAACTTAACTAATGATTTCTATTCATGTTAAAATGTTGATTAGCTAACTTAGCTAATGATTTCTAGCAGTTAAGCTAAAAATGCTAATTATGCTAGCAATGCTAACTTTACTAACAATGCTAACCAGGTTGATTAGCTAACTTATCGATGATTTCTAGCAGTAATGTTAAAAATGCTAACTATGCTAACAATGCTAAATTTGCTGACAATGCTAACCAGGTTGATTAGCTAACTTAGTTGATGATTTTTTGCAGTTATGCTAAAAATGCTAACTATGTTAACAATGTTAACTATGCTAACTAGCTAACTTGCTAGTGAGGACTTTTATTTTGAAACATTTGTTGCTAGGGTATCCATGGTGGCCACTATCAGGAAACAAGAAGTTACTGCAGTATAATCATGTTGGTTGCTATGGAAACGGTTATAAACACTTAATTTTAATGGTTGCTATGTTGGTTGCTAGGTACATGGAGGTTTCATGTAGTTGACTGGAGGCATAGTTGATGATAACTGACAGTTGGAATGGTTGAACATTTCAATAGTTGAGTAGTTTCAATGGTTAAATGATTTAATAGTGTATAATTGCAGTGAGGACCTTTATTTTGAAACAGTTGTAGACAGAGGAAGTAGTGAAACAGGATCTGTAGTCTTAATGAGATTGTATGCTTAAAGCCTGAGACAGAAGGTGCCTCTCATAGCGTTTACGCGTCCTCTCTCGCTCCTCACTGATCTACATAAAGAATGATGGAGCGGCAACAATGGGATAGTCTAGCCCTTCTTCTATCTTTCTTTATGTAGATCATTGAGGATCGAGGAGCGAGGGAGGACATATAAACGCTGCTTGAGAGGGACCCACAGTAAATACTTTAAAAGTTGTATGTAGATAGTCTAATTAATGTTGATAGACAGAATGTTTAATGGATGTTGATAGGCAGATTGTTTAATAGATATTGATTGACAGTTTAATGGGTGGATGAGTGAATGGTCTGAAGAAGATGAGTGGATAGAAGGTTGGATGGAATGTGCCTTATATTCTTGTTAAGAGAGACACTGATACAGCTCTCTGAGAGTAGTTGACACAGGTGTAATCAATTTAACTGGCTAGTCTTAAGAGTGCCAGAGTACTCTTAAAGCCTGAGACAGAGTAAATAATTTAAAAGTTGAATGTAGATAGTCTAATTAATGTTTAATTTAAAGTTTAATGGATGTTGATAGACAGATTGTTTAATAGATGTTGATAGACAGTTTAATGGGTGGATGAGTGAATGGTCTGAAGAAGATGAATGGATAGAATGTTGGATGGAATGTGCCTTATATTCTTGTAGAATGGAGAGACACAGCTCTCTACTGAGAGTAGTGGATACAGATACAGGTGTAATCAATTTAACTGGCTAGTCTTAAGAGAGCCAGCCTGAGACAGAGTAGATTGTTTAAAAGTTCAATGTAGAGCGTCTAATTGATGTTGTTGATAGGCAGACTGTTTAGAATGGGTGGATGAGTGAATGGTTTGAAGAAGATGAATGGATATAAAGTTGGATGGAATTAGGAGGACTTATTTTGATACTGTTGTGCGCAGAGGATACAGGGGAACAGAATATGTAGTCTTCAGAGAGGAGCCTGAGAGAAACTGACAGTTGGTGCCCAGGTGGCTGACCAGCTGGGGTAACATTCTAATTGCTGCCGTGATGTCATAATGAGCAATGTTAAGTCTATGGGGGAAATGGTGATAGTTTTTAACTAATAGTTTAAAAAGTATAAAAGTTACAAAGTTGAAAAATATAAAGCACATATGGCATAAGCAAGACCTACGCAACAAAGTTTGAATGAAGTTTCTACGTTAAACGGTTGAAGCTGAATTGCGAGCGTTAGAAGAAGAAGTTTAATAATAACTAGAAATGCAATTCCAAGGAATTACCAGTGCATGAAAATGCAAAAATAGATAGATAATGTAGATATGGTTACTAAGGTGTAGCTAGGGTAAACATGGTGGTTGCATTGTTTACAGAGAGTTGATACTGTGAAGGTAGACAGTTAAAAGATGAAACATTCCAGTTCTAACTTAACTAATGATTTCTATTCATGTTAAAATGTTGATTAGCTAACTTAGCTAATGATTTCTAGCAGTGACGTTAAAAATGCTAATTATGTTAGCAATGCTAACTTTACTAACAATGCTAACCAGGTTGATTAGCTAACTTAACCGATGATTTCTAGCAGTAATGCTAAAAATGCTAACTATGCTAACAATGCTAATTGTGCTAACAATGCTAACCAGGTTGATTAGATAACTTAGTTGATGATTTTTTGCAGTTATGCTAAAAAATGTTAACAATGCTAACCATGCTAACTAGCTAACTTTCTAGTGAGGACTTTTATTTTGAAACATTTGTTGCTAGGGTATCCATGGTGGCCACTATCAGGAAACAAGAAGTTACTGCAGTATAATCATGTTGGTTGCTATGGAAACGGTAATAAACACTTAATTTTAATGGTTGCTATGTTGGTTGCTAGGTACATGGAGGTTTCATGTAGTTGACTGGAGGCATAGTGGATGATAACTGACAGTTGGAATGGTTGAACAGTTCAATAGTTGAGTAGTTTCAATGGTTAAATGATTTAATAGTGTATTATTGCAGTGAGGACTTTTATTTTGAAACAGTTGTGGACAGAGGAAACAGTTAACAGGATATGTAGTCTTCTAAGAGACTGTATGCTTAAAGCCAGAGAAACTGACAGTTGGTGCCCAGGTGGCCGGCCACCTGGTGTAAGATTCTAATTGCTGCCGTGATGTCATAATGAGCAATGTTAAGTCTATGGGGGAAATTGTAATAGTTTTTAACTAATAGTTTAAAAAGTATAAAAGTTACAAAGTTGAAAAATACAAAGCACACATCGCGTAAGTAAGACCTACGCGACATAGTTTGAATGAAGTTTCTACGTTAAACGGTTCAAGCTGAATTGCGTGCGTTAGAAGAAGAATAATAAAAAGTTGAAGTTGAAGCCTAGGAAGAACAGTACAGTGCATTTTCATGCACTGTAATAATAAGAAGAATAGGAAGAACAGTACAGTGCATTTTCATGCACTGTAATAATAAGAAGAAGTTGAAGACTAGGAAGAACAGTACAGTGCATTTTCATGCACTGTAATAATAACTAGAAATGCAATTCCAAGGAATTACCAGTGCATGAAAATGCAAAAATAGATAGATAATGTAGATATGGTTACTAAGGTGTAGCTAGGGTAAACATGGTGGTTGCATAGTTTACAGAGAGTTGATAGTGTGAAGGTAGACAGTTTAAAGATGAAACGTTCCAGTTCTAACTTAACTAATGATTTCTATTCATGTTAAAATGTTGATTAGCTAACTTAGCTAATGATTTCTAGCAGTTACGCTAAAAATGCTTACTATGCTAGCAATGCTAACAATGCTAACCAGGTTGATTAGCTAACTTAACCGATGATTTCTAGCAGTAATGCTAAAAATGCTAACTATGTTAACAATGCTAAATTTGCTAACAATGCTAACCAGGTTAATTAGCTAACTTAGTTGATGATTTTTTGCAGTTATGTTAAAAATGCTAACTATGCTAACAATGCTAACTATGCTAACCATGGTAACTAGCTAACTTGCTAGTGAGGACTTTTATTTTGAAACATTTGTTGCTAGGGTATCCATGGTGGCCACTATCAGGAAACAAGAAGTTACTGCAGTATAATCATGTTGGTTGCTATGGAAACGGTCATAAACACTTTTTAATGGTTGCTATGTTGGTTGCTAGGTACATGGAGGTTTCATGTAGTTGACTGGAGGCATAGTGGATGATAACTGACAGTTGGAATGGTTGAACAGTTCAATAGTTGAGTAGTTTCAATGGTTAAATGATTTAATAGTGTATTATTGCAGTGAGGACCTTTATTTTGAAACAGTTGTGGACAGAGGAAGTAGTGAAACAGGATCTGTAGTCTTAATGAGATTGTATGCTTAAAGCCTGAGACAGAAGGTGCTTCTCATAGCGTTTACGCGTCCTCTCTCGCTCCTCACTGATCTACATAAAGAATGATGGAGCGGCAACAATGGGATAGTCTAGCCCTTCTTCTATCTTTCTTTATGTAGATCATTGAGGATCGAGGATCGAGGGAGGACATATAAACGCTGCTTGAGAGGGACCCACAGTAAATACTTTAAAAGTTGTATGTAGATAGTCTAATTAATGTTGATAGATAGAATGTTTAATGGATGTTGATAGGCAGATTGTTTAATAGATATTGATTGACAGTTTAATGGGTGGATGAGTGAATGGTCTGAAGAAGATGAATGGATAGAAGGTTGGATGGAATGTGCCTTATATTCTTGTTAAGAGAGACACTGATACAGCTCTCTGAGAGTAGTTGACACAGGTGTAATCAATTTAACTGGCTAGTCTTAAGAGAGCCAGAGTATCTTAAAGCCTGAGACAGAGTAAATAATTTAAAAGTTGAATGTAGATAGTCTAATTAATGTTGATAGACAGAGAGTTTAATGGATGTTAGACAGATTGTTTAATAGATGTTGATAGACAGTTTAATGGGTGGATGAGTGAATGGTCTGAAGAAGATGAATGGATAGAATGTTGGATGGAATGTGCCTTATATTCTTGTAGAATGGAGAGACACAGCTCTCTACTGAGAGTAGTGGATACAGATACAGGTGTAATCAATTTAACTGGCTAGTCTTAAGAGAGCCAGCCTGAGACAGAGTAGATTGTTTAAAAGTTCAATGTAGAGCGTCTAATTGATGTTGTTGATAGGCAGACTGTTTAGAATGGGTGGATGAGTGAATGGTTTGAAGAAGATAAATGGATATAAAGTTGGATGGAATTAGGAGGACTTATTTTGATACTGTTGTGCGCAGAGGATACAGGGGAACAGAATATGTAGTCTTCAGAGAGGAGCCTGAGAGAAACTGACAGTTGGTGCCCAGGTGGCTGACCAGCTGGGGTAACATTCTAATTGCTGCCGTGATGTCATAATGAGCAATGTTAAGTCTATGGGGGAAATGGTGATAGTTTTTAACTAATAGTTTAAAAAGTATAAAAGTTACAAAGTTGAAAAATATAAAGCACATATGGCATAAGCAAGACCTACGCAACAAAGTTTGAATGAAGTTTCTACGTTAAACGGTTGAAGCTGAATTGCGAGCGTTAGAAGAAGAAGTTTAATAATAATAAGAAGAATAGGAAGAACAGTACAGTGCATTTTCATGCACTGTAATAATAACTAGAAATGCAATTCCAAGGAATTACCAGTGCATGAAAATGTAAAAAAAAATTATAGATAGATAATGTAGATATGGTTACTAAGGTGTAGCTAGGGTAAACATGGTGGTTGCATAGTTTAAAGATAGTTGATACTGTTAAGGTAGACATTTTAAAGCTTAAACATTCCTGTTCTAACTTAACTAATGACTTCTAACAGGTATTCTAAAATATTAACTATGCTAACAATGATAACCAGGTTGATTGGTTTACTTGGCTAATGATTTCTAGCAGTAATGTTAAAAATGCTAACTATGCTAACAATACTAACTATGTTAACAATGCTAACCACGTTGATTAGCTAACTTAGCTAATCATTTTTAACAGTTATGCTAAAAATGCTAACTATGCTAACAATGCTAACTATGTTAACAATGTTAACCATG
Source organism: Sardina pilchardus (assembly GCF_963854185.1). Taxonomy (NCBI): domain Eukaryota; kingdom Metazoa; phylum Chordata; class Actinopteri; order Clupeiformes; family Clupeidae; genus Sardina; species Sardina pilchardus. The sequence goes on along the minus strand of NC_085007.1, from coordinate 26,927,373 downwards.
CTAACAATGCTAACCAGGTTGATTAGCTAACTTAGCTAATCATTTTTAGCAGTTATGTTAGCATAGTTTACTAACTATGTCAGTTAGCATAGTTTACTAACTATGCTAACTAGCTAACTTGCTACTGAGGACTTTTATTATGAAACATTTGTTGATAGGGTATCCATGGCTGCCACTATCAGGAATAAAGAAGTTACTGTAGTAAAATCATGTTGGTTGCTATGGAAACGTTCATAAACGCTTAATTTTGATGGTTGCTATGTTGGTTGCTAGGTACATGGAGGTCTCATGTAGTTGACTGGAGGTATAGTTGATGATAACTGACAGTTGGAATGGTTGAACAGTTAAATAGTTGAGTAGTTTCAATGGTTAAATGATTTAATAGTGTATTATTGCAGTGAGGACTTTTATTTTGAAACAGTTGTGGAAAGAGGAAACAGTTAACAGGATATGTAGTCTTCTGAGAGACTGTATGCTTAAAGCCAGAGAAACTGACAGTTGGTGCCCAGGTGGCCGGCCACCTGGCGTAAGATTCTAATTGCTGCCATGATGTCATAATGAGCAATGTTAAGTCTATGGGGAAATAGCTAAATGTTAAATCTATGGGGAAATCGTTTTTTAATTCATAGTTTAAAAAGTATAAAAGTTACAAAGTTGAAAAATACAAAGCACACATGGCATAAGCGAGACCTACGCAACAAAGTTTGAATGAAGTTTCTACGTTAAACGGTTCAAGCTGAATTGCGCGCGTTAGAAGAAGAAAAATAAAGATAAGAAGAAGCCTTGGAAGAACAGTACAGTGCATTTTCATGCACTGTAACTAGAAATGCAATTCCAAGGAATTACCAGTGCATGAAAATGCAAAAATAGATAGATAATGTAGATATGGTTACTAAGGTGTAGCTAGGGTAAACATGGTGGTTGCATAGTTTACAGAGAGTTGATAGTGTGAAGGTAGACAGTTTGAAGATGAAACGTGCCAGTTCTAACTTAACTAATGATTTCTATTCATGTTAAAATGTTGATTAGCTAACTTAGCTAATGATTTCTAGCAGTTACGCTAAAAATGCCTATTATGCTAGCAATGTTAACTTTACTAACAATGCTAACCAGGTTGATTAGCTAACTTAACCGATGATTTCTAGCAGTAATGCTAAAATGCTAACTATGCTAACAATGTTAAATTTGCTAACAATGTTAACCAGGTTGATTAGCTAACTTAGTTGATATTTCTTTGCAGTTATGCTAAAAATGCTAACTATGCTAACCATGCTAACTAGCTAACTTGCTAGTAAGGACTTTTATTTTGAAACATTTGTTGCTAGGGTATCCATGGTGGCCACTATCAGGAAACAAGAAGTTACTGCAGTATAATCATGTTGGTTGCTATGGAAGCGGTCATAAACACTTAATTTTAATGGTTGCTATGTTGGTTGCTAGGTACATGGAGGTTTCATGTAGTTGACTGGAGGCATAGTGGATGATAACTGACAGTTGGAATGGTTGAACAGTTCAATAGTTGAGTAGTTTCAATGGTTAAATGATTTAATAGTGTATTATTGCAGTGAAGACCTTTATTTTGAAACAGTTGTGGACAGAGGAAGTAGTGAAACAGGATCTGTAGTCTTAATGAGATTGTATGCTTAAAGCCTGAGACAGAAGGTGCCTCTCATATAGCGTTTACGCGTCCTCTCTCGCTCCTCACTGATCTACATAAAGAATGATGGAGCGGCAACAATGGGATAGTCTAGCCCTTCTTCTATCTTTCTTTATGTAGATCATTGAGGATCGAGGAGCGAGGGAGGACATATAAACGCTGCTTGAGAGGGACCCACAGTAAATACTTTAAAAGTTGTATGTAGATAGTCTAATTAATGTTGATAGACAGAATGTTTAATGGATGTTGATAGGCAGATTGTTTAATAGATATTGATTGACAGTTTAATGGGTGGATGAGTGAATGGTCTGAAGAAGATGAATGGATAGAAGGTTGGATGGAATGTGCCTTATATTCTTGTTAAGAGAGACACTGATACAGCTCTCTGAGAGTAGTTGACACAGGTGTAATCAATTTAACTGGCTAGTCTTAAGAGAGCCAGAGTACTCTTAAAGCCTGAGACAGAGTAAATAATTTAAAAGTTGAATGTAGATAGTCTAATTAATGTTGATAGACAGAGAGTTTAATGGATGTTGATAGACAGATTAGATGTTGATAGACAGTTTAATGGGTGGATGAGTGAATGGTCTGAAGAAGATGAATGGATAGAAGGTTGGATGGAATGTGCCTTATATTCTACACTGATACAGCTCTCTCAGAGTAGTTGACACAGGTGTAATCAATTTAACTGGCTAGTCTTAAGAGAGCCAGAGTACTCTTAAAGCCTGAGACAGAGTAAATAATTTAAAAGTTGAATGTAGATAGTCTAATTAATGTTGATAGACAGAGAGTTTAATGGATGTTGATAGACAGATTGTTTAATAGATGTTGATAGACAGTTTAATGGGTGGATGAGTGAATGGTCTGAAGAAGATGAATGGATAGAATGTTGGATGGAATGTGCCTTATATTCTTGTAGAATGGAGAGACACAGCTCTCTACTGAGAGTAGTGGATACAGATACAGGTGTAATCAATTTAACTGGCTAGTCTTAAGAGAGCCAGCCTGAGATAGAGTAGATTGTTTAAAAGTTGAATGTAGAGCGTCTAATTGATGTTTATAGGCAGACTGTTTAGAATCGGTGGATGAGTGAATGGTTTGAAGAAGATGAATGGATATAAAGTTGGATGGAATTAGGAGGACTTATTTTGATACTGTTGTGCGCAGAGGATACAGGGGAACAGAATATGTAGTCTTCAGAGAGATTGTATGCTTAAAGCCTGAGAGAAACTGACAGTTGGTGCCCAGGTGGCCGGCCACCTGGCGTAAGATTCTAATTGCTGCCGTGATGTCATAATGAGCAATGTTAAGTCTATGGGGGAAATTGTAATAGTTTTTAACTAATAGTTGAAAAAGTATAAAAGTTACAAAGTTGAAAAATACTTTGCCCACATCGCGTAAGTAAGACCTACGAGACATAGTTTGAATGGAGTTTCTACGTGAAGCGGTTGAAGCTGAATTGCGTGCGTTAGAAGAATAATAAGAAGAAGTTGAAGACTAGGAAGAACAGTACAGTGCATTTTCATGCACTGTAATAATAAGAAGAAGACCGAGGAAGAACAGTACAGTGCATTTTCATGCACTGTAATAATAAGAAGACTTGGAATAACAGTATAGTGCATTTTCATGCACTATAATAATAATAATAATAATAATAATAATACAGTTTTTCTCAAATGCTAAAACACAAGCCAATCCTCTAAACCAAATGACCAGTTGTCCAAACACATTAAATCTAGCCATAAATTTTCAATACCATAAACACATTTCACATGAAGACACAATTCACAAAACACAATCCTCCGTTCGCATAAATCTAAGCACACTTTTCCTTGCTAAAACACATGTTGCAAAACATATTCTCAAATGAAAGCTCATGTGATGCAAAATGCTTGCCACAGTCAGCAATAACTTAACACAATTAACACACTTGATGTCATTTATTACACACAACGACTCAAAATTGAAGACATTTGTTGCTAATGCGCACAGTGACTGTGTGTGTGTGTGTGTGTGTGTGTGGTGTGAATGAAGAAAATAAAAGAACTTCACACCCTGATCATGTTTTCAAGAGTACTGTTGTGCAATAGATTCTGTTTTTTGCATTGAGTTGTGTTAGTGTACTTGCAGAATTTTCTCTTCATGTGAAACTCACAACTCTAAATGAAGAGCTCTTTTCGAAAATGCTATACATCCATTTTTGAAAACATTACTGTACTGTAACAAATCATGTTACTGTATTTACAGTAATTGTGTGTTTCAGGTAATATCAATAAAAATGCAGTTGTTTTGTTTTTATTGAGTAAAGATAAATTACTGTAACTAAACATAACCCAATAAAGTTTCACTGAGATACTTGAAAAACAAAAATTAAAAAATATATTTAAATTCATTAGTAAAATGGTGAATATAGCGAGATAGGAAAATAACTCTTCAAATGCCTAATCCTCTGCAGAGATCTAAGAAGATCCGTTACTCTAAAGTTTTTAAAAAATATGCACTGGCAGTTATGAAACAAAGAACCTTCTCACAAATTGAGCATTGTGTTTTCAATTGTTTTGCTGTAGTGTGTAATGATGTGTATAGTGTTTACATTTTTGAAAGCTTCGAGCTGCTCTTTTGGTCTGAAAGTTTGAGTTTTGAAGTGAGAAGGTGTGGTTGTGCTTATGTAGCTTTAGAAAAGGGTATTGTGTTTGGACATTGGGGAACATGGAGGAAACGTTTGTGAAATGTGTTTTAGCATTTGAGAAAAACTGTAATAACACTGTGCTACACACTAATAGTACTTATTGGGGGTTATCTAGACATGAAGGTCAATGTCTATTTCGAGAGAACTGACATGATCTAGGAAGGGTTGTCAGATTTTATAGAATTTGTGTTCCGCGAAATGAATAGTGTGTTTAATTTTCTCCAATCTCATAAAATGAAGGACATCCTTTATCCATTGAAAATGAGAAGGGGGGCAAGAGCTTTTCCATCGCATCAGAATGGCACGCCTTGCTAGCAGAGTGAGAAAGGCAACAAGCTCAGCAAAATGGGATGGCAGTGAGAGGCCAATGGGTAAAACACCAAACAGGGCAAGTAATGGTGAGGGTTGGATCCTGGCAGATGTGGTGGCTGAGAGGGAGTCAAAAACGCAAGCCCAGAGAGGAGCAAGGGTGGGGCAAGACCAGAACATATGACTGAGATCGGCTGGTCCTTGGTGACATTTGTCACAATTTGGAATAATGTCAGGGTAGATACGAGCCAGCATACTCTTAGACCAGTGAACTCTGTGAATCACTTTGCACTGTAACACTCCATGGCGAGCACAGATAGACGATGAGTGGACCCAGCTCAGGGCGTGCTCCCAGGCGGCAGGATCTATATCCTCACCAAGCTCTGCAGACCAAGCATTGCATAAAGCATCAGAGGTAGTTGTCTGACTTTTGAGAAGGGTATTGTACAGTATTAAAATTGAACCTTTGAATTTGGGGTTAAGACCAAGCACTGTATCAATGAGAGTAGAGGGAGGGAGGGCAGGAAAGCCAGGAAAATTATGGCAAACAAAATCTCCCATTTGCAGATATCTAAAGAAATGAGTGGGCTGCAAGTTAAAAGTCTGGGTTAGCTGGTTGAATGAAGCAAATATGCCGCTAATGTAAAGCTGTTTTATTGACACAATTCCTAGGTCTTTCCAAATCAAAAAAAGCCTTGTCAATTATCGATGGAGTGAACAGAGGGTTGGAATGTATTGGGGCAAAGACAGGTATTACCTGTAGCCTAAAGTGCTGTCTGAACTGATCCCAGATTTTAAGGCAGTTTTTCCACTACAACACTCCTGGAGTGCGTAGTTGGTGATGAAGTTAGGGGGAGGCACAGCAGAGACATCAGAGAGGAGGGACTGCATGAGGCTTCCTCAACCTGCAGCCATGCTGGTGTAAGCTGGTAAATTTTCCATCTGAGAAACATCCCTAAAGTTCAGAACGGGGGAGACGACCTCACAGTTAGACTCCTTTGTGTCCAGGTGATCTATTTGCATTTGAACTGTTCCCATTGTGTGTGTGGCCGGCCATTTGGTGAAAGGCCCTCGGACACACCTCTTCTCCCCCTCTCCATGCCTGATGAACTAATGTTGGAAACTGAAATGTATCTGTTTCATGACAAATGATAATACATCCATGTTTGGTCTTGAATTAATACTTGTAATGTGGGCAACAGCCTGATCACGCTTTCATTGCAAACTAATGTATGTATACATAATTGTAGAGTAAGAACTACACGGGAGAACTTCAGGTGGTAGACACACCCACATCCCACCCACAGGGTTGGGGGGTGACCTGCATGATAGTTTAAGGTTGAGAATTTCTCACCTCGGTCTCTTCTCTCTCTTTCTCAGCTTTGGGCAAGAGGTGACGCTTCTCTTCCTGCTCTGCTCTGGTCTAGGCAAGAGGCCACACTGACCTCTCGGCCTCTCTCTCTCTCCCTCTCTCTCTCTCTCTCTCTCTCCCTGCCTTTTCTCTATCTCTCTCTCTATCTATCTATCTTTTGATTTCTTTATGGGGTTTGTTATTTTCATTATTTGATATATTGTTTTATCTGGTGTATGTAGCATTGTAACTTGGTAACTTGTTAAGGTTTAAGTCCAAGTTTATTGTTTGTTTTGAGGTTAAGTTCATTTTCTCCTTTGTTCCTTTGTTCAAGGACAATTACTGATACTTTTACTCTTACCTAAGGCTTAAGGCCTAATAAATGGTTAATTCTCCTCGCTCAGTTTGCATATCTTTAAAAGTTTAGTGTGCCATTCCATTCTCTACCATAGTTAACTTCATTAGTTATTTGGTAATGTATTAGAGGTACAATATATCTATGGAGTCAGATTCTTGGTGAAATTCCTAATACAATTGCCATCTAACTTCTCAGATATTTTTACAGTCCAATTCAACCTCATCGAAGCGCCGGACGTAGACAGAACACGTATAAAAGTGGGAAATATATTGTCGTATATTTTGCCTACGTTACACTGGAGATTGGCTATTGGTTCGGCACCAGTGTAATATTGCTCTAATGTTTGCAGCCCAATAGTAAAGCAAAAAGTTGGGTAAAGCAAGCCCCCCTAACTGTTTAGGTTTTTGTAGAGTTTCTTTTTTGAGTCTAGGGGTGCCTTTGTTCCAAATACATTGTGAGATTGAGCTATCAAGAGAGTGGGAAAATACTTTAGGGAGGAAGATGGGTATACATTGGAAAAGGTACAAGAACTTGGGTAGCACATTCATTTGAACCCCCTGGAGTCTAAATCTTCCCCTGGGGATTTGAAAAACTGTTCCAAACACACATCTCAATCTCTGCTACTTTTTGACATATAAATGACACCATTAGAAACCTTTACTCAACTAGTTTCCAAATATATATGTTTTAAAAGAGAATGTATCAATGGCACTTTGTAAAAACAATACAAGAAAATCCTAGGATTTCAGTCCTCTCACCTGCAGCTGGCCCAATCAAAAAGCCCATTCACCCTAATTTGCATTTGAAAGAGACACTCACAAAGTGACCCAGTCTGACTTTTTTCCACTTTGTAGCAAAACTACATAACATTTTTGAATGTTCTTTTTACATATATGGAGCCAACACCATTGTTTCCAAGGTACAATTTTCAAAAGTCTTAGATATATTTAGTGTGTTTTTTACCTTTGACCCTTGGAGTCATTTCATTACATCCACTTTACTCTCATATAATTATTGTGGAGGACCTCTAGAATATAACCATATGTGCCACTTTTGCATAGGTGTTTTTAGTTACATGAAAAACTTAAAGGGACACTTCACCGATTAGCATTAAGCTTTGTATCTTTAGAAAACCAGTCATGTTTTTGAATGGTCGTGCATCATTCCCTCAGTTTGCCTTGAGATGGGAGAAATACGGATTTCAATGAAACCCATGAATAGGACTCCCTGCTTTCAATTATGTAAAATGATGATTTTTACATCATTGAAAGCAGGAAGTCCAACATTGGAATCTGTATTTCTCCCATCTCAAGGCAAACTGAGGGAATGATGCACGGCCATTCAAAAACATGACTGGTTTTCTAAAGATACAAAGCTTAATGCTAATAGGTGAAGTGTCCCTTTAAAAATCTCAAGGTATAGCAGACTGCCTCAAAGTGCCTGAAAAGGCCACTCCAAGTGTTAATACAATTTATTCGACCAGCAAGAGAAAGAGGCAAGAGTGACCAACGGTGGACGTCTTGGGACAGCCTAGCTAAAAGAGGGGAAAAGTTATAGTGAAATAGTTTAGAATAGTCTTTAGTCACAGAGACACCCAAATATTTAAAGTGATCCAGAGATGTTCTGAATGGCAACTTTGAAAGGGGATAGGCAATAGCCGCCGCATTAACTGACATAAGTTCGCTTTTCTGCAGATTTAATTTATAACCAGAGATATGCCCAAATTCTGTCAACACACTCAATATGAGGGGAATAGATTTGTCTGGACTGGAAAGATAGACCAAGAGGTCATCAGCAAGCAAACAGTGATACCTTATGCTCTATGCCGCCTCTTGAGATGCCCTGCATCTGACTGGACCGGAGGGCTACTGTTAGGGGTTTAATGGCAATAGCAAACAGCAATGGAGAGAGTGGACAGCCCTGTCGGGTACCACGTTTGAGGGAGAAATAGTCAGAAAAGTCATTATTTGTGCGGACACAAGCAAGAGAGGATTAACACAAAAGCTTGATTCATGATATAAATGTATCACTGAAGCCAAAACGTTTTAATGTGTAAAATAGGTAGGGCCACTCCACACGGTCAAATGCCTTTTCGGCCTCCATTGAAATGACCAGCTCAGGATCGTCAGAGGTTGTGGGGGAGTACAAAATATCAAACAGTCGTCTGACATTGTAAAAGGATCTTTCTTTATCAATCCTGCTTGATCTGCATTGATGATGGATGGGAGGGCACATTCTAGTCGTCTGGTCAGCATTTTAGCTAGTATTTTAACATCTGCACAAAGCAGAGAGATAGGGCGATAACTACCACAGGACAGTCTTTATCCTTCTTCAATATTAGAGAAATAGCAGCCTGACGTAACGTGAGAGGGAGTGAGCCACTTAACAGAGATTCATTAAACATGTTAAGAAGTAGTGGGGACAGTGAATCTGCAAATGTTTTTACATCCATACTAGATGCCAATTCAGTGTTGATGGAAGGGATATCTAATGAACTAAAAAAAAATTCGTACTGTGCATTGTTATCTGGGCACTCCGAGGAGTACAATGGTGCATAGAAGTCTCTGAACTGATTATTAATGGCGTGAGGTAATAGTTGTTCCAGTATCTGTGTTAATTTGGGTGATGTGCATGGATGAGGAGGATTGTCGAATTTGTGAGCCAGCAATTTACTTGTCTTGTCTCCGAATTCATAGTAATTATGGCGTGTTTTTAAGAGGGACTTTGCTGTATCTTCGGAGACCAGAATGTCATACTCTGCCTTCTTTGTGAGTAGCGCTTTAAACAAATCAGCATCAGGTGTGTCTACACACTTTGACTGTAGCTCTGCTATATCCCCAGAGAGAGAGACTTTTTTCTCCATAGCAATCCTTCTCTGATAGGCAGAGTAGGATATTATTTCACCTCTTAAGCTTTGCATGACTCCCATATGGCTGCTGCAGATACATCTGGATTAACATTTGTAGATATGAAAAGATCAATACGGCTATTAATTGTGCTAATAAAATTGGTGTCAGAAAGTAACAATGAATTAAAGCGCTAGGGAGAACGGGAAAGAGATCTACCAAGGAGACATCCATGACGACAGTTGCATGGTCTGAAATTACAATGGGGTTGTAGGAATGCAATGTGACAGAGGAAAGGAGTTTGTTCTTGAGAACGTGCCATGGACTGGAGAGAAGAAAGAGAACTGCTTGGCGCTAGGGTTAAGAAAGCGCCAGACGTCTAAGACAGCATACTGTTCCATGAATAGCTGGATTACTTTAGATGAGTTTGATGGAGGATATGGGCCTGTTAGATGAGCGATCAAGTGAGGGGGTCTAGACAGCAGTTGTAGTCACCGTCAAGGATAAGCTGGTGAGAGTTTGAGAAAAAAAAGTTCTTAACAAAGTTCTCATTATCCCAGTTTGGGCCATATACATTTGCCAACACCAGGTTATTGGCGCCAAATCTACCTGTAACAATTGTAAAACGTCCATTAGGGTCTGAAATAACAGTGGACACTGGGAAGGGGATTGATTTATGAATTAGAATTGCTGTCCCGCGTGCTTTGCTTTTCATATGCTTCCATAGGCCATTGAATGCTGGGTGTGTCCAAAAATACCACATTTTCAAAAAATCATTTTGAGAAAATGAGGCAGAACACCATCGCAATTTTTTGATATGTTAGAAATAAACATCTAATCTTTCCAAAACATTTTTTTTCATGTTGGTAGATGCTGTCATTTTTTTGCAATAGCATGTCAAAAATGGCACAAAATGGGTTTCATCAATTTTCAAGCTTTAATATCTTCCACACTGTTCACCACATCAGGACAGTTTTTTAGCACAATATACTGTACAGAGCATACATTGGAAGGTCTGTATTCAATATCAAAATTCTAGCTCAAACATGAAGCTTTCCACAGGCCTTCAAAAATGCTGCCACGGAGCATAGAGTAAAATTTTCAACCAAATTCAAGCACCACAAATACTTTGATATACCCAAACCACACTCTTGGAAATCCATATTCCTCAAGTCATGGTAGTGTATTTTGAGCCTGGAAAGTCTGAATGAGCTAGCTTAAACACTTTTATAGTATTAGCAATTTGAAAACGGCTCTCCAGAAAACGGTGCTTAAAAATGAAGGGGGGGAGTAGTTGCTAAAACATGTTTTGTGACTAAACTGTTTGGAGTAGAAAGCTAATATTTGGGCCTACACCTATTAAGAAGTGTGTGAACAACCTTGATTTTTTTCAGCCAAATCTGTGACGGTCGAGCGGGGACATTTGTACGTTTGGCATGGAATAACCCAGTGTGCACTTATTATTCTGCACTCTTGATTGAATCTCTTGCTCTATGCTGCTTTGGATAAAAGCATCTGCTACAAAATGTAATATTTCAGTGTGCCCATTTTAAATACCCACACCCATACACAAAACTCCATCATCAACCAATGGCAAAACCATGCCATTGTAAACATTACTCATCACATAATCTACTACAGTAGTCTCAACATCTGTTATAGAAGATAACACATCATACATAGATTGTAGGCTACAAGCAAAGCTTGTAAGGGAATGGTATTTCACTTGATCAGACTGAGGCAGGCTTTACACTGAGGCATTTTTAGGCCAAAGATAAATGTTGTTTATTTAAGTCATGCCTCCACTCCCTTCGTTTGCCTTTATAATTCTGGATTCAAACACAGATCATCTGAAGAGGCCATGATGCCAATCATACTGACAAAGGACTGTAGGTGGGAACTCCATAGACTCTTCACACACCTGATAGCACTCAGATGGCAATGGCCATGACTCAAACTGCAGAGACAAAGGAGAGGAGGATATGTGGGGTCGAGGTGTGAACTTGCTGTGATTCAACCCCTTGGGTACTTTCAATGTAATTTTTATTGTCTTTCATTTTCTTGGTCAAGTCCAGATAAACATCCTAAATCTTATTTATTTTTCGTGCCAGTAGGCCAGAGGTTCTTGGGCTAAGGTACTGTACACCAATGTTCAAAACAAATCTCCAAGGCTCACAACCACTACTAATCATCACAAAGTCATTGCAGACTTTAAAAGGGGTGTTCATTCTTTGACAAACTAATTGCATCAGGTTCCTCAAATGCTGAGAGTTAATTATACAACACATTTAAATATAGAAAAAATATATATATACAGATCAACACTTTTTCCATGTCCTTGGGCATCTGCAAAATCACATAGAAAGGGCAAAACCCCGAACGATTCCGATTAAGGTCCCTATCAAACTTTTCTCTCAAAAGGCGAGAGTGGGCATCCTTTCTGGCACCTGCACTGCTATGGGAAACTGGGAAAGCCGTAATCAGAGGGAAAATCATATCATACTCTTCATATAGAAAAAAACAACAACAACTATTGGAAAATACATTAGAACAAAAAATCAAACTCCTAACCAATGAAATTTCCCACCACCCCAGTGAACCAAAACAGAAGGAATTAAAGGAACTCAAAACACAAATTGACGAAATCATACAGAAAAAAACACAATTTCAAATTCAGCAACTGAAGTATAATGGTTTTCAATACAGTAATAAAGTAAACAGTAAATACCTAGCAAATCTACTCCAACACAAGAAAGAGAAATCAATCATCCCAGCTATTTTGGACTCCACAGGAAACATTAATCAAAACCCACAGGATATAAATAACATATTTCGGAATTTCTATAGCAATCTCTATTCCCCAACTCATCAACCCACCCAATCAGAAATCGACACTTTCTTGAACGGTCTGACACTACCAAAGTTAACTACAGAACAAACCAACATTCTAGACGCACCCCTTAGCCTCAATGAACTTACCAAAGCACTCAATAAAATTCCTAGCAATAAATCTCCCGGACCAGATGGATTACCAGCTGAATTCTACCGACACTTTTGGGATATATTATCACCAGTATTCAACAGAGTCATTACAGATATCAAAACATCCTCCACCATACCCATACACATGAATACAGCAGCCATGACATTACTACTGAAACCCAACAAAGACCAACCATTCATCCAGATCAGACCAGCTTCATAAAAAATAGACACACTACAGATAATGTCCGCAGACTTTTTAACCTAATCAATATATCACAAGAAAGACACCAGAAAACCATTATCATTTCACTTGATGCCGAAAAAGCCTTCGATAAAGTAAACTGGTCATTCTTATTCAATACACTTCACAGGTTTGGTTTTGGAGAGTAGTTCATCCACTGGATTAAAATACTGTACACATCACCCAGAGCCACCATCACCACTAACGGAATCACTTCAGAGTTTCACACTGCATCAGGGCACCATGCAAGGATGCCCACTCTCGCCTTCTCTCTTTGCTATTTTCATTGAACCTCTTGCAGCAGCAATACGACAAAACACAATAATCAAAGGAATTCAGGTAGCCAACGTACAACACAAAATCAGTTTATATGCAGATGATCTTTTACTTTATTTACAAAACCCACAAGTATCACTAAAAGAAACGTTCAGCATCATCAGCAAATTCTCCCTTATCTCACATTACACCATCAACTGGAACAAGTCAATTTTATTACCACTCTCAGTTGATGCATGGGATTCTGGAGCTCAGGACACCTCCCTCCACTTTCACACAGGGGTCATTCCGTGTCAAATCAGATAAGATTGTGGGGTGCCAAACTTCACTTTTTTTATTGTAAATGTTTATTCTGGTGTTACCAAAACACCTGTAACTACATGCATTTATTCTGTGAACGGGGCTTAGATGCAATATTATAACTTTACACACTACATGTCCATATACACTTCTATTTCCACATAGATTTTCATGATCCTACTACCTACCCCACATAGCTTTTCAGCTGCATGAAAATGACACAAAAATACAAACATGCCTTGTTTTGTCCTTATTATTGTCAAATTCATTTGATTTGGAGACTTCACATTTTGGGACAACATTAACAAAGGATTATATTTCTGTAGAAAAGACTCATTGATGGCAGGTGTGTCCCAATAAAAAAAGTTTAGAGACCCTCAATATCACTTTTTTTGCATGTTTTTTCAGAAACTAGGGACTTCTGTACAACCAATGAGACTGTGGTACAAACATTTAATCATTGAATCTTACTGAGAACATGAATATTTTACAGATTTTAGTTATGGAACCTAAACATTGTGTAGACAAACTTTGAAGAAAATCCGAGTCGGTGCTGCAACCATTTTCCTGGATTTTGTCTGATTTGACACGGAATGACCCACAGGCAACATCAAGTACCTTCAGATTTCCCCAGGCTGTCAGAGCTTTTCAACCTCAACTACACTCCCCTCCTAAAGAAAATTGAAGATGAATATAACTCACACTCATTGGAAGAATAGCTGCTGTCAAAATGAAAACCCTACCCCAAATGAACTACCTTTTCTCCATGATCCCCATGACTCCTACAGATAAATGGTTCAAAACTCTCAATTCATTAACAACACAATGTTATTGGAAAAACAAAAAACCCAGAATATCACTCTCAACGCTACAAAATAAAAAATCACATGGTGGGCTTGAGGCACCAAACTTCCATCACTACTTCCTGGCAAATCAGTTACAGTACCTAGTCAAATGGATCAACATACACAATCAGAATTACCCATGGCTGGAACTAGAACAAAACCAATGCACAAATATCCCAATTGAAGACCTCCCCTTCCATCCACAATCAATCAAGAAATCCAACTTCTGCCATAGCATTACCATCCATTCAACTCTGACAGCCTGGTGGAAAACTATCCAATTCACAAAGTCATCACTAGAATTAAACAAGTTCACCCCGCTCTGGCACAACCCGGTATTCAGGATACAGAATAAACCTCTTTCCCCACATGGGCACAAAAAGGAATCACTCATCTTCACCACCTATTTGAGAACCACAATTTCATGTCATTTAACACACTCACACAGAAATATGGGGTTGGGAGAGAACAATTCCTTCGATACCAACAAATTAAACTTCAAATTAAAGATAAGACAACACCTACCAACAACACATTACAACCTTCCCAGCTCATAGAAAAACTTATGGAAATCAACAACTTCAAAAAATTAACCTCACAGCTATATACAATAATCTCCAACCTAAACACAACAATAACACTCACAACAACAAAGTGGGAAAACGACCTGGCCGTCTCTCCCAACCCTGAGTACTGGGAACAAATCTGTAAGAATACATTTCGCATGACCAATAACACAATCCTGCAGCTTATACAATATAAAGTCATTCACAGAACTCATATCACCCAAAGTAAAATGTTTAAAATGGGACTTCACATCACCGACATCTGTTCACAATGCACTTTGGGTGACACAGACGGCTATTTGCACGCCATGTGGCACTGCCAACCGGTTCACTCCTTCTGGATCACAGTCACAGAAACACTGTCCACAATCCTGAGCTACAGAATCCCAACATCCCCAACACTCTGCCTCATTGGTGACCTATCCAAAATCCATATTCAAGAAAAATACAGGAATCCGTTGCTCACTTCTCTAGCTGTCGCTAAGAAAGTTGTCCTCCAAAACTGGAAATCAAAGAAATCCTGCCACATCAATCACTGGACCAATTTAATCTCAGAACACATTTCAATAGAAAAACACAATGCACACACAAGGAAGCAAATGTCAGCCTTTGAAGACACCTGGACTCCTTTTTCTGCCATCCGCGTACATTACCAGACACATACCTTTCTCTTCCATTACGTATTAAGTCTATTTCCTTTTCTTTTTCAATCTTCCCATTTAGACACCACTTTACACATACACACACATATAGTCATACATATACACACACACATACACACACACATCACTCATACACGAGTATAACTTGTTTTCATATCCCTCTCCCCTCACCCTCTAATGGGGGACCAATGTGAACCCAAGATCATTCAACTCAATAGTTAACATTCTGTCCTTGTGTTTGTCAACTGTCCTGTCCCTCTGTTGTCTGTCTGTTACCTTGCCATGTCTTATGTTGTATATGTTGTTTTTATGTGTTCCATTGTATACTTGTCTTATGTATTTCATATGTGTTGTGTATCTTATATGTATCTCACTGTAAGTGGTACTTTAATCTCCCCTCCCCTTATGTATTCAGGGTTCCACTAAAATGGTTGTTTGGTTACGGTAGGACAAAATAATGTATCTTTTTTTTTGTATTCTGTTTGCTTTACTAAAAATAAAGTAGTCCTCCAAAGAGGGGGGGTGGTGGCAGGGAAAAAAAAAAAAAAAATTCTCAATTGATTCTATAGTAATTTTTGCATAGAGTCCATTTCTGCTTGGCACATTTTTACATCACTCATATAGTTAACAGGGGCGTGTCTAGGGGGAGGCTGGGGGAGGCAGTACCTCCCCAAAGATAACCTCTGCCACCCCAGAGAAATTATCTGCGACGGGCGAAAAATGGAAAATGCACACCCATACTTCTCTGTTGGATTACTCACAAAGTTCTAGTCATACTAATATATAGTGTCACTTGTTGACAGAGCACGATCTTAGCTTTCTGATGGTATTAAGAACTTGCTGTAATAAGGGTTCGCGAGAAAATCAATATGAATTTAGGCAAGGCCTGCATTAACATTCGCATTATCTGCGAAAAGTGCAAAATGCACACCCATTCTTCTGTATTGGATTGCTCACGAAGTTCTAATCACACTGATATCACATGCATAGCACCCGACAGAGCACGCTCTTAGCTTTCCGATGATATTAAACACTAATTGCTGTAATAAACAGTTCGCGAGAAAATCAACCTGAATTTACATGAAATGTAGCCTAATCGTTTTTATTCCATCTCCACAACATTACCCTCGGTAAAATATCTCAAGCTCTTCGTTCAACCTACACGTGGCAAACCATATCTATCTATCTATCTATCTATCTATCTATTAATGCAAGGAACGTCTGTCTGTGTGTCACTCTGTCTGTCTGTCTGTGTGTTCCACGCATAACTCTCAAACCACTCATCCAACTGACCTAAAATTTGACACATGTATTGCTAATGACATGCGTGAGTGCAGTGCAAAGTTTGGTCATGTTCGGACAAAAAATGACAAAGATATCGTTAAATTAAACAAAATACAACTCTGCCGCAATCCCACAATTCTACCGCTCTCTGCACTAGCCACTCCCCCTCACTCTCACTTATTCCAGCATAGAAACAAAAAAGCCCATTTCGCTGACAAACTCTGTGTTCATGGAAATTATGATATCTCACGTAAACAACGGACCGTTTCAAGATTGTTCATGTTGGATAAACATGCTGAGTCCGACACACATGCACCCATGTTGGTAAGCAGGCTGTTAAAGTCACGTAACGTTGCATAGGTTGCCTTGCGGTTGCCTTGCGCTTCATAGCACTGGGGCCATGGCATAGATGGGCCATGCATGCGGTTAGCTTTAGGCTATCATTTCCCAACAACAGCAAAAACGCACGGGTATGTAATTAGACGGGCCATGCATGCGGTTAGCTTTAGGCTATCATTTCCCAACAACAGCAAAAACGCACGGGTATGTAATGTGTCTAATAGCCATTTAGCTGCAACTCAAACGCCTTTCCCCTTCACTTTTTTATTACCTTGCAAAGAGTAAAAAGCTCTAACAGCACGGGCCTGATTCTCATCACCAATCTAACATGATCTACCTGCATCAACGTCATTGGGCAACAAGTTTCTTGGAAAACATTGTTTGCACGGGCACTGCACTAGTCAAAACAAATGGCAGACCTTACCAACTACGAGGCTATAAAGTAGGGTTGTTAATGAATAATCGAATATCGAATAATGTTTGTTAAGAATTTATTCGACTAAAATAAATGGCTAATGAATAATCGTTTTAGTCTCACGCAATATGAGAACAGCAACATTTTCCGGTATTTTGCGCGCATGACAAAATCAAGCAGAGATGAAGCGAGCGAGGAAAAGTGCTGGACCTCTTCTCTATTTAGGGGCTCATGGGAACGGGGTACCTAGTAAAGCGTAAGCAGGAAGTGTTGTGGTTAGAACAACGTGAAATGCGAGAGTTAGAGAAGTGTGTGTTATGTTATTGAATGCGGGAGAACTGGTTTGTGAAGCATCTCCATGTTAAACAAAAAGAAGCCTATTAAACCGGTATTCCGAGCCATCAAGCCTCTTAATTGTTTCATCACCAATATACCACTAGGATAACCCGTGTTTGAACGATTACCTCGCAAGCTGCCGGCAAGTGAAAGATAACGGGCCGACCGGCAAGGTAACAAAATGTTCATCCGACCATAAACGAAACCAGCACCGGAGATGACCAGTGAGCGTTGCAATCGCTAGCCTACATGTTCAAATAGGACCTACGTCGGATGGCATAATGCCCTGTAAAATAAAGTTTACAACTTGTTGTAAACAACTTATTTCTTGATAAAGGTTTTTTTTTAATATCATTGTTAATATCAATTGTGTGCGTGTTGGACATGTGGGAGTGATGGGTGGGGGCAAATGTTTACACGGCTCTGAATTGACGTCATGATTTAGCAAATAATCGATTAATTGTTCAATAACGTTATGATTAGTCGAACATGAACATTCATCTAAAGTCTACTACTATAAAGCATTCATTTGTACAATAAGCCATTCCCGAGTAATCCAGCTTTTAAATTGCAGGCAGCACATACACAGGTCTCCAACTTCGCTCTGTATGTAATAGCACCCCACAATAATCACTGCATGCATATTGTGCTCTTGTTTGTTTTTTTGAACGTTTATTTAAACCACATAGAATCAACGCATTGCTTCCACATATTTCTATGCATTATGCCTATTTTAGACTAGCCGAATATCATTACTGAAGCCTAATTATTACTCTCACGTTCTCTTAAAGTGACAGGCACTCAATGACATTAAAGATAGCCTAAATGTAAATCAATATGACAATCATGTAAAATGTGAGTCAAAATAAAAAAATCTATATGAAATAGTCAACTTAATATAACTAATTACGCATAGGCTAGCCTATCATAATGTAAACTTAATATGAATTTCAAAATGTTTGAAATACAAACAAAGCCACCTTTTCACTGAGTGTTGGGGGAAGAATATGCCTTGTAATGTCTTTGATCTCCACTGGTGTGGTTGGACTCCCAAATCAAATCAATACCAAATCAGTATCAAAACAATTGTGACACACTATTAGTCTTATGTATTTTTCATTGACTATGTCTCCTGGCTGATGCATGAGAGATAGAGAGATAGATAGATAGATAGATAGAATGGCTACAGATCATCTATGATTCTGTATACCTATTATTGTATTGAATGTGAGATGTATCAGTCACAACACCACTACAAATGATATTGGGAAACCCATACATTTATTCACCTGGTTTAACAACTACTACATTGTTTAGACTATGGGCCCTGTGAGTCTGCCAAGTGGCCATGCGCTAAAAGATCGTTGTTTGTCACCCCAAATAAGCCAAATGCCCCCCCAAAGATTGCATCCTGGTAACCCCTCTGATAGTTAATGACACAATTTACATATTTGAATACATTAGCGAATATAAATGAATAGTAAATAAATGTATTGATAATATGGCTGTAAGTAGCCTAGATAAGTTAATGGCTTTGTCTCTTGAGATCTGGGTTGACCCCATAACACTTCCCTCATGTACTACACTGATTTGACTTTTCTCTAGAATGGATCCTCTGATGCACCTTGAGTTGACTTTTCCGTATAAAGGCCTTTCCACACTGAGAACACTGATGTGGCTTTTCTCCAGAATGAATCTTCTGATGTATGTTGAGATCACACTTCCATGCAAAGGCCTTTCCACACTGCAAACACTGATGTGGCTTTTCTCCAGAATGAATCTTCTGATGTATGTTGAGCTTACACTTCAATGCAAAGGCCTTTCCACACTGCGAACACTGATGTGGCTTTTCTCCAGTATGGGTCATCTGATGTTGCTTGAGTTTATCCTTCAATGCAAAGGCCTTTCCACACTGCGAACACTGATGTGGCTTTTCTCCAGTATGGGTCTGCTGATGTAGCTTGAGGCTGCTGTTGTAATTAAAGGTCCTTCCACACTGAGAACATAGATATGGCTTTTCTCCAGTATGGATCCTCTGATGTACATTGAGATCACCCTTCCATAGAAAGGTCTTTCCACACTGCAGACACTGATGTGGCTTTTCTCCAGAATGGATCATCTGATGAGTCTTAAGAGCTACTTTATCTGTAAAAGCCTTTCCACACAGCGAACACTGATGTGGCTTTTCTCCAGTATGGGTATTCTGATGCTTCTTGAGAGTACTCTTTTGTGTAAAGGCCATTCCACACTGCAAACACTGATGTGGCTTTTCTCCAGTATGGACAATCTGATGTAGCTTGAGATTACTCTTTTGTTTAAAGGCCTTTCCACACTGCAAACACTGATGTGGCTTTTCTCCAGTATGGGTCATCTGATGCAGCTTGAGACGACCCTTCCATATAAAGGCCTTTCCACACTGCAGACACTGATGTGGCTTTTCTTCAGAATGGATCATCTGATGAGTCTTAAGAGCTTTTGTATCTGTAAAAGCCTTTCCACACAGCGAACACTGATGTGGCTTTTCTCCAGTATGGATCATCTGATGTAGCTTGAGACGACTCTTTTGTTTAAAGGTCTTTCCACACTGCAGACACTGATGTGGCTTTTCTCCAGTATGGGTCATCTGATGTACCTTGAGACTACTCATTTGTGTAAAGGCCTTTCCACACTGCAAACACTGATGTGGCTTTTCTCCAGTATGGACAATCTGATGTAGCTTGAGATTACTCTTTTGTTTAAAGAACTTTCCACACTGCAAACACTGATGTGGCTTTTCTCCAGTATGGGTCAACTGATGTAGCTTGAGAAGACTCTTTTGTTTAAAGGCCTTTCCACACTGCAGACACTGATGTGGCTTTTCTCTAGTATGGGTCATCTGATGTACCTTGAGATTACTCTTTTGTTTAAAGAACTTTCCACACTGCAAACACTGATGTGGCTTTTCTCCAGTATGAGTCCTCTGATGTTGCTTGAGATTACACTTTTCTATAAAGGCCTTTCCACACTGCAAACACTGATGTGGCTTTTCTCCAGTATGGATCCTCTGATGATTCTTAAGAGTGTACTTATTAATAAAGGCTTTTCCACACTGAGAACACTGATGTGGCTTTTCTCCAGTATGGATCATCTGATGATTCTTAAGAGTGTACTTATTAATAAAAGCTTTTCCACACTGAGAACAGTGATGCCGTTTGTCTCCAATATCTGTAATCTGATGATCAGTGAGCAGTTCCTCCCTGGTTTCCAACTCCTCGTGTAATTTCTGGTATGAAGTCTCCTGGCTACATGAGTGCTTGTAGCACACTTGGTTTCCTTTTCCCTTCCTGTGTTCTGATTTAATAGCTTGATTCCTTTGAATGTCTCCTACAACATAAAAACAAATTGAGTGTTTGCAATAATATATATATATTCACATTGCAACATTTTTTTAAAATCATAATACAAACTGTTCAGAAACTCACCTCTTGGAAAACAATATGTATGATCATGAAGATCTGAAGCTTTTTCTTCCTTTTTAATCTCCTGTAGTGGCATGGATATTTCAGTCTTACATTCATGTTCCAGTCCATGTTCTTCGTTCTCTTTCTTAGTTGTAAACAGATACTCTTGTAGGAAATCATCAAATTCTTCTTCACTCTCCCTCTTCACTGCTGTGAGCTGGTCAGATCCTGACATTTCAAAAGTCAGTTTAGAGAATAATCAAACAATCCTTCAGTACAAAGACAGATGTAGTCCTTTCGATACGTGTACCAAATGTGACCTCAGTATTGAGACCCCAGTCTGTTGTGTTCATAATATAGTCCTTTTGCCTGCCCCATTAGCCTCTAGAATTCACACCTAACCAATCAGCTGCAAGGGCTTTTTGAATGCAAATCTGATGTAGGAGGGAATTCCATATGTATGAGCTCTCTTCACACAGCTTATGGTCCTCAAATGGACATGGTCAGACCTCACACTGCTCAAAGTCCACAAAGGAGAACTGGTGGGGGTGGGGTGGAGCCATGGAAGTGTGAAATGTAAAGGTTATGGCTTGTTTTGGTCAAAGGATACGTGCAGAATTCTGTAGGGCCTAGGTTATGAGAGGTGTAGCAAATACATAATTTGTGCGTTGTCTTTTTTACAGTGGTCACATGTTAGAATGTGGTACAAGATCATGTGGCTAGTTTATGCAAACACTGACTTCAGGTATATCTGGACAACAGGAGCTCAGGCTTTTTTGACATTATCTCTAAATGGCTGTGTTGTTTCATGCCGTATATTTCTAGGTTATGCATGTGTAACCTCACTCCAGCACACTCATGTTGTGGTATAGAAAAGTTACCTTTTATTTCTCTATTGCTTTAACTAGAATTGAACCCTTTGAAAATGAAAACGTCCAATCCTTAGATCCTTAGATCTACACATAAATGAAGCCTTACTCCGAGGGAATTTATCAAACTGAAAATGAGGAGCACCTAACACAAACAGTTACCCATTTGAAGTAGAAAACCCAAATTATGACAGTAGTAATTGTAAATCACATAAGCTCCCTAACATACTTCATAAGTATAGCTCACCATAACCAGTAGGTCTTAACAACACTCTCAAAACAGGCATGTATATTCAGTGAACACCCATCCATACATCATAACATCAATAGCACGTAACACATTGTAAATACCCTTGCAGGCAAAACGCCAGTATCACAAAAGTCACTCCCAATAAGTTCAATGCGTTAGTATTCTCACTGCTGATCACTGTTGTCACTGTTTTGTTAAATGTTCACTCAGTGTCAAGCCACTAGATGGTCACTCAAAAGTGTTCCGTACGATAAGTATTGTTCACGGGATGCACGTCGTGTCAATGACTGGAGTGGAGAGTCTCATGTGGCAGTGAATAGGCTACTCACAGACCACACCGAGAGTGTCGCGGCCCGCGGGAGTGAGAGAGAGGAGGAGCAGGGAGATGGCAGTGGGAAGCGCTGGTTTCTCGCAGGCTACAAGCTGGCAGGATGAAACGTCCAACGTCGATCCAGAAGAACGACGACACTAAAATGTTAATTTCTAAAGCTAGTTTAACTTCACCGTAAGATAACTAGTGAGGCAATTCCTCCTCACACTACGACGTCATACACTTTCTGAATAGCAACGACACAAAGTTGATTGAAGCACATTCTTCTCTGTGACACAACCGTTCCAGATATTCTTCGTCCGCCACAGGGACACAATAACGCTACTTTACACTGAACTTAGCAATATATATGCAACTCGGTAAAATAACTACTTTCTTAGGGTTTACTTAACTAACGTGTCTCGTCCACGGAGGCTGCCATCTTTCTTCTTCTTCTTCTTCTTCTTCTTCTACTTCTGTGTTTTTTTATTGGCAGTTTGCAGGCTTGGTGCATTACCGCCATCTACAGGACTGAGGTGTGATCATACTAGGCTTTCAGATTATGACTAGTATAGGATGTTGATAAAAATACCTTGTCGTCTAAACTTGATGAAATATATCTAAGAAAGGCAGAAGGGGCCTATGTTAGATCCAGAGCAAAGTGGATAGAAGAAGGGGAGAAAAGTACATCCTATTTTTGCCAGCTAGAAAAAAGAAGACAAGAAAAAAATTCAATAACATCCTTACTCATAGATGGAGAGGAAAATACAGACCCAGCTGTGATTGCAAAAGAGGTGGTTTCTTTCTACCAGAATTTATATTCATCTGCATATTCTCAAGCAGATGCCGATTGTTTCTTCAGAAATATCCAGCATCTTATTCCTCGTGTAGAACATGATTTTGCAGAATTGTGTGACTCTGACTTGTCTGTTGAAGAAATTGAAAAAGCTGTGGAAGGTTTATCTTTAAACAAATCTCCTGGAATGGATGGTCTGACAGCCAACTTTTATAAGCACTTCTGGGATGCACTGAAGGGCCCTTTCCTTCTCATGATAAAAGAAGCAACTGATAATATGACATTTCCCTCTACCATGAAACAGGGTATTATAACTTTAATTCCCAAACATGGCAAAGACCCCAAACTGCTAGATAATTGGAGACCAATTACTTTATTAAACACTGACTATAAACTAATTACACTTGTTTATGCTAACAGATTAAAAAAGAAACTGCACAACATTATAAGTGACTCCCAATCTGGTTTTATGAAGGGTAGATCTATTCACAATAACATTCGCTTGGTACTTGATCTCCTAGACTACAAACATTTGATAGAGGATGAGGGCTTCATGTTGTTTCTTGATTTTTTAAGGCCTTTGACTCTATTGAACATCCCTTCATTTTTCAGTGCTTAAGCCTATTAGGCTTTGGTGATAAATTTATAAATATTATAGCTTCCCTATATGACAATACTAATTGCTCCATCTCCTTACCAAGGGGTACTTCACCTCGTTTTTCTATCGGACGTGGAATCAAACAAGGCTGTCCTATCTCTCCCTCTCTTTTCATAATAGCAACAGAGATGCTTTCCATTCTTGTTAAAAATTCCAATATTGCCCCGCTTGATGTTTTGGGATTGCCAGTTCTGATTAGCCAGTTAGCTGATGATACAACAATTTTTATGAAGCGTCTAGCTGAGACTCCCAAAATTTTGGAGGCTATCCAGTCTTTCTCTAAAGCTTCTGGCTTGAAACTGAATTTAAATAAATGTGAGTTAATGCCTATCCATCAATGTAATCTAACAGAAGCCTACAATATCCCCATAAAATCTTCAGTTAAATATTTAGGCATACATATTTCGAGTGACCCAACTGACAGAGAGAATATGAATGTGTGGAAGATAACCAAGGATTGCCAGGCTAAGCTGAATTCATGGTTACTAAGAGACATAAGTTTACTACACTGTAAAAAAAGAAATAGTTGCGACAACTCAAATTTTCTAGGCAACATGATGCACAGGATTTTTGAGTTTTCTCAACTCAAGTTTACTACTGTTGACCTTACAAAGGTTTTTGAGTTTAGCCAACTTAAAGGTTTTTTTTGACCGTATAAAGGTTTTTGAGTTTAACCAACTTCGTCGTTTGTTGACCTTACAAAGGTTTTTGAGTTTAGCCAACTTCGTCGTTTGTTGACCTTACAAAGGTTTTTGAGTTAAGCCAACTTAGTGTTTTTCGTTGACCAAACCAGGTTATTCTCCTTACAATAACAAAGAAAGGTTTGTTTTATTAGCATGTAGTTCTACTTTCAACCAAAAGTTTCTTTCTCGAGTTACACCCTAAAATTATGCAATGTTAGATATAATTGAAGTTAATGATACATTTAGGTATATTTTCCTTAAAGAATTATCACACAAATCAGTGTGTGCTCAGATCATGTTTATTTCTCAGAGGAAACGTATAAAATATTTGGCACCGAGCAAGAAGTACATACTGTAGGCATCAGAAATCAGCAACTTGCACTTACTGTAAAACACTTCCACAATATCCATCCAGTTTAAAGCAGTAACATTTATCAATTGGGTTAAAGTTGTATTTTTAGGCTATAAACAATAAAAACAATACAAATAAAAATAAAAAAGTCAAAAGTGCTATAAGTATCAATTCCTGTTCTCCACTTTCAAACAAAAAGAGCTTAACTCTACAAGTAGTTTAACTTTCGCCCAACCACCACAGAACATCAACCTGCTCACATCTGTCAGGCAACAGGCAACTTCAGGGCCTGTACTACGAAGCGGGGTTACTGGCTTAGCTGGGTAACTTCGAGAGTAAGTTGATCACGTGTGGCGTAACTTCCCGGTTAACCCGTACTACGAAAGGTGGATAGGTTTTAACCTAGGTATGCTGCCATGGCAATTTACGCTGCATCTCAAACCTGCTCCGAGCAGGTTATGATCTTGGTTAACCCGAGGTTTGCGGTTAACCACACCCCACAATGTCGACGTAGGCTACTTGGAAGATACATTATTGGAGCGCAAATTGTAAGCGCCTCTCTTCGCAAGGCGAGGGTTTTTAAAGACCGCCCGAATCTTTCTCCATATAATATTCTCTATGAAAGATAGCCTATACATTCTCAGCCGAGGGAATTCGTTGCATTTGTCAGCTGATCGAGGCAAAGTGGAGGCTATAAGCATTGGCAATATAACATATTTTCATAATTAAGAAATATTAATGCAAGCTATAACTAGGCCCATAAACCTTCTGAATGTTTTTGAGTTTCATTTTCACCTGCTGCCAGCGGCACTGCCGTTGCATCTAAAATGTTCACAGGATAGGCATACACTAAATTAGTCAATGGGGCTAAACATTCAATTATCCTTTATTAATATTTATTAAAATACATGGCATGAATTGTGTTGCATCTGTAGGACTCTTATGAACTCAAAATGTATTTATTTCAACACATTTCAGACATTCCGCAAGCTATTAATCCTCCGTAACACATAGGCTATGAACATGAAATAAAACTTTACTTTCATATATCCGATCTGCAATAGCCTACGTGCCAACAGCCTTGTCTTGCTTTGTTTGCTGCCGACGTATTTGATGTATTGTAAAGTGGGTTTTAATTCCTCGCAACTTTTTATAATCATCGCGCAGGCCTTATCCGTAAAATAACGTGATCGCGTCATCATTAAAAGAGGTGATTTGCGCTGCAACCCGCCCATTTTATGGGAACGCGCACCAACTCTGATAAGGTTAACCCCAGTTCAACAAATCAACTTCTTACTCAGCGTCGTAGTACCGATTAACACGAATGAAGATAACCAGGTTTTGTCAACCCCGGTTTAGCAAAGTAACCCCGGGTTACATCTGGGTAGGTTGAGCTCCCTTCGTAGTACAGGCCCCAGCTGAGGTAACTTCAAGAGTTGACCACCGACATGTGGTCAGTTTTGTGTGATCAGTGTTACAGTAACATGTGATATATTTGCAATAAAACACCTTACAACCACCATGGGCAAGTGTACATTTATGCATGTGTTTTTTAAAGAACAGCTTTAAAATAATAATAATAAAAAGGTCAAATAAAAGGGTATCTAAAGAGTATAAGAGTATACAACCACCATGGGCAAGTGTACATTTATGCATGTGTTTTTTAAAGAACAGCTTTAAACTCCCAAGTTCACCCAAGCATCAACGAACATCATTGCACACACATATCAATCTGTTTTAAACTGGCAACTTCAAGCTGAGAAAGGTGACCACAGATTACTGTGAAAGCTTTGCTTTCAGAGACCTGATGCGCTGTGAGCATCGGGACCCAAGTTCAAAAAAGATGGTCTGAATTGCCTCAAAGGTATACTTCAGCAATTTTGGATATTCGATGTTGATGGCATACAAAAGGCCAAAGAGGTATACGAAGGCAGTCTGGAGGTCAGGTAAATCATGCAGTATGATGATTCCTTCTAACACCACAGCCACATCTCTCACAGTTGGTGATGTGGTGGCATCATCATCCTCATACACCGTCAGAAGGCCAACAGACACACCTCGGACGACAGCATCCGCAGGGTCAGTCTCCTAAGGACATCAGAGACTTGATTAAATACAAAGCAAAACAGTTGCACCAATGTTCTGTCATTATTATGTTACGGATTTCTCCATTCACTCCCAAAGCAACCCAGTAGAGTGTGGGAATAAGGTATTAACCAGAGTGAATCAACCTGTGGACCTGTTGCTTCTTTTGCCGAGTGCTGTTGGTATGAGAACGACAGAATTGCATGCAGGTAGACCAAATAGCGAAACTGCGGCCAATTCTAACTGATGAGGGCATGCACGTTTTGTGCCCTTATGCCCCCAACCTTTAACATTACAGTTTTTTCCAATCGTTTACACACAATTTTGAAAACGGTGCTCTTTTTGTCTAAACACATCACACAATTAACCAAACACAACACCCAATCAGCAGAACATAACAGATTGTTAGCAAAATTAAATATTTCTGTCAAAACAATAAACACATTGATAAAACCTTATACTGTTCTCATATCACTAACACATTCTTTGAATGATTCCACACTGTCATTATGTTATACACACCAACACAATAAATTCAAAACACATCTGTAAAAACCCTCTTCCAATATATGGATCTTATTCAGACATATTGTTTGAGAGCATTAGGATAATTTAGATGACAAAAATATTTTGATGAACCCTCATCAAGCAATGCACAAAACTGATGCTGCAGACAATATTTCTTTCTTTAACTGCACCATATGTTCAGTTACAGTGACAAGTAAATCAACAGAAAATGGCAAAATTATAGTTCTTACTACTGTAAAGTGTAGAAAAATAAAAATTTGTACACAAATAAAAAGTACTGTACACTTACAGTCACTGAAGAAAAACTAAAGCAACAATACGAACAAGTTACAACAATACGTAATACTCTAATCATCTCTGTCTATCTGGATAGACCATAAGAGTTCATCCACATCACAGGCTATGGGTGCCTCTCATTTGGGCTTTTATACATCCTCCCTCGCTCCTCTGGCCTCGATCCTCACTGATCGACATAAAGAATGATGGGGCGAAAACAATGGGAGAGTTTATCCAGTGTTAGTTATAGATCAGTGGGAACGCCCCTCGAGGATCGAGCATAACTCACCTGAGTGCTGCGTTTTCAATTTTGCACATGTGTGCTTACACAACTGGTGGATGTGATTATTCAATTTGTTCATTAGTGTGGTCATTGGCAAGCCAGGGCTTTATAATGAGAAGGATACCTAACAATCTTTATCTGTGTCTAAGGTGTGAAAATGTGTTTTATGTTTTGACATTCACTGTGTGTAATGTTTCGCAAAAAGTGTGAAGCTGAATTTGTGCTTACTGTTGTAGGCTACTACTCTGCGCAGGCGTTTTGCTTCTTAAGTGTTAAGTATTGTTAACTGTCTGTTAATCTTGATTTTAGTGTGTAAACGATTGGAAAAAACTGTAACTGCTAGTTCTCAAATTCCGTCTAAGTTGTACTCATTGCTGTTGTTCTAATAACCATCAACAGCACTCAGCAGCCTCAAAGAACACAGATATGGACCGACTGACTCCAGATTGTTCCTTTAAAGGAACATTTTTTTTCATATTAAACTATGTTATTCTCTTCACTAAGACAAGTTGATGCATACCTTTTACGTTTCAATGTGTGCACTCAAAGGCTGCTCCCATGTGCTATTCCGCCACACATTATAAATATCCTTCTTATTAGGCTATGCATGTCTTTAGTGGTCCGTTTGAGGCTTAATTCATTTTTGCGGAGAGAATGTTAAAAATGAAACCGAAACTGATAAACAACAGGGATAAACAGAGCAACAGCTGCTGTCAGTGTGGGAAATGCAGTGTAGCCTAGGCTACAGCAAAGGTAGGCCGACATAGGTTACACTGTTGCCTGACAGATGATGCTGTTTGTAAAGTTTAGGTGAACGTTAGGAACATCTGATCAATTGTGGGTGGACCAATGAGTGCTTGTCGCAGTGTTTCCTCCCAAACTCTCACGTAGGCTATCCTATCGGCTGTAGCTACACGGAAAGTAAAATAGCCTACACCTGACTACTAGGAGAATTGGTTCGGTTTCATGAATTGATAGTCTTCAAAATGTTGATATTTCTTAAAAATCAAAATGGACAAGTCCACGATCTTGAGGTGGAGCCATCAGACACTATTAAAAATCTGAAGGCAAGTGGGTAAATTCAATTTACTAGGCCTAGCCTACTTCTAGGCTACTAGCCTACTTTATTTCCTAAGTTGCTCTTAAAGGGATATTCCGCCATTTTTGGAAATACGCTCATTTTCCACCTTCCCTCGAGCGAAACAATCGATATTTACCTTATTCCCGTTCATCCAGCCATTCTGTGAGTCTGGCGATACAACTTTTAGCTTCAGCCTAGCATAGATCATTGAATCGGATTAGACCATTAGCTTCTCGCCTGCTAGCTTCATGTTTAAAAGTGACTAAGATTTCTGGTAATTTTCCCATTTAAAATGTGTCTCCTCTCAAGTTAGAAAGTGCAATAAGACCAACTGAAAATGAAACCTGGCGTTTTTCTAGGCTGATTTGACATGGAACTACACTCTCATCTGGCGTAATAATCAAGGCAACTTGCAAACGTACCATAGGCGCAGTAATATCGTACGCAGCACCTGAAAATAGTCCCCATAGACAACAAGCAGTAGTAGTGCCAGTAGTCTGCAAGTTGCCTTGATTATTACGCCAGATGAGAGTGTAGTTCCATGTCAAATCAGCCTAGAAAAACGCCAGGTTTCATTTTCAGTTGGTCTTACTGCACTTTTTAACTTGAGAGGAGACACGTTTTAAATGGGAAAATTACCAGAAATCTTAGTCACTTTTAAACATGAAGCTAGCAGGCGAGAAGCTAATGGTCTAATCCGATTCAATGATCTATGCTAGGCTGAAGCTAAAAGTTGTACCGCCAGACTCACAGAATGGCTGGATGAACGGGAACAAGGTAAATATCGATTGTTTTGCTCGAAGGGAGGTGGAAAATGAGCGTATTTCCAAAAATGGCGGAATATCCCTTTAAGAACATTGTGCCAAAATAACATGACTTAGGCTAGCCTGCTGTAGGCTATGCTATGACATTTTATGACAAAAGAAGGCCGATTATTGTCCGATCAAAATCGTTAACGACATCTCCGCAACTGAAACACATCGCCGGATTAACCATTATGAAGGACATCAGCCTATTTCTTGAATTCTAAACTGAATATCTGAGCTGACTCAGAATGCAGTTACAGGGACGAAATGTCGCCTGCCGTCTGAACTGACAGTCAGTGCCAGCTGGCTACCACAAAACATTTCATAACACCCAGGCCACTCGTTATGTTGAGATGTCATTTTAGCCGACGTTAGCGTTTCCCCGAACAGTGAGCCCACACTTCAAGCCACACAAACATGAAATCTACTTCTGTCTAAACTTCTAGGTAGAGACACAAATTAAGTTTTGAGTGGCTTTACGCACTAGACCAGCAGGTTAGACGGGACGTGAGAGTGCCACTCCCATCGTCAGATCAGATCACGAACCCCGCCCCTCCTCCGAGAGAGCTGCTTGAGGAAGTAGGCTACATTTCTCATTCATTTCTCCCATTGATGACTTCTGGAAAAAACAGAATATAAAGAGTTTTAGACCATGCCTTAGGGGTCATTCCACGTCAAATCAACCAGAGCACACGCACTTGCGTCTCAAAAAAATCTGAAAAAAATACCATGCGTGCCTATGTTACCCAGGAGACACTCTATAAAATGTTTTTGCGCTAAGATCAATACTTTTCAAGTAACAGCCAGTTTTACGGGGGGAGGGGGGTGTCAAATTTGTTCTGCCTCTTTTTTTTGTCAAAGTTCACAACAACTTTTATTTAAGCATACCAATTAACCAACAATTTCACTATCCCATAAACTGGCCGTAGCTTCATTACAGGATCTGTACCCCGCAAGAAGCAACAGTCCCATGTAGGCATCGAGCTGTGTTTTGTCCATCTCTGTCCATCTATCACCAAACACTCTTCTCCCTTCCATGTTGGTCATCTCAAGTAGGATATTCTGAATAGGTTGTGGAACAGTTCAAACGCTGATTTGATGTCTTGGGCGTGTGACACAGCGTATCTAGTAGGCCCTGGAGTCATTCTGAGGATGTTCTCTGTCGGTGCCCTGGATTGGGTTTGAGGAGGGCTTGATAACCATGAAATGTCACCTTTTCTTGACTTGAAAACCTCTCATCTGTGACATCTGGGTCCTCCTCATCAGATGTTTGGTCTTGTTCAGGGTCATACTGAACGTCATCCTCATCCTCAGACACATCCTCCTCAGCTTCACTTTGTCCTCTATCCTCAGGATCGCCATCATTACCAAAGATATGATCCAGCGCCTCATGACTTTTGCTCATGTTGACTGATGCTCCTACAGAATTCATCTGATAATATCCCACCCAAACCCTCTTTACAGTAATTTCCTGCATATAAGCCGCATTGTGTATAAGCCGCAGGACAGTGTTTTGTGCAAGTTAAAAGAAACAAAACCATATTAACCCCATATTAACTGCCCCCTGTAATAACCTCATAACAATGTATCAATATGCTGCGAGAAAGTTTGAGTTCATGTGGGGGGTGGTGTGTGTGTGCACCTGTATGCGTGTGTTTCTGTAGGTCTCTGTCTGTGCCTGTGAAAGAGGCCTGTGTGTGTGTGTGTGTGTGTGTGTGTGTGTGTGTGTGTTGGTGATGTGGGCCATAACTGTGCACATTGGGCCATAATTGATCCTCAGAGCAACCCATAGCTTTTAATGAATACAACAGTGCATACAACAGCCAGTATTCTCTGCCGGATCATTTTGGACCCATAACACCACAGATGTAACTTTTTTTTTGAGACCTTTAGAATTGACTAAAATTGTGAAAATTGATTTTGCTGCATTTAAATGGGTGTGTCTGAGGATTAGATGAAGCCTCATTCCAGGACAAAAAAGGAAAGTGTACTTTTTACACAGTTAAACTTGAAAATGGGTCAATTTTGACCCTAACACAACAGAAGGGAACAACCCTATCATGTATTTTTCATTAACTATGGATCCTGACTGATGCATGAGATAGATAGATAGATACAGTAGATAGGCTACAGACCATATGACTCTGTAGGCCTATAACTATTATTGTATTGAATGTGAGTCGGTCACAACACCACTACAAATGACATTGGGAAACCCATACAGTTATATTTATTCACCTGGTTTAAAACTCATTGGCTGCCAGCGATTTTCAGTGCAGAGCGCTCCATACTGCCAGACGTTTTACAGCATTTTGACTGTTTTTCCAAGATCCACCGAACGGTGAGCTTTATGACTATGTAAACACCGAAGGTACCAAATGAAAGATTAGACTCTCTTCTTTCACCAGGAAAAAACGGTTTGTTTCTATCGTTTTCCGTTCTTTAGTAATCGTCAGTAGAACATGGGTTAGTTTTGCTAAAAACACCTGTTTTTGACCAAAACATGGAGAAAACGATCTTTTTGTGAAAATCAACTTTTTAACGTTAGCGATTCAGGAGTATGTCTACCACGATTGCACTGTTATCTCGTCAGTCTCGTCAAGGTTGCTAGGGACTCTGATGGTCGCTAAAGACTCTGAACAGGACGGTAGACTTAGCAAGCTAGCACTAGCAAAGTTGTTGTTAGTCTATATAGCAATATCCAATGTAAATGGATCATACCGTTCACGTGTTTTCCATCCTTGATGTAAGAAGTAAGCATATTTATTCCCTGCATCGCGTGCAAACTAGATCCACTGTGGTCGATCTTCATTGTTAGCTGGTTGCATGCTGGTTGCATGTCTCTGTATGTGTACTTTGCAGGCAGATACTAATCATCCAAATGGCACTGCTGTCATCTAGCGGATCGCTAGTAGGCTACAGTCTGTTTACAAGCCTGAAACTCTGCCAGATCGTTCCCAAGCCCACCCAGGAGCCCTCCCCATTGAAAAAGGCAATTGACGTCTATAGACGTCAATGGCAGTCGTATGTGTCTAAATTGACGTTTAAAGACGTCAAAGGCAGTGAATGAGTTAACTACCACATGTTTATAGCCTAGTCTAGGGCCTAGGCTATGGGCCTCATGTGTCTGCCGGGGCCTGCGCTAAAAGATTGTGCTGATACCTTTTTGGACAGCTCTGGGTGTAGATCAGGGGTCTCAAACTCAAATGAGCTGGGGGCCATTGTTGCCAACGTCATCTGTTTGGGGGGCGAAAAAAAGAAAAAAATCCAAAAAGTGCCATGACTTGAAAGTGGTCAGAGATAAAAAATGTCCAACTGGTTCTTATGCGCAAAAGTTGCATACTGTATTTTTGTGACAGATTGTGGCAGAATATTGCTGGAACGGGTGGGAGAGGGGCTGAAAGTTCTGTCCTGCCCAGACTCCTAACCCACAGTTGTTCTTTCTTGTCCTTGTACTAATTTGCAGAAGATACAGAGAAGGTCCCTTCTGATCAGCAACGGATTATGTATAATGGCAAACACTTGGAAGAAGGTCGTATTCTTTCAGACTATGGCATAAAAGAAGGGAGTACTCTGCATTTGACGTTGAGACTACGAGGCGGAGGGGATGTTCCGCCGCGGAGGAATTCTTTGGAATCGCCAGGGATTGACATGGATGAAAATGATGAAGCCAATGGAAATGGTAAAGATGATGAAGATGACGAAGATGGTAGGGAAAATGGCTGGACATGTATTATACAATGATTTACTCCTAAAAATGCACTTGAGCATTTGCTACATACTGTATGACATAATTAGGTCTGTTTATTAGTATTCTGAAGCCCCTTTCAGACAGACGTGTATTTACGCAATGTTCACGGACATTTTACGGTAGTTTTTTTTCGTTGTGCTGTCTGAATGCATATATGTCCGCATATCTACTATCGGAACTTTTCCTGCTGCAGACCTCTAGTCATGTTTCCGTAATGTTGCCGCCACAGCTGCTATGTGAACACAATTTCGGAAAAAATCTGCACTTGTCAGTGATGATCAAGGGAAGTATTATGTGTATTTAAAGTGCCCGATATTACTGAACAGTTAGCCTACATCTCTCTAACACGCTGCAGATCTGTTTCGACCTCACTCTGACCGTCACTACGGTCTAAAAAGGGATGGCGACGGTCATCCCATGGTCTCATAGATCCATAGTTACCTTCGTAACCTACGGTAATGCAGCAAGGCTACTCCCGGTGTGAAAACTACACTCGCATGCACAGCTGTCAGCGCAGCCGCATTTATTAGGCGTGATTATCTGCCCAGCGAACTAAAGCCCAATTGACGGAAACTCTACATTATATGTGAACAACAGGTGGCCGTATACATTGCGCATATATGCCTCATGTCTGAAATATCAGAAATGCGTTCAGGAATTATCACAAAATGTGCGCAAAACCTGTCTGAAAAGGGCTAGTTATGTATCTGAACTCATTTTTTATATATATATATATTTCTCTTTTTTGTTTTTATCATTTATTTGATATTCTTAAATGTTTATTCTTCTTACTTTTTTATTCTATTTTTATTAGTATTGTATCTTTGTACACCAGCTTTATCCTTTTCATTTTTATTGTGTGTTGTTTACAACTGATTGTCATTGATAGATAACCTGTTAGCTGTGACACAGTGTTGCCAAGTCCAAGCGACTTTGAGCTTGAGTTTTTGCAAAGTCTTGAAAATATTAGTAGTTGCAGGTTGCGGGGTTTGGGGGAGTTTTTTCTGCGGTGGCTTG
Source organism: Sardina pilchardus (assembly GCF_963854185.1). Taxonomy (NCBI): domain Eukaryota; kingdom Metazoa; phylum Chordata; class Actinopteri; order Clupeiformes; family Clupeidae; genus Sardina; species Sardina pilchardus. The sequence continues at coordinate 26,892,729 of NC_085007.1, read as the reverse complement.
TTTTGATCTTGCTCTGTATCTGCTGCCTCTCCTTTGTCTTTATCCGTGCTTCCTCTATCCTGTGTAGGATCTGTCAGAAAAATACAGAAAATCTCAAAGCTAGCCCTAGCAGTGGTCATAATAATTGACATTCTAAAGAGTGTATCACAATAGGAAATGTAACCAAGCAGTGGTAAAGATGATACATACATAATTTAACTTACCTGTCCTAGGTGGTTTGTCAAACCTATTGGCAAATCAGTCACTTTGGTCGGTAGCCAGTGAGTGAGTAGATCCCGCCTTCCAGTATCTGGTAATTTTAGGGGGTGAGGATTTGGAGGGTTAACTTAAAGGAGACATAGAATGGAAACCATTTTTATCTTGATTTTGATGAATTAGGAGAGGTTGTGTATAGCCAAAGAGCTAGTGTGAACATGAGCCATGGTTGTGCCTTCCTTCATATGAAAATCTTGAACTTAGCCACTAAAAAATGGGCGAGTTAGAACAAAGCCTACTTGTGATGTCAAATATCGCAAAGCCATTGAAGTTCAATTGGGGTTGCCAAAGAGGGCGCCATTTAGTCGAAAGGACCATTTCAATACCCAGCCTAAATGTAAGGTTTTAATTGGGCTTGTAAAGTTGCAATTGAGTTTATTTTTTTATAAATCAAAGTTCTATTTAAATATACTATTTTAACATCAGAGAACACAGTATTATACTGAATTCATCCATTCTATGTTTAGCTAATTAGCATGCCATTTGGCTGCCGACGTCTGGGCTGACTTCTGGCTCCAGTTTTTATATGCTAATGGTTAGATCACAGCTCATGCACAGGTTTGGTGTTGGGTACGAACGTCCTCGCTCATCCATTTTGGTGGTAAAGTATTTCTGGAAGACGACAAATAAACAACTGTCTACTTGGTTTAAGCTACAGATCCTTGATCTACTACCTGCATGGTTTAGGTTGTATTATTAGACTGTGGTAAATAAAAGAAAAGGTAATTAAATGCTGTCATATTACTAATGTTTGCATTATTTGTTGGTTGGCAAGTTAACTGACTATGACAATACAGTCACTGGCCCTCATTTATGAAACGTGCGTACGACCTAAAACAGGCATACGCTTGTTTCCACGCAAAGTATCATGAATGTGAACGTGATCGGTGCTATACGCTCAAATCTCACGTCTAGTCTGAACTCGCGTACGCAAGTTTTTCAGGCGGCATAGCATGTGCAGCAGTAAATCGCCGGTGGATTACAAAGTTGATGAGTTGAATTTATGGACTATCTCGGACATAACACCTTTCCTGTACATGTGCAGCCTATTTCCTGTAATGTAGCATATTATATTGACACATTCGATGGCTTAGAATAGCCATAGGAGATGATTATACTTTCTCTTTGGCAAACGCAACATTTATGAATTATATATTTTAAATTATTTTCAAAGGGCAAATTTCAGTGTCGTATGGTTTTGTAATGAATGTATTTATATTATGATGCGTTCTCTCTGCGAAAATAAAGTCTGTTGCGCTTAAATCGCTCTAGTTTCCCGCCTTCCTTGATGACAGCCTCTAGCAGTCAAAATTAACAAGGTTCAGCTGGACGTCACTGTGGCTCGAGATCACTAATGATCTCTTTTGGACGTATAATGTACCTTCATGTCGTAAATTCTAGGGGCAAGGCCATTAAAACGAGAATATAGGGGCGTGATATTTAAATTACGCTTGTTTCCAGCCGCCACATTTATCAACACACGTTTATTCTTACGCTAGAATTGGAGTGATACGAAAGTTTGATGAATCACACGTGAGCCTTGTCGTAAGATGGTTTCTGCGCTCAGATATAGGGGAGCGCCGTGACGAATGAAACGGAGGACAAATTAAACATTTGATTTTCTCCTAAGCCGTTCAAAATCGAAACGTCAAATTTTGTCACCACGCACAGCACGCAAGACTTGCCAGATCGTGTTGATACGTCAAGCTAATCTTGAGTTAGATCCGGGAAAGCATTTTGATGTGCACTAAGTAGGCTACATTTTCTGTTACGGCGATTTTTTCAAATATCAAGTTGTATTTATGCTGTCATGTAATGCTATCACGTTCAAACAATAGATGCATTGGTAGTGTAACTTATCCTACTGTATGCAATGTCAAAGTTAGTTTAGGAGAAAAACGGGTTTTGCTGTGAGAAGTCACTGTCGGGACAAATGGAACATGACGTCATCTTCCGGTTGAGCTTGTAATTTTAAACAAATATGTTGGGCTGATCAAGTAGCCTGACTCTCGCCAGACCCTTGTAGTTCCGCCATGCTCCACCAGAGGCGTTTCGCTGAGCTCCACACAAGGGTCTGGACACAAGGGCAATCCAAACCCCTGCCAGTGATCAAAAAATGAGCAACCAATCAGGAGCGCCGAAGCGAGTGTTTGATTCAAATAACAATGGCGGCACGCAGCGAGGCGTTCTGCTATTTCAACCGTTTTGTCCAATCGATCGAGTATTCATTCTTTAAAAGATTAACAGAGAATGGTTTTGAAGACATTTATTGGTGGCAAGGATGTTTTTACTCTTCTTCCGACCCGGTTTGGCAAGAGCTTGAAGGAGCCTAGCACGTCATTCAAGATAACAGGCAAGTGGTTTATCAAATCACATGCGAGGATGTTTTACAAGGACCCGCCTTCATAAATACATCTCCTATCGAGAAGTCCCAGATCCTTGTGTGAAGCAGACAGCGAACTACAGGATCTGGCGAAAGTCAGGTTACTGATCAAGTGCTCGTCACTCAACATGACTTAAAGGGATATTCCGCCATTTTTGGAAATACGCTCATTTTCCACCTCCCCTCGAGCAAAACAATCGATATTTACCTTGTTCCCGTTCATCCAGCCATTCTGTGAGTCTGGCGATACAACTTTTAGCTTCAGCCTAGCATAGATCACTGAATCGGATTAGACCATTAGCTTCTCGCCTGCTAGCTTCATGTTTAAAAGTGACTAAGATTTCTGATAATTTTCCCATTTAAAACGTGTCTTCTCTCAAGTTAGAAAGTGCAATAAGACCAACTGAAAATGAAACCTGGCGTTTTTCTAGGCTGATTTGACATGGAACTACACTCTCATCTGGCGTAATAATCAAGGCAACTTGCAAACGTACCATAGGCGCAGTGATATCGTACTCAGCATCTGAAAATAGTCCCCATAGACATCAAGCAGTAGTAGTGCCAGTAGCTGCAAGTTGCCTTGATTATTACGCCAGATGAGAGTGTAGTTCCATGTCAAATCAGCCTAGAAAAACGGCAGGGTTCATTTTCAGTTGGTCTTATTGCACTTTCTAACTTGAGAGGACACACGTTTTAAATGGGAAAATTACCAGAAATATTAGTCACTTTTAAACATGAAGCTAGCAGGCGAGAAGCTAATGGTCTAATCCGATTCAATGATCTATGCTAGGCTGAAGCTAAAAGTTGTATCGCCAGACTCACAGAATGGCTGGATGAACGGGAACAAGGTAAATATCGATTGTTTTGCTCGAGGGAAGATGGAAAATGAGCGTATTTCCACAAATGGCGGAATATCCCTTTAAATCTGTGAAATAATGAAGTTAGATCAGTATAGTATAGATATAGCTAGTATAGATATAGCTATGACTCCCACCGACCAATGTGCATTTGAATGCAGCAAATATTATTTGATAATTACTTAAATATTGCAAGAATTCTCCTAAAAATTGAACAGCACTTACAAAAAATGTCCCTTGACAGGTATATTACATGAAAAGGTGAATAATGTTTAAAGTTCCTTTATATTTTATAATGTTTCATTTGTCCTACCCCAGCGTTAAAATGACCACTTCCGTTTAAACTTAACCTACAGTACACCACAATCTTCATACATACTACCAAATATCACAAGATTTTAAGAGACCACACATGTGAGTTGCTGATCACACAAAAAAAATATTGATTTTTGTAAAGTCGTCTTTGAAAACAAGGTTTTAACGAAAATTGTTTCATCCGTCACGGCGCTCCCCCGCTGGTTTCTACGCTCGGTTGATAAATGAGGGCCACTGTGATGACATCGCAGAGTTGGGATTATACAGTATGTTGTAGCCTGTGTCTCCTGTGATTTTTAGATTAAATACATTTCTATTAGTTTTCTTTCTTGCAGCATTGACATGATGCATTTTATTTAAATGATCAGGCTGCCAGTCAAGGCAATAGCAAAATATCGACCCCGTCCCTTTTACTTTAAATAGATGTAGCGTCAACTGAATGAGTTCTGATAGTGAGAGCAGTTGCAGACACTTGAAATGCCCGGTTGCTCGAACCACAATACACCTGAGTGTGAGTTTCTATCTGTAAGTGTTTTAATTTGCTTTACATTTCATCAGATTGCAAGTTCTTCTAGATCTTGTGCAAATAATAACCTACAGCCTGTCTAAAGCATAAAGGATCATTATTTGTGTAGCCAATAGGCCTACAAAGTTTTTAATCCTTACTCAATATTGACATGGCATTGTGTATTATCACATTTAATGAACATCACATCATAGTGATGTTCAAGACAAGGAGCAAACCTCTCTACCATAATCCCCAAAATGTTATCCTAATGAACCAATGAAATAAAGTTATTTTCCTCGGCGAGCATCCAGTCTGCATCAATGTACTTCCGTTATCTTCATCTACAGAATTGACAGACATCTATAGGATAGAGCAAACAAAGGAAAGTTCTCCGCGCTTCTGCAGTTATGCGACAATCTGGTGCAACTAGGCCAGGACAGAGGCACATGAAAGAAGAGGAATGCCGGTGCAACATACGTCTTCTTTAAGATTTATTTAAAAGGTGCTAGCATGACTAACGTTTCTATATAGAGTTTTGTCAAGAACAATTTTACCATGCCACTGAGAATCCCAGTATACAATGTAATATAGCCTATATGGTACAAATAAATCTCTCGGTAACACTTTATAACTAGAAAAGCAATCAGAGAGCGCTGACCTCTGCCTGTATTGTTCTTCCTAGGTTGTCATACATTTGAACCTAAACTAATCCGAATGCCACCACGTGGCCATATCATGCCATTACACCACTAAGCCACACACATAAACAGCTCCGGAATCCCGACGGTGTTACGGATCACTCCCAAAAGTTAATAGTTTCTTCCTTGGGTCATGTCTGACCTTCCCTGAAAATGTAATCGAAATTCATCCATCACTTTTTGAGTTATCTTGCTAACAGACAGACTAAACAAACAAACAGACACCGGTCCCCGATGAAAACAGGCGGAGGTAATAGCTTCACAATTCATAAAAGCATTTGTTACCTAGTTAATGGTTTGTTTATCATTAGTAATGTATTGTTCATGCACAATTTATCATCAGTTAAGCATTTGCTCACAAAGTTATGATTGGTCACTGCCTTTAAGTTTGCCTACAAAACATCCCCCATCGTTGCCCATATATGAGAAGACCTGCGTCAATGCGATTTTTTTCCCGAGGGAGAATAACATTAGCCTGACTCTCACCAGACCCTTGTAGTTCCGCCATGCTCCACCAGAGGCGTTTTGCTGAGCTCCACACAAGGGTCTGGACGCGAGGGCAATCCAAACCCCTGCCAGTGCTCAAAAAATGAGCAACCAATCAGGAGCGCCGAAGCGAGTGTTTGATTCAAATAACAATGGCGGCACGCAGCGAGGAGTCTTGTGCTGACATTGATTCTGCTATTTCAACCGTTTTGTCGAATATATCGAGTATTCATTCTTTAAAAGATTAACAGAGAATAGTTTTGAAGACATTTATTGGTGGCAAGGATGTTTTTACTCTTCTTCCGACCGGGTTTGGCAAGAGCTTGAAGAAGCCTAGCACGTCAGTCAAGATAACAGGCAAGTGGCTTATCAAATCACATGCGAGGATGTTTTACAAGGACCCGCCTTCATAAATACATCTCCTATCGAGAAGTCCCAGATCCTTGTGTGAAGCAGACAGCGAACTACAGGATCTGGCGAAAGTCAGGTTAGAATAACATGGGGATTTTGAATATTTGCGCTTTTTAAACTCTAGCGGTGACAAAGAAGTCCGAAATACTGACGCTTTACGCCATACACACTAATTGTAATCTGACCTCAAGTGGGTTTCGTGACCTTCGGTAGCCTAAAACGGCAAGCTTCGATTTTTCTTCTAGCTAACTTGCAGTGTATTTTGGCCAAATATCCTTTTTTTAAGTATATTTTTTGGGGCTTTTTATGCCTTTAATGATAGATACAGTGGAGAATGACAGGAAGTGAATGGGAGAGAGAGCAGGGGTGGGAAAGGACCACGGAGCGGGAATCGGCGGTGTACGGTGCAAGTGCCCCAGCTAGTTGCGTCACATCTGGGGCCTTGGCCAAATATCCTGAGAGTATTGTATTGCATGTATTGTACAATGTGTATTGTGTGTGCACCTTTGTAATCCAGCCCTTTGTCTGTGAGCAGATCAATTGTCTTAAGGATGTATGCTGAGATACACACAACACTGGGCGTTTAAGTCCCTGTAGGACCATGGTGGAAATTATCTTTTTGGCAGTGGGAATTTATTCTTAGAGCCCCTATTACATTCCCTATTAAGTTCCCTTGCAATCACTTTCGCGTCTCTTTGCAAAGTGAATTAGGGTGTGTTAGGGACTTCCTAAGTTCCCCCTCCATCGTGTCCTTCTCAAACCCGCAAATCAATCGGCTTGTTTTCACACTACAGACTGGGAAGTGTATCGTACACGCATGGTTGCAGGTGGAGTGACTGCCGATTCAACTCTAGCAGACTTCATTCACACATTGGATCCTACCAGAAACCTGTTCTTCACATTGTGTGTGAAAGGGACTCCATTGAATATTTTAAATCATCTTCTACTGGCTCAAAAGCATCATAGCCCTGTCACCTATGTTTAGTTAGGAGTTAGGTTTGAATGAATGGTCTCTCTTGCATGAAGGAAAACACTTTTGTATTCTTGTAGGGTGCAATGATAAGTAGAAACATCCCCTTGAAACCCTATCTCACTTGTCAGCACTTGTGTGACATATACACACATACATACATACATGCTTACAGAAAGACATTGTGGGGAAGTAAGGAGAGAAGTTTAAGCAACCGTGATTTTCCATTCAAGGATTCCACAGTAAATAATTGATTATTCTGGTCTGATGCCAGCCAGTCCACGGCTTCACTTGCTTTGTCTCCAAATCTTACAGCCTTAATGAATGTGCTGAACAGCCACGTCATTATTAGTAAGGATCACAGGTCAGGTATCCTCTCAAATCTCTGATCAATATACATGTATTTAAAAAATAAATAAATGAACTGCATACATACAAAGAGTGTTTAACCCCAAAACATTTTATTGTAAGGAAGAAAATGAATAATATGCAGTGGTAATTCAGATTACTTTTAATCAATCTTTTAGTTATGAAAAGAATATCAATATACCATCTGCTTAATGTACCTTTATGCCTGAATTCCTGGGTCTGTCATATACGCCATACAGCACAACGCTCAATGCAGTACAGCACTGACGCACTACAGCATGAACCCCATAGCCCCCCTCTCTCTCTCTCTCTCTCTCTCTCACACACACACACACACGCGCGCACACACACACACGCACGCACGCACACACACACACACACACACACACACACACACACACACACACACACACAGCAACTAGTGACAGCTACATCAAATACAACCCCCTCCACTTTAATTGACACCCCTGGTAAAGTTGAATAAAACATCTTAATCTCACAGTGGAAACAATGAGGAATAATCCAACATAGAAAGAAGCAATGTCCTATTTCAGTAATAAAGTGACAGTAATAAAGTGACAGAGGTCAAATGTCCTCGTCATTTTTCAACACCGGGAAGATGAGAATACACTCAATACAAAGAAAGGTGTGTTGAGCTTTGTAAGTCAGTGGCCTTAAAAAAGTGGGTACTGACAAACATGCTTATTTAGTTACAACAATCAACAAGTCCCAATCAAATGTAAATGTAAAAACAAAATCACACAAAATGAGGATGAAAAGAGAGGAAAATATTCCATAAGGATCACCATTGGAGAGTTAAAGAAAAAAGGAGCATCTTGGGGTCACCAAATCTAAAGAAACTCTTCACAAAATATGATTATTATTTTTGTTATTAATTTATTTATTTAGAGGGCATCTCATGAAAAAGCATTTCCTTTCCTGTAATTTATTTACAAATAGAATTGGGTGCTATTCTATTCTAATTCTAGAGACAATCGAGCTCTTCGGCAACAAACAACGAGGGGTCGTGGCGCAATGATGCTGAAAAGAGCCCCATGTCTAATGATAAATATTTTGGAGGGTCTGTGATTTTGTGGGGATGTTTTTTGTTCCGAAGGCCCTAAAAACCTTGAAAGGACGCATGGAATCATGAGCTCCAAGAACCTGAATATTTTCTGCCAAGGCATTAAACATTGGTTATGATCAGATGGTCCAGCAAAACGTGTATCCAGATTTAAACACAAAAATTGCTTACTGAACACAAAGTGAAGCTTCAGTCGTCGCCATCTCTGACCCCCACAGAGCAAGTGAGCTTGACAAGAGAAGACACAAGTGAGGAGCTAGGAATCTGGATGATCTGGAAGGATTTGTAAAAAGAGATTATCAAATCCCTTACTTCCTTACCGAATGTATAGACGGTCATAGAAGGTTACGTGCTGTTTATTTGGAAAAGGAAGGCTTTACAAAGTATAAAATACAGGGGTGCCAAGAAATAAGGCACATGTGTTTTTGTTTAAAATATGTATTTCTTAATGAGATGTTGTTTCTCAGAATAAATGTGCTTCTGTTCAAGATTGGATTTCCCCTCATTGTTTTTATTGAGACCAAGATAAATGACCAAACAATGATTTTTCTGTTACCTCCTTTCACCAACTTTACTATAGATTACAATACATGTGGAGGGTTCTGTATGTACACAATTCCCCAAATCATTTGTTCATTGCTCATAAAAACAAAACGCCAGCAGCAAACACAACTGTAAATGACAATCTACCTTTCATCCACAAACATCTGATCATGTCTCCTCTCACTCTCTTTTTTGTACACCGCATACATACACATTCCAAGCTTCTTTCCCAGTGAATCATTAAAAAACCACAGCCATCACTGGTTAAAAACTGGTTTAACAAGCACGCACAGTTGTTGAAATGGTAGTCTCCCTGGCAGAATCAAGCAGCGTTCCCTGAAAGGGTTGCAAGAGTCTTTGAGTTGAGTCTCAATAAATAGCCTATCCGTCCTGTGGATACACACGTGGGATGCATAATACAAGGTTGAGGGTCCACTCATGACATTAGCGGATGGAGCGACATTTAGAAACTAAAGTGCCTGAGGATCACTGCACAGGACTGTAACAGAGGTATTGTCTTCCATATCCCAGGGTTTCATTCACTCTCTCTCTCACACACACAAATGGAGGCACAGACCTACACACACACACACACACAAACTCACAATCTCTCTCACACACACACACAGTGCAGTATTCCATAATTTGTTTAGTGCTGGACAGTGTAGTAATGGGTGACCAACTGCTTCAGTAAGCCTCTCGAACGTACTTAGTGAAAATTCTCTTCCCAATATCAGTGGCTTATCGGCTCTAGAGGGCACTAGCCCCTAGAGGGCGCTAGCCCCTAGTCTACCAAACTATAGTACTGTGAATCTAGGTGTAGTGCACAAATTCAAAACAATCATCCTCCATTCAAGAGTCAGGAGTCGTTTCCCCATTGCTGGCTCCAAGGGTTTACAAATGGTCTTAGGGTGGCATAGTGAGGACTGCACTGTGTGTCCCACGTTGAGACCCGTAGTGGTGCCTTCTGTGTTCTCAGGTTGAGTGGTATAGTGGGCAGGGAGATGCAGGTGAATGTGGGAGTGCAGGGATGAGAGTTGAGCAGCATCTGTACAAGGGTACGAAACAGCATCCAGTCCAGTCCAGTCCAGTCCAGTCCAGTCCAGCATTGCTCCCTTTCCTGTAGTAGCCTACGCACAGTGGTGCTATTTTAACCTTTGCTTCCTTTTCTTCCGTTCTCCTTTTTCAGCACTCGCTCCCACATTTATTCTTTTTTTTTTACACATCTCTTTCACTCTTGCATGCTCTGTTCTCCAAGATGGGTGTCCACTCCTGAGACGCCCATCTCTCTTCAACTCTCATCTCTGCACCACTCTCCCTTCTGTCTTTTCTTTCCTCCTTCCATCTCTGCGTTCTCTCTCTCTCTCTCTCTCTCTCTTTCTCTCCCTCCATCGCTCGTCTGAGATCAGGAGTACTTGGTGTTGGAGATCTTCTTCCAGAGCAGCGTCTTGAGGTTGTTGAGCACCAGCGAGTGGTGCACCTCCATCTGGCTGGCCAGGCCGCTGAGGGTGACGCAGGTGCGTAGCTGCTTGTCCAGGTCGGCGTGGAGGTCGGAGGGGGCGCCGAAGAGCAGGAAGCCCTGGAGCAGCGCGCACACCTTGGCCAGGTTGGGCTGCACCACCTCGGTGTTGCACTGGCGCGCCAGGCGGTCGCAGGTGGCCGTGCAGTCGTGGCCGTACGTGCAGTCGGCGTTGGTCTGGCACGGGCGCCCGCGCAGGTGGCCCCGCACCGCCGCCTCGCTGGCCACGCCGCGCAGGTCGGCCATCTTGCAGTCGTACTGCTGGCTGTAGCCCACGCGCGCCGGGCCCGAGTCGCACATCAGGAAGCTGCCGTAGGCGCCGTGGAAGGCGTCCTCCACGAACTCCAGCAGGCCGATGCTGATGCGCGCGCGCCGCGGCCAGGCGGGGGCCAGCCAGCGGTTGAGCGCCACGCCGACCGCCTCGGGGACCACGGGCTGCATGGCGGGTGGCACCTCCAGCCGCCAGAGGGCGCTGTGGGCCACGCGCTCCGTCACGTAGAGGTGGCCGCAGAAGCCGAGCAGGCGCGGCGTGTGCTCCCGGCCGGCCAGCGCGAGCAGCACTAGCAGCTCGGGCACCTGAAGCAGCGCCCACACCGACTTGGCCTCGGCCAGAGACACCTTGCCGTCCTGGTTGACGTCAGCCAGTGTGACCACCCGTGCCACCAGTGTGCTAAGTGATGCTTGCTCTCCCAGACTATCCTGTGATGGAAAATGTGTGAAAAGTGAGGCAAACGTGGTTAAATGAAAAACAGAAGCTTAAAACAGATGACAACATCTTTCTGTTACAAATGTCCACATGTATACCACAGATACATTCGATAAATAATGCAAAATATAATTTGAAATATAATTTCAAAACGTTTTTCAAAGTATCATTCATAAGATCCTAGCTTGAATGAACAAGCCAGCCAGTCTGACACTATTAGCCTAGCTTAGCATAATTCATTAGAAGTGGTACACTAGTTAGCCTATAGCTAAAAGTGAGCTAGAAACTAACTGGGGCAAAAAAGGCAGGGGTAGTGGTTGAGCACTGCTCTCCCATGTCTTCATCCACGGCTGAAGTACCCTTGAGCAAGGCACCTAACCCCTCTCTGCTCCCCGAGCAGCACTGTGGCAGGCAGCTCACTGCTCCGGGTTAGTGTGTGCTTCACCTCACTGTGTGCTGTGTGTTTCACTAATTCACAGACTGGGATAAATGCAGAGACCAAATTTCCCTCACGGGATTCAAAAAAAGTATATATACACTTACTTAAATGGTGTAACCTACTTCAAGTGAATTATGCTTAGCTAGGCTAATGGTATCAGACTGATTTCTCAAAAACATTACTTTACTTTAGTTTCTCTAAAAGGCCCAGTTGAGGATAAGCAATGAGAGTCATGAAGAAAGTTCAGTGTAATTGTGCGACCTTCTATATCTTTTAGTATTTATTCCCCTTTACAGATTTGCAATTTTTCTCAACAAATATAGAACTGAGCGTTTGGATTTGTGGGGTTATCTAAGTACAAATGAATCAGCGCTCCTCAGTCAGACACTGAGGTCACTGTAATCTCTTTTGACACTCGTGACTAAAAGTGGGGGGAAAAAAAAACTTTTTTTTATTTTCAAATATAACACATGGCTTCTCAGTCAGAAAAAGAGGGCAGGACAGGTTGATAACAGAGCAAGCCAGACACGTTGGAGAGGGGAAGGACGGACAGACCTTGAGGAAAGAGTGCAGCATCTCTCTGAACTCGTCCATGGAGGTGCCCCGGGCCGGCTTGTCAAAGAGGCTGCTCTCCGGCCGCAGGGCAGAGCCCGGGACGCCCTCACCACCGGCTGCCTCCTCAATGCCGCACTTTATGACCACTGCCTTCTCCTTCCACATCCCATTGTACACCTGTAAATGGCATCAGAAACTGTAAGCACTCGACTAGCTTTCAATTAACATGTTTTTGTTTGTTTGCGTAACATGTTTGCTTTATGTCTTATGTCAGCTTATTTTTACATTTTAGGTGGGATAGATTCAGGGTTCAGAGGGAAAAGACTATTTCTAGATTAGAAAGTTGCATTGTTTGTTATTCCTTGTCCATTCTGTTTAGAACCTGGTTAAAGCTGACATGGAAAATCATTTTTTACCTTGTTGCCTTGTTGAACATGGCCACAAAACTACCATGAACTGCAAACACTTTTGTTTCCTCCTTGATATTCAAATCTCGGACTTTGAAATTACAATTATGACTGTCGGTATTATTTCTCCTTTTTAATGGTTTGCTTTGCAAGAAGTGGTATTTATTTCAGGATATGCAAATGCAGTTGTAAATGAAACATTGTTCCTGATTTTTTTTTTATCATTGCATGACTGCACTGCTATCTATCTGTGGTAGAACACTATAACCAAAGCCCTAGGACTGTCACCATGGTGACCTTCAAATCACTGCTATATGTGCTTCGTATGTGTATGTCTCTGTTACTATTGGTTGGGACTAGCACCAGAGGTGCAATCAAATTGGACAAACAGTGGTGTACATTCAGTTAAATTTGAATAGATTGAATAGAATACACAAACTAGTATAACCTGGAGAGCCTGCTTGGGTGTAGACATTCAACAAGTATACCTCCGGTGCTCATCAGTTTGGAGATCGAATACATTTTCGTGAGTCTGAGGCACTCGAGAAGGTATTTCTATAAAAAGCCTTTATTAAACTTGGCTATCCATTGAAAAATATAAGCCACAAATGGCCTTCCTCAGGGCCGTCAATTTGAATTATTTGGTGCTAACATTCCATTCTGACGGTAATTGCATTGTTGTGTTCGTCAACCTCACGGCCAGTTCCACTGTACTGTATGTTCGAGGAGAACCACCCCCTCAGACTGTTTGTGACTGTTTGCAAACATTCGCCGAACAGGCTAACAAAGCTAACGGAATACTGTTTGCAAATGTTCGCACATGTTTGCCTATGTTTGCCTATGTTTGCGAATTTGAATTCTTCTCTGCTGTGCTGCAGGCAGAGTTTAGGTGATTAAAGGGGCACATTTGAGTATTACTGAAGGGTGAGGGTGAAGGTCGAAGGTCTTGTGTGTGTTTTTTTTCTGTGTAATGCATTGCTGCAAACCAGTGGTTCCCAAACCCCCACTCTGACATTCACTGTACACTTGAAAATGTTTCTATATTTCATTAATCAGTTAAATGTTTAATAATTCAATGACAAGAGTGCGAGAGAGACAGAGTGAAAGAGAAAGAGACCAAGGAAGTGAGAGAGAGTGTGCATGTGCGTGTATGTGTGTGTGTTTCTGTACCTGATGTATTGATGACGTGGACAGACATCTCTGCAGGTTGAGGGTTCTCTCCTCACACAGAGCCTTACAAGCTGAGCCAGCAATGATTCCTCTACGGTAGTGGTCACACTGGAGACAAGACAGAGGGGTCAGGGGGTTGTGTGGGAGCGAGAGAGGGAGGGAGCGAGAGAGACGCAGCAGAACACAACTTCATAGGCTGTTTAATCTCAATCTCGCCACTGACATGACATATCTTTGCCTACTTAGATGTTCACACACTTAATACTCAATGACTATCTCTCTTTCTGGTGGGGTCTAGTGCATGTTCACACACTCTTGTACACAATCACATGGCCAAATATTTCACAGCTGCTCGCAACCACTTGGATTGACACACATACACATCTCTTACCTCTCCCAACTCTCTCATGTGCCCACAAGCATTTACTCACTGAATGTCTAACTCATCTTACACACCCTTAATCACTGACAGGCCAAAGCAGAGCACTCACACGCCTGGGCTAGTTTAACTTTGACCTGTCCAGCTGTCCCAAAGAGATTTGGCCAGGGGTGTTTCTAGCTCTTTGTGTGTGTGTGTGTGTGTGTGTGTGTGTGTGTGTGTGTGTGTGTGTGTGTGTGTGTGTTACATTCTGTCAGACAGTGGCCCGTGGCTTCGTCTTGGTAGGAGAGAGGGACCCAAAAGTCCTATAACACTTGTGTTATCTTTGCCATGGCAAAACTGAGCTGACCAATTAAAAGACATCTAATTACTCAAACATCCACATGACCCATATCTCTCTCTTTCTCTTCCGCTCTGTAAATTCACAACTTAAAATCCACCCTCTACCACACAAATGCATATCCTGTACTCTCTCTCTCTCTCGGCACTGTGTATGGCCTGCTGCTCTTGAACAGAAACATATTGAACCTTGTCAGTGAGTCCGTGTAGGCATGTGTCCAAAGACACAAATTCAATTAAATTAATGATTTCCTGTTGCCCAAGGCTTGTGTTCTGTGACAAACACCAGTCTGTACAGTCAAAAAAGTGACGGCCATCAAATCTTTCATTCTGCTACATTTTCAATCTCTTTGTGTTCCATGCTCATGACACTGCTCCCAACACTGCTATTATATTAGTTGACATGGCAACGGCACTCACCGATCTGACTCTTTCAGCCAAGCGGCCTTGTCAAGTTACCTGACTTTTTTGTGCAAACAACGTCACCAATGTCTTTTTCCATGCTTGTCCTGACGTCTAGATCCCTACAACATTAGAGGCCGTCACTTTTTTTCTCTGCAAGAAAATGCCCTCGACCTACCGAGCACAGAGAGCAGTTTACTCCACATTTTATTGCAACAGTGACTGCAATTGTTCTGCTCCACGGGCCACATTAGAAGAACTAACATTTTCATCTAATTTAGGTCTTGTATTAACCGCCAAGGTCGATTTCACTGAGAAACTCACAATGAAAAGGTCAGGATTATTACAGCAGAATGCGGATTCCCCAGTCAGCGCTTACCGAGTACTCCTACAGGGCTTTTCTAAACGCAGGCCCTCAAAGCTCTTGGATGTGTTTACACTGCAGCACTTCTGCACTGGTCCGTGTAGGTCATGCTAAGCACTGCATTATGGAGGTCTTTTTGCTTCAGTGGAGTTCCCAAAGCGCTTTACAGCTTAGGCAGCTTATTGAGCATGGAGTCTTGCTCATAGGGACCTACATGTGATGTAGAGTCTCTAAACTGAAACAAGAAATATCTCTGATTGGACAGTTCACTTCCTGAAACTTTGTTGGCACTTACATAATCTCCATTCTCAGAACATGAAAGTTCTTCTATTTGCCCTCATACCAATACAAGTTTGTATTGTGCAGTTTTTAAGGTGGCAGAACGGTAACAAGGCCTTTGGGAAAAGTGTTAACAACACTGATTCTGATGGCCATCGAAATGCACGTTAAAAGCTTCCTTGGCGTTGATTTTGGAAACCTTCCCTGAGAGGGAAGTATGCCACTGGAAACAGGTTTGCAGGTAAATACTAATCCCTAGTTTAGTGTGCCACCCACCAAAAGTCAACAGATCTTTTTAATAATACTCACTATACTCACATTTGCATGGTGCCCTTCTATGCTATCCCTTTACCCTGACTTTAGGAGTTTTACAAATGCAGGCACTATTACTTGTTCATGTGTGGCGATGTGTAGAGTCGCCATTTTACCAGCTCACTCCTTTTCCAGTCCAAGGAATACACATATGATCAAATCCAGGCCTCCACTAACGCTAGTGTAAGAAGTAAATAATGACAGAATGGAAGAACCCCTTTAACTCCTTTTAGTTTTCATGACACATTTTCAAGACTTTGCTTTCGCACTCAGCTTTGTATGTTGACGTTTGCATGTATAATATGCCCTTTTGTCAGACTATGTATGTGTGTGTTATGCTAGTGCTTTGGATGATAATGACTGATTACACTTTGTTGTGACCAGACACAACAGTGTCTGCCTCTGTCTCTGTCTCTGGCACCCAGGCATGCTGGGAGGGCCTGTAGATTACTTACGATGACCATGTGGCAGACGTGCCCCCTGCACAGCTCCGAGTAGGACGAGTACTGCATGTAGAGGACCCAGCTGGCCAGCAGGATGCCCACCCACACCAGCAGAAGATACTTCACTTTCACAGCTGGCATACGAGACTAGAACAGAGTCACAGAGGGGGGGTGTGGATACAAAGAGGTGGTGGTGAAGGGGACAGGGGGAACACAATGAGGGAGAGAGGTGAAGGAATGAGAGGAAGGGGCAAAGGGGATGAACTCAGTGTTAATTGCTGACCTTCTTCTATAAGCAAAACACTATAACGTAGACAAAGTCTCAGCCTCACTATGCCCTCACTATGCATGGGCGCACGCACACACACACACACACACACACACACACACACACACATTTCTTCATTCTTCATTTCTTCTTCATAAGTGCTCTCAACAACAGACACAATCCTTGTGTAGAAGCTGACATAGATCACAAAATATCAATATCAGGTACAGTCAGTGTATACTGAAGTATTACACTGTAAACATCATGTTACTGTGGTACCTGCTGGAGGTGGAGCTAGTTGTACAAGCCTAGGCTACTGTTTACAGGGACACCAGATAAATCTCTGAGGGCCCATGAGCAGAAGAATGGAAGGGGAATCGGAACAGAGTTTTAGTGATGCATGCATGCTATTTGAATAATAAACATGTGAGATGTTTAGAGGGAAAGTTTGCATTTGGTGAGCTGTTAACAACTCACCATCATCTGGCACAGACACGTTTTATAGGATATCAAAGCCAAGGTCGGACACCACTGGTTTAGTCTTTTACAGTGCTCTGAATTTCTATTTGTCATCCAGTGTGCAAAGTATTACTTTTAAAAAGAAACTAGCTTCAAATGTAGCCTAGTTGAAGTACAATATGTACTTCTGGTGCAGTGGAGTCTACAAACAGCCGAAATAAACTTAGAATGAAAACATGAAGGACCATGTTTGCTGTGGTCTATGCAACAAGAATCCCACTTGCCTACCACAGGACTAACGCACCAACCAGCAGAGCAGGTCACCAACAGTAGCCTTCCTACAAATTGTAGGACTACTTAAGTGCAGTATAGGCTATTGGAGTAATTGTAGAACTAGTTACTTTCCACCACTGCACAGTTAAATAGGATCATGGAAGGCTGAATTGCTTTGCTGGAGTCTATGTGACAAGAATATGAATAGGCCTCAGCAGGGCACAGTCCACCAACCAGCAGGGCATGTCACCAAGAAACACAAGACATTTCAGCTGAACCTCTTCCAGCACATCGGCGATATTGCGGCCACCACTTGTCTTTTCTCACTCACACACACGTGATATATGATGGTGGCTTGGTGTAGCTATTTTTACACTTTTGCAAAAAGAGAAGCATTCTCCTATGCTATTCCTCACAACCTTCCCGACGGTCGTCTATGTGCGTGTATCGTAGCCATACCTGCAAGCCCTTCGATAACGGGCAGAATAGCACCAGGTGCAGAAGCCTTCGTAAACTCCGCGGCATCGTTGCTGGTTCGCTGAACACTCGACGCCCGCGGTGGAGACACGAAAATCGGATAGTCCCACTTCACTGCCAGGTTACATTCTCACGAAAGGGTATCAGATCATTGAACATCCGCCTACTCGTTCGCTGATGTCAAACATAATATACAAAGCAGATCCATCGTCCAAAACTTGCATGCGGCAGAAATTGCATGAAAATGGGTAAAGCAGGAAAAAAATTACAGATCCGTCCACCATTCGAAATCTGGCTTTGCCGTGTCAACAAACCTGCATCAAGTGAGGAGTCGAGACGAAAACATGTGTTTCATAATCTAGTCCAACAGGGGCAGTTACACCACTCGCATCGTTTTAGTAATTCCATCCAGTGTGCTTGGTCGAAAGGAGAGGAAATCTCGACAGAAAGGCATCCCATTCCATGAATCAGACAGGAAAGACGAGCTGGAAGTAAATGCGGTCCATCGTTGCGTTCATGCTATGTCATCGACACCCGCTATGGCGTCGGACTCAGCGAGGTTACAACAAGCTCGTCGTCGTGACAGATGTCTGGAGGGATAGTGCAGATGTTACCGGCCGGTTTACTGTTAGAACCGGTTTTGAGAGGGTAAAAGCCCCATCCGCCGTTATCGTATGGTCGGCCAATCCTTCTGTGAAGGCTTCTGGTGTGCTTCAGCGAAGCCGGAGCGCTGTAGGCGAATTAAAGGGGAGTGTGCTGTGGAGCTGAGCGGAGTCGCAGTTAAAGCGGTTTTTCTTGCTCCGACGAAAAAAAAGGCCTACCATTTTTTATCATGATACAATTACAACTAGGGCTACAACAATTTGATAACATTGTCATAACACAGTGTAAATTTGTGAGAAACCATTTTGGAAAAAATGTCATGCCGCCATTCTTCTCAATTCAGACAGAGAATAATTATTTCCCCTTGGGGATCAATAAAGTATCTATCTATCTAGGCTATCTAATTTCCTGAAAATGACTCCTGAAAGGTGTACACACCAATAATCTGGATAATGTCCTGATTTTCCCCCTCAGATTTTACATTTTAGAGAGGCTAGGCTACACATGGCTCAATATGGGGTGTTTGTTTGCACCTACCCATTTTGCACAACTAATGAAGATCTAAAGAGTGTGGGCCTATTATAAAATAAACAGACAGAGCTAAGGCTGGCCTATACATGAATAATCCTTAACCTAGAAATAATTTTCTATCAGACAACATCTGAGAGGAAATGTTGCATGTCAAACCAACTCTATCCTCCATTAGATTACCAGGAAGAACAGAAGAACAGAACAATAGAACATTATGCAAATATGAGAGACAGATAACAAAACCACAAAACCACCCCCCATAGACTTCGATAGAGGTAAGTGCACCCTTTTCCTGTAGTCATCTGGTAGCTGCAAGAAAATTGATAACATGCAGGGTGCTCCGAGTTCGAGTGCGGCTTTTGGTGGTGATTTTTGTCCTGATTTGTGCCAATTCAACAAAATATCACTTAATTGTTTTTTTCCCTCTCGAGGGGCTGCTGTAGGATCCACAAACATTGCAGGCTTCACTTATTACAACACCACCAGAACATGACACAGGGAGCTTAGGGAACCTGACTTGTGACTGAGGGTGGCCGGTTCAATTCCTGACATGGTAGGGGATTGTTGGTGTGGGGGGAGTGATTAAAACAGTTCTCCCACATGCATGAGGTGCCCTTGAGTAAGGCACCTACCCCGACTGCTCCCGGAAGGGCTGCCCACTGCTCTGGATGGTGTACTCTGTGTGTTCCCAGCTCACTGCTCGATGTGTGTGCATGTGTGTGTGTGTGTGTGTGTGTGTGTGTGTGTGTGTGTGTGTGTGTGTGTGTGTGTGTGTGTGTGTGTGTGTGTGTACAGTACACTTCACCCGGATGGGTAAAATGCAGAGAACAAAGTAGGAGTTAGAGGGAAGGTGGAGCAGATTTGACAGGAAAACAAGAAAAGGGAGGTTTGGGATGGCATGAAAACTACCACTGGCTGCTGCAGTGCAAAGGATGTGGTGAGGGCAAACAGTTATTTAACAGGCTTGATTGGCTGCCCCTGCAATTACTACCTGCTGAGTTTTCACCTCGGGTTCCAGCCATGAGAGGTATTTACAACGGCAAAGTAGAATATAAAGTGCGCTCTTTCATGCATTCAGGGATTAATGATTGAGAAGCTCATCTGCTGTTAGGGGCCAAGGCGGCCGGTCACCCCAACTTTAGGAGATGCACAGATGGAAAATCCAGGAAGCAAAACATTTAATCAGGACAGAGTCCAAGGAACTTCAATAAGCATAGGCAACAATAGCCAACAAAGGGTAACAGTTTCAACAACTATAGGCACCATGATACAGACAAGGGGACCCTGCATGACTTTTACGATAATCCCTAACCTCACAACAAGCAAGATTAATCGTTAAAAAATTACTTTTTTTCTCTTTTGTATTGCAAAATAATTTCATTCCATAATTCCATAATTCCACACGGATACACAAAAACAGCTGTTGAAGGCTGTCAAGAAAACGTTAATCAAAGAGATGGCGATATTGACCAGTGAGAGAAGGTGCATTTGATCATTATGTCCAATATTCTAATATGGTTTAATGTTCTGCAGGCCCCATATTCCAATGTGTGGTTTAAAACGTTGTCTTTTTCACTAGTCACTGGTCACTTTGACACTAGAAGTATTATTCTAATGACCCTGTATGATATCTACTGTTCCTAATATAAGGCGCCAGGGTCATTGTGTCTGCAGTATGTCAACAACCATTGATTAGAGTAGACTGAGTGTCTCCTGACTTTGCTATTGTGTGATTATCTATCTTTTGCTGGTGGGTCTTTTGGATACGTTTGTGATTGGACCCAAAAGTTTTTGACAGGAAGCAGGGGAGATAGATTGCAGCATGAGCTGCCGGGCGAAATCCAAATTCGCCGGCAGGTCAGGCAGGGTACACCCAGAGACCTGACAATCCCAAAACTCTGTTTTCCTGTCCATACTCAAACACTGAAACAGAGTTTTCGAAAATCTCAACTTTGGCCAGAATTTTAAAAAATATATGTTTGGTGTGGATGAAAGACCAAAACACATAACAAAAACAAAACAAAATCCCTAACTTCCCTGATTTCTTGATTCGTCTGTGTAGTCTTATTTGGTCTTCTCCAACCTGAACTAAAAAGGCCAGCCAATTACCTGCCAATTACCTGAATCATCTCAATTAACACCTTGAGCTGAACCATTCGAGGGTGAATGTCTATACAATATCCCTACACAGTTAAAATGGAATAATGACAAACAGGTTTTTTTAAATCATCATTTCAGCTCCCTATAGTCCCTATAGCCATATTTTCCACAACCAATACACACAGAACACAGTGCATGGCATAACATGAAACATCCCGGTGTGTTTTGCAAGGCAGTCCTTCAAAGTCCTTTTTAACCAAGGGGAGTGTGCAGATGAAAAGGCAACCTTTTTTTTTTTTTACTTCAGCTAATATATTAATCAATAATATTGATCACTAATTCATTCATTCATTAATTTATGTTTAATTAAGGCTTCCTATACTGCCAGTTCCAAGTTTGTACAGAAAGAAGTGATGCAATATCACCAGCAGAGGGCGATATTGATGTAAGAAAAAAACAAGAAAAGTCCATGCATGAAGTGTTGGACACTGCCTTGAACGCATGAACTCCTTTCTAAATGTGTAACGCCACAGATAAGAATTGTGTATACAAGGAAAGATCCAGCTAGACCCTGTTGTTTTTTTATTTTAGAATATTTCCGAAAGGCCACACTATTTTCAGCTTTAATTCAAACTGACACATGAATGACATAACAGCCTCATTATTGGCAACATTGCTGTAAATGTCAATTACTATCTTGAGCCTCAAGGGTGACAGTGGTGTGTTTGGTTCAAAGTTCATGTGGTGCAACAAGAACCTGCATCTACACAAGAATCTACAGAACAACTGTTGGGACAGCTTCTTGCAGTTCAAAGGGAAAAAAAGGGTTAGCAGAGGCACTCTGAGATTTTTAGAAATATAAAAAGCCTTTAATGGTTCATGGCAAGGGTATTAAAAGCACATGGGCCTACGCGTTAAGGCCATATTGGCCTTCATCAGGGCATGAAGCTTCTTGCAGTTGTTTGTGTTGAAGAAATATTGTGCAATACAAATAATGTTTAACTCTGGCATATTATTTTGTTCCTTATATTGATAGTAGCCTGTGGTGTCAGTATAATGACCTTATCAGTATTTTAGAAGACAGAGCACAAACAGCCGTAGGCTAGGCCTACTGGAGGATCCTCAGTGACTGAAAGGAATTGGATTACACTGCTAGATTTGATGAGATGAAGCAGTCAGATTAACTTCTTGGATTATTGCACTCAATCTCATTAACCTCTCCTAATCTCTATAGCCTACTTCAAGCCTCCCTTACCATCTAAGGATGGTGTTCATTTTCCAATTCCTTACATCAGTTAAAACCTTTTTGTTTGTCATTGTCATGTCCATACACATCGTGTGTGTGTGTGTGTGTGTGTGTGTGTGTGTGTGTGTGTGTGTGTGTGTGTGTGTGTGTGTGTGTGTGTGTGTGTGTGTACACCCTGTCAATGAGTCACGAAAGTGTCACTATACCCAACATCAAATTATACTGACAGGCAGTGCACCCCTTCCTCTGATTTCTAATATGTGTGCCTATACAAGGGTGGACTGTTTGCTATGATGGTGGAAATGGTCCCTGTGTATGCAAGCAGGGGCTGACAGTTGTAGCCTATGCAAAAAAATCCATCTTGATTTGCACATGTTTGCATAGCCTACTGTGCAAATTGTGAGTTGACCTATTGTGAGTTGACATGGTCTGTGCACATCCTAATCCTGTTTATAAATTAATTCCACTGTGATGTCTTATTTAGATTATTATCTATGGTTAAAGACAACATAGAGTCCAGGGGATAGGCTCATTAATGGAATTTGAAGTGATAGAACCATAGTAAAAGATAGAACGCGTGCATCGGAATGTTTACCCAGAGTGCCACATGGCGAACTTTCTGATTCTTTGTGACAATAATACGCGTTTCTTGTGGTTGCACTGGTCACCAAAGTTACTGCAACAAAATTCAAAAGAGCAGAAATGAAACCAGATTGTCAAAGAAAGAAAGTCTGAAGACACTGACGTTTGACAAGATCACCGGAAACACACCAGCACTCTATGGAAATTTCTCGCTGAAACCTGGGGCAGTAGAAACACGGCAGAGGGAGACAAGCAGTTGCTTGAGAGGTCGCTTTGCCTTTCCAAGCTAGTGTATCTATCTACCCGGTATCACTGATTTTTTTTTTCAACGGGCAGAGAAGCTGGCAGGATTGCGGAATTGCACAAGGGTTCTAATGACATCTGGATCGGCGGTGGAGTTGGTCACGCCTGCGCTCGTAGAGTAGCTAGCCAACTAGCCACCGCTGTAACTTCTTTTTTTTCCCAGTAGCGGTGTGAGTCGTTGCTAGCAATGGATGCGCTGTGGATGGTCCTGCTGCTGGTGGTCCCAGCACTACTATTGACCAGCAGCACGTTTGTTTTTTATTTTAAAAAGTGTTTCTACGTGGCGTATATGATGATACTGGGTGTAATAGCAATACCACTCAGCATCCTGAAAAGCGGTGGTAGGGATATTGAAAACATGAGGTAAGTTGTCAGCACTCACCCAAGCCATGGCACAAATAACAGGACCTGCTAATGCTAGCTGCTTATGTTCAATTGCATCTGGCTAGCCAGTATGTTAGCTACTACCGTTAGATGTGTTGACCCTAATGTGGTGCTAGCAAGGCGCTAGCTTGTCTGGATAACATGCTTCACAGTACACAGTCAGCTACACAGCCAATTGCCTAGCCATGTCAGTTATCAATTCTGTATGTATTTAGTCTTTAATAGAAAAAACGCTGTAAAATACATTAATTTCTTTCAGTACTGCTAGAAAATCAATGTGGTTCTCTGGGTGCTGAGGAACTACATTAAACGAAAAGGCGGGTCGTTTGGGTTTTGTGAAGGAATGCCAAGCATCTCTCACTACAGACAGATGTTCGTTTGTCAGGGGGAAATGAGGGTCTTCCTTAGCTTGTTGTGTTAGCTTGCTAGTCAGTTTTCCTTCGACCCAGACACAACCCAAGGCCTATGCTGTTTGGAAATAGGAAAACGAGGAAAGGGTATTCCTTCAGGGCTCGTGTTTTTAAGATTTTTAGATTAAAAATCTCAGAAATCACATTCTCAGCCAATTGACTTCTGCTCAAGTCAACTGTTAGCCAGCCAACAAGGCATTTACGGTCGGCTAATCTCTGATTTTTGGGGTGTCAAATTGACATCAACAGCCAGCGGAACGAGGTGTTCATTGATAATGCAATATCGCTGCTGATGGGGATACATGTAGCCATATAATTGCGTTATGAAACATTTGTACAAGCGAAGTAGTTTCAAATTGTTCCGAATGCATTTCATGGAAACGAGCTAGCTTGTGTTTCGGCGTTTTTGGTCGGCGCTAACGTTAGTTAGCTAGCCTGCCAACGTATTCAACTGGTGTAGCTATGTGACATAGGCACATCGACCAGAATCGATATCAGCCTGGCACATCGTTTGCGGAAAATGATTAGATGGGTGCTCTCTCTTTTGACAACTGAGCTGCTTGCTAAAACTGGCCACTTCAAGCCATTCTACACTAGAACTTGTCACAGCACGTTTAGAGGGTGATGATGGAGTGTACACAATCAGTGTGGGTTAGTCTGACAGAACGGGGCAGTGTTATGTTTTGTATTATGCAGGTGGTAGCTGCTAGGTATTCGTGTTGCTTTCGATTTGCCTTGGAATATTCAGCAGAATCATGAACACCCAAAATACATTGGAGCTAGATAGATGTTGGGAATATCTGTGCCAAGTAAATTACACCAGGGATTCATAAAGACAGCTGTGGGGAATTAACTCTAGGGACACTTCTTTGTTTTCATTCAGCTGAGATATTACAGTCATAGTTTGCAATATATTCTTTTATTACAGCATTTAGATGACCTCAAACAATGATCAGCGCTCACTTGGTTTTATAGCAAGTAACAGGCCAGGCTCTCACTTCATACAGAAGTAAAAGGAGGACCTGCAGGTTGTTCATGGGCTGGGACAGTCTCATTCAGAAATTGTGGGCAGAGATTGATTTGGAATAGTATGTCTGAAACTAATCTGAGTCATTATCGTGTGACAATGAACTGCAGTGAGTGATGGGTGACATCTAAGTAGGCCAGAAGTCCATTTTTAGTAGTTATTAGAATCACCCTCCATGAGAGCGTGTGAGGTTTGATATTTTAAACCACCTGTTTTGTGGGTCAGGCCATACTCAGGCACTCAGCTGCCACTGCAAGTTTGGCGAATGAATCCATTGTTTTAATGCCTGAGAACTGTAGCACATCGTCGTGTGGTGTTCTGTTACTGTCGGTCCTCTTCAGTGGTTCCTTGGAAATCAATGTCCCCCACAGGAATGAGAGTTTTATTTGTGAGGAAGCAAGAGCTACTACTGTGCAAGAGAAATTTGATGGCAGCTATTTAGAGAAGTGGAGTTGTGGTGTTGCTGTTGTTTGAATGGATGAGGCTAGACTGATGGTCAGACTTGACTTTTTTAGGCTTGTTTACGTGTGTGTGTGTTTTGTTGTAGAAGAGGAAATGTAACTAGTGGATCTAGACTACCTGAGGGTCAAGTCAGTGTTACAATGGTGTTTCCTTACAGCTATCTCCCTGTTAACCTGGTGCTTATCTACACTTACATCTGTCTTCAAATAACGTGTTTGTGTGCGCGCACACTCTATCCTGGCAGTGAGAGAATCCTATTGAGTAAAAAGGCTTTAGAGAGAAGGGCAAAGGAAGCCAGGAGAGAGAGCGAGGAGATATCTGTGGTGTTCTTGAACATGAGCTTGTGTGTGTGTGTGTGTGTGTGTGTGTGTGTGTGTGTGTCTGTCTGTCTGTCTGTCTGTCTGTCTGTCTGTCTGTCTGTCTGTCTGTCTGTGCGTTGGACAGACTATGAGTGAGAGTGTGTTGACCTGGTTGAATAGTGTCCTGGTCCAGGGTGACCCATGGCACTGCGGAATGTTCCGGGTGACTGCTGGCAGAACAGCAGCCATTCTCTCTCTCTTTCTCTCTCTCTCTCACTCTCTCTCTCTCTCTATCTCACACACACACACACACACACCAATAACCTTTACCCAAGTTCCCAAACATGAATCAGTGAAACTTGACTCATCTGAGACAAGCATATTAGGTAGAAGGTTGATATTACAATTTATCGTTTACATCCTGTAGTGATAAAAGCTGTAGCTGGGTGTAGGAAAGATCAGATGTTACAGCAAGTGTGACATTTCAAAACCTGTCCATTTCAAGGATGGTCAGAGGTCAATCATTGTGGCACCATCCAATTCCCAGATTTCACCCAGTGCCCTTCTGACATCTGTTGTAATCACAAATGGTGCCTGGGTGTAGGAAAGATCAGATGTTACAGCAAGTGTGACATTTCAAAACCTGTCCATTTCAAGGATGGTCAGAGGTCAATCATTGTGGCACCATCCAATTCCCAGATTTCACCCAGTGCCCTTCTGACATCTGTTGTAATCGCAAATGGTGCCACGTTGTACAAAGGGAGTCTCCAGAGAACAAAATAGTTTTGATACTGGCGTTCCCTCCCATAACATGTGAATTGAATACCTGCTGTGCTAACTTCATGGCTCCAGTCAGACATACAGCCTGGATTGTGTTCATTCATTGCTTGATGCATGTCACCAGTTCCTGTAATGCAACAGACCAGTCTATTCAGTACACACTCACACACAGAGCACAGACTTCAGAGTTTTAGTACAGATCAAGCATTATGTAGGGCCCTGTTTTACATATCCGCACAGTGATAACGGCGTGCCCAGCAAGAATGGATAGGGTGGCAGTAAGTCGCACATGCAGGGCACAATGCTTGCTATTTACATAGTGGGTTTGACCTCACGAGTCTGGCTGTCTCACAGAAGCGTACTCTTTCAGACTAATCCACTAATTCAGTCACCCACACACCCTCTCTAACTCAATAAAGCTTGTTATGCTGTTCAGCATTTTTCAGGGTACCCTCCATGCAGCTGAGAAGTATGTGTGTGCCTCTTTGTATGGGGTGTGTGTGTGCGCGCGTCTGCGCATGTTTCAACTGTCTTGCAATAAGGTTAACCACACACGTACTTCATTGTTAACTCTTTCCTCATCTCTTTCGGCAACTAACCTTATTGACCATAGCCCGCTGACATTACTAAACTGTTTATCTTTTTTATAGTCTTGTGGTTACTGCGTGTTGGCCAACTTGGACTTTGTTTGTAGAGAGTGCTGCAACATACTGTTCCTTTTTTTTTTTTACAGAATAGTAGAAAACCTTTATCTTAGGTGTGTGTGTGTGTGTGTGTGTGTGTGTGTGTGTGTGTGTGTGTGTGTGTGTGTGTGTGTGTGTGTGTGTATGTGAAGGATCAAAGACTGTACTCTGAAGTTTAAACAGAGTTCTCATGAATATACGTAGCTGCTCGATGTGCTAGCCCACTTCATTTCAGCCACAGCTGCAATGTGTGTCCAGATGCCCTCATAATTTATTGAAAAGTCAACAGACACAATGTACAGTACACTGACTGACACACAGAAGGCACTAACCGATAAACGCATTTTCTTCAGTTTTCAGTTCTACTCTCTCTTTCCTCTTTTTCTGCCTTACACACACACACACACACACACACACACACACACACACACACACACGCTGCAGTTCTGCTGTTGGCATCCCTGTCAGTCACAGTTGGCCATAGGAAGCAGATGTACTGTAACACTTTTTGTAAGTGGGTGTGCATGCCCGCACACACCTTTTTTGTTTGTGTGATTCCACTATGTGTGTGTGTGCGTGTGTATAATCACCCGGCCAGACAGATGGTGAGCATGCTGCCTCCTCACAGCTCGGTGCAGCCCGTTCACTAATGGGAGAGCTGCTGTTTAGCAACAGAACCAGAAACTGAAATAATTACCACTCACTTGCCCATAAACAAGCTTTTATTTATTTCATTCATTCATCTCTTTCTTTTTATCCTCTTCTCTCTCCCCTGTCGCTATCATTTCTACCTCCTATACTCTCTTTCTTTCTTTCTCTCTCTTTCTTTCTCTCACTTTCTTTCTCTGTTTCTTTCTGTCTTTCTTTCTCTCTTTCTCGCTCTCTCGCTCTCTCTCTTTCACTCACACACTCATTTATGCACACATAAATTACCGCTCACTATGAAATCGCTTCTCCCTACAGTAACTTTGGCTCATGTAGAGTAGCACCTCTCTTCCCCAGCAGCAGTGTGCTTGTGTTTTTAGCTCAGAGGCCTGTGAGTCATCGTAGAATCAGTAGTGGTCCGTGAAGATGATGTCTCAATATGCAGTGACGTCAACACCCTGGCTCTGTTCTCCGATTGCAACGTTCACCCCTATGCTAAAGGAACTTAACCTCGGAATCACACCATTGGCATGTCATAATATGTAAATTAAATCATGCAAATCAGTGGTTATAATGACTCTTAAGGAAGATGTCTAGGCTTTTTTCCTTCGTAATATTTACACAGCCATTTCACATTAACAAAGAATACCTTGTTGAATGGGATTGGATGATTGGACTCGTTTTATCAGCTGTTGGTTTTGTGATTTTCCTCTTTGATAACCAGTGTAACTCAAACATGAAAAGTAACTCTGATTGTTTTGAGACTGATTGTGTGCATCAGTTCTTATCAGTGTATTCTGGTGTGTGTGTGTGTGTGTGTGTGTGTGTGTGTGTGTGTGTGTGCAGGATCATTCGCTCCCTGGTCCGTCATGTGAAGTACTTCCTGGGTCTGCGCTTTGAGGTGAGTGGCTGGGAACACCTGCAGACAGAGGGACCCTACGTCATCATTTCCAACCACCAGAGTTCCCTGGACGTACTGGGTAAGACCAGACGCGCACACACACACACACACACACACACACACACACACACACACACACACACACACACACACACACACACACACACACACACACACACACACACACACACACACACACACTACAAGAGTTGGTTTCCCTGTCAATCACAGGTGACCATAGGTAGCTGACACTGCTGCTTTGTTTCAGTGGTGTGCACGTCACATAATGTAGATGCTAGACCCATGCCAGTGCAATATGAAAGCGTATATAGAAGTCTGCGCTCTGGAACTCCCTTTCAAGGCAATTTCAATGAGATTCCCTAAACAGTGATGTTTTGAGCTTTATGCTCTACACACTAAAGGGCCATTCAAACCAAGAGCAATAACTGTGAAGATAATCGAAAGATAACAGCAAAAACATATTGCTTTAGCTAACATGAATGACAACCTCTAGACAAAAACTGTAATGATAATGATATGAAAAAAAATATACTGTCAGGGTCGCTTTCAGTTATCGTTATGGCTGTGGTTGTTGATGTGAGCGGCCCATAAGACAGCTGCTCTTGTGATAGCGTTTTTGTTTGTGGGTGTGACATCTACGGAGGAAATGTGTGTGTAATCATCCGTTCATGATCATCATGACTGATCATCTAGTATCCAGGATGTGTGACGTTTGCTAACACTTTCTTAGTCCCTAAGTGATATGGTTAGTGGTATGTCTTGTTAGTATTATGTCTATGTTAGTTTGTCACTTGGTCTGTTTTTGTACTCTTGAGATGTGGGTTTTAATGGCATTCACAGGGTGCCAGTGTTTCTGTCTGAAAGCCGATGTGAATGCGGCTGTGTAGGGGGGTTGTAGCCGAGTGAGCAGACACAGGGCAGCTGAGCGAGGCCGTCCTGTCTGTGTGTTTTTCCACGTCGGTAAAAAATCTCCCCCTTGTCAGCAGGCTGGTTGTCGTGACACGGCTAATCTGGCCATGGTGATGTTATTATGAGAGAGGGACAGAGGGAGAGACACGGTGGTGATTGACAAGACTAGGCTTTCAGCCAGCGTGGGGGTGGGGGCGGGGGTGGGGGCGGTGGAGGGGCCACTCGGCACTCCTCACTCTCCCTGATCTGAGGTCAGTCTGAGGGGGGAGCGCAAGGGCTTTGCAGCGCTATTAGACTTTGTAGCTCTGTGCAACCACATCAGGTGATCATGGGTCTGAAGGTGGTAGACGTGTTTCCCGACCTCTGGCCGATATTCTTGCCTCTCTCTCTGTTATCCTTATCAGTGTCTTAGCCTGTATCATCCTTATCGCTGTATCTCTCAATGCCATATATTCTCTCGTCTTTGTTTGGTTTTAGCTGACTGGAGGCAAGACTCTCTTTCTTTCTTTCTTTCTTTCTTTCTTTCTTTCTTTCTTTCTTTCTTTACTTCTTTACTTCTCCCTCTCTCTCTCCATGGAGTGGTTGAAGAGTTTGCATTCACTTTGCTTGTTCTCATTCAATTGTAATATTCAATATGCTGTTCATATTCAACAACAGAAATTGAACCTGTTTATTAGCATGGAAAACATGAACATCTTGAATCATTGGCTGCTATTCTGAATAATGTAGTAAGATAAAAGAAAAAATCCCACTCACTATGCAGATCATATAAGACCCACTAATGGGTGTGTTTTTTATTTAGAGCAGATTTTCTGCTTTAAGTCAGTGGACTGTGTTCTGAGCACACATTATATCGTCCCCAGATGGCCATATCTAAGAGGCCTCCATTTCTACAGTCATCAGTAGTCATGGTTTGAGATTTGGTTTCTAGGTGATCTTTGGATGCTGAAAGATAAACACATTAGCTGTGTCTTTTAGGCCTGGTGTTTTTTTTTAGGCTGTCTGTGTCTGTGTTTCCATGCAGAAGTAGACATTTTTGCCCTACCATATGCCCATACGTACACACACACTTGGTACACACATACTCAGCACAACACACTCTTGAGGTTGTAGATTTGTAAGGGATAAGGTGTTGTCCACCAGTTCATATCAATGCCTTATCCCGCTTGTTATGCGGCTACTTTCGTGGCTTCCACTGACAAAATAAATAGTTCACCACACAGATAAAATGTGAAAGTTTCAGGTGTTGTGTAGCATTATCTTACTTGCTGGCTTTCACAACAATGAAATTCCATTGCAGTAAGTCAACGGACTTTGTAAAGACGTCACTTTTCTGGACCAATGAGGGAACAGGAAGCGGTTGAAGGAAAAACTTGTGAAGCATCCGCGCACTGTAGAAAATATCAATTGATTATAAGCCCCTGCTAAACCTAATAAAGCTGAGTCCGCTGAATATGGAAAGTTTCAGTTCAAAGTAAAGTCAATAACCGTAGTAGGTTGATAAACCCACAATATTAGCTGTTAAGGAGAATGCCTAACTGTTCTCATGACACTCGTTTAGTCCCTAGGAATAATGCTTGTAGGTATCATCCTCGGCCGTTTTAATCGGGCAGTTCCTGAACACATTACTCGTCCCGGTTGCTGAAATAAGGCAGAGACTGCAGTGCTGACTCGGGCCGCTTTGAGCTGCAGTACTCTGAAACCCAATGTGTGATACCCCTGGTCTACCAGGGCTTAGGCTGAACTAAGGTGAGGCCGTCTCGCCCGGACCAACCACTGGGGAACTGCTCATCGCTAACTCCGGTGCAATAGCCAGTTCTTCTGCAGCTTACTACTTCAGCTGCCTTAACTTCTACGGCGGCAAAGTTAAATCCCAGCCTTTCATCGTGCCAAACACCGTTACCTATCACTACCACTCCGGTCTCTAAGTACAAGAAAGGCTATGCGGATCAGCATAACAATTTATTTGTCATGTACAAGCTAAGAACTCAATACATTGCAAGAAGCATCTAAATGAATAATATGAAAGTTACGAAAAACAGGTTAAAGAAATACTTAGGCTATCATATAAAAAACAGACAGAGAATGAAACATAGCCTACTTTACCAGCTCAGAGAAAGATGACTACACACCTAAGTGTGGGAGCCCTATAGCTATAGTGACTCCCAGATTAGTGAATTGACTACCCTTATATAGGCTACAACATTTGTGATTGGTTCAGACAGTGATAGAGGTTACATGAATGGAAATCACATGATGAGTACTGTAGGTGAAACTGAGACCATTGTTGTAGTGAAACCACTTGAGTAAATTAATCAAGACATAACAATACATTTGGTTACATTTCCTGGTCCAAGTTGACTTCTGAGGACTTTGGACAAACATGTGACAGGAGGTCCACAATAGGCCCACACTTAGTAGCTAATCAAGAGTTTACATATGATTGAAATGAATGTCATCAGCCTGGGAATTAGATCCTTAGAACTTCTTGCAGAATGATAAAAGATGTGAATCACAAAAGCACAAAACCTGCCATTGAGAGCGGTCATTATATACTTTACGTTGGTAATTAAATAGATTTAACAGGCCATCGTAACGTTGGGAAGTCTCATTCATGTGAATAGAACTCTGAGGAGCCGTGTAATAAGTGTTCTTTACACACAATGTGTTAGTCCAGGTAAAGTAATGTGTTGGTAAATACAAGTCACAGCAACTCTCTGGGTGTGTGTGTGTGTTTTATCAGGATGTGAGATGTAGGTCAACTGTGAACCACAACCCACCACCAGAGTGGAATTTATGGTCTGTTCCAACCATGTCTGTTGCTACATGTTCCTGACTTAGGGTTCAATCCACACACACACACACACACACACACACACACACACACACACACACACACACACACACACACACACACACACACACACACACACACACACCAACCCATCCGTCACATATACATGCACACACACACACGCACGCACGCAAACGCATATGGGAGGTGTGACGGCTCTCTCCGCACCTGAACCAGCAGATGCAGAGGAAGCATCTTCCCTGCGGCTGTCACCCTACTGAACTCTAGCTCTCCATCCCGGTGACAACCAACAGACTACGCCCCCTAGAGGCCTGACTATAGCCATGTTTATATTGTCTACTCTCATAAGGTTACTACTAACACACTTAGCAGTACTGCACATGTTTATATTAATTTATGCTACTGTAAACCACCTTCTGTAAACCAACGGTATGCTACTGTCTGCACTGCACTACTGTATATATCCTGTCCTGTTTATGCACCACCTGTCTGTACTTTGTATTATCACATGGCACTTTTTCGTCTTTTTTTGCGCTTCTGGTTAGACGCAAACTGCATTTTGTGGTCTTTGCAACTTTACTGTCATTGTGCAAAGTACAAGTACAAAGTATACACACTCAGTCACACATACACACACATTCTCACACTGTCTCGCACACAGTCACATGGTCACGCTCATCACCATATGGTGGTTAGGCAGACGCCCTCCCTAGTCATGCTGTCCATCTGAGCTCTCCCACTGGCTCCCCCTGCAGGTATGATGGAGGTCCTGCCCGACCGCTGCTCCATGATCGCCAAGAAGGAGCTGATCTACGCCGGCACGGTGGGCCTGGTGTGCTGGCTGGGCGGCATCGTCTTCATCAACCGCAAAAAGACCAGCGATGCCAAGAGCGTTATGGCTGATGCTGCCAAAACCATGATGGATGAGAAGGTAAATCAGCCGTAATCTACCTGCGCAGGGGTTAGCCCAGTAATCCACCCCTGCAGGCAATCCGCTCATATTCGAACTCTACCACCTATTCTAATCCATCACTAATTAATCTGTGCAGGTAATCTATGCATGATACAGGTGTGTTAGAAATAATTCCCCAATATATGTGAAGGTGTGTAAGACCAATTTGAGCAGGTAACTAGGACTTTTGTTATGGGTTGGGTATGCCAGTAACTCAGCAAAAGCCTGAGGCACAGGTTATAGTTTCTCACTTCTGGTGAGTCACACCAGAGACTCTATAATGAGGAGACACAGTACTCCATAGAAATGCTTGGGGTTAGTTCATAACGCCAATATGGCCGTTGTCTACACCTATCCCAGCCCTTTATCCTCCCTTCCTTCCTCGGTCCTCGTCCTCACTGATCTAGATAAAGAATGATGGGGCGGCAACAATGGAATAGTCTATCCAGTATTAGTTATAGATCAGTGGGAACGAGCCTGGAGGACCGAGCATCGAGGAGAGAGGTTGAGAGGCACCACCTGTATGCCTCCCTCCCTATTCACTTGAATAGGAAAATAGCTGCTAGATAGCTGCCCAAAGTGCATAACAAAGATGGCCGCCAAGTGGGGGGTGGACTTGCCTGTAGGGATTAGTCACGTGTGGATGATGATACTCAGTATTGATGTTGGGACTGGCTAGTTAGGACTGATGTGTTGCAAGCAAAGTCAAATAAATGGGACATCCGACGTGTGACAGACCCAATGAACTCCTCTCTAAGATGCGTGGTTGACTTGACATAGCCGCATGGATTTGCAAGGGGCCTCTCCACCTCTCTGTGCGCCTCTCCAGATTCGCCTGTGGGTGTTTCCTGAGGGAACGAGGAACCAGAAGGGAGACCTGCTGCCTTTCAAGAAGGGAGCGTTCCACCTGGCTGTGCAAGCACAGGTAAGACACGTTCGCTTGTCGTTCATACTGTACACACATATGGTGCCTCTCATTCATCTTTTATCTATCCTCCCTTCCTTCCTCGGTCCTCGTTCTCACTGATCTAGATAAACAATGATGGGGCAGCAACAATGGGATAGTCTATCCAGTGCTAGTTATAGATCAGTGGGAACGAGCCTGGAGGACCGAGCATCGAGGATCAATGAGGGATGTTGAGAAAGGCCCATAATATGGACAAAGTCTTCTGGTGAAGTGCTAGATGAAGACGTCTTTGCCACTAGAGGGAGCTCCTCATTAATGCAAATCTGCCAATGCAGCTGGAATGCTGCACAGTAGGCTGAGACCTAATCCAGGATGAAATTGCCGTCTGTCCGAGCAAAAACTTTCACTTGAATGCTAACACCCTTAATTGCCAAACTTTGTCCAAAAATGTTGTGTTTTTATGCAAGTACACACACACACACACACACACACACACACACACCAATGCACACACACACACACCAATACATGCACACACACACCAATACATACACACACACACACAAAAAGAGGTCAAGCACACACTCTCAGTCCAACCCTTAGGTCGTGTGTTTGTTTGTTCTGGCAGTCCAGCCTGCCTTGTGCTGCAGTGCTGTGTATTGGTGATAGCCACCGAGGTGCACATTTGTCTTCTGCTGTCAGAGAGCGTGTTGGCCGGCCAGCGCTTTCTACTCCCGCCATGGAGCCTGACAGCAAAGGATATTTGGAGCTGTAGTGCTCTGAAGTGTGTCTTGGGGTCAGGCACAAATGGGATGAATTAACACACACACACACACACACACGCGCGCGCGCGCACGCGCCATA
This sequence comes from Sardina pilchardus, assembly GCF_963854185.1. Classification (NCBI taxonomy): domain Eukaryota; kingdom Metazoa; phylum Chordata; class Actinopteri; order Clupeiformes; family Clupeidae; genus Sardina; species Sardina pilchardus. Next base: position 26,857,635 of record NC_085007.1, on the reverse strand, counting down.
CTGTATTTGAGTTCACATCAGGACACACACCTCAGATAAACGCATGCACACACTCTGCTCTGTGCGTGACAAGGTCACAGGGAATAAGACGTGTTTATGTTGAGCTGCACAGGCTATAGTCATGACGCTGGCGCTCTATGGGCAGATATAAGTGTTGGCTTGGCCCTGGGGCATCCAGGCCATATTAATCAACAGCAGATGGGAATTACTGAACTAGCAGACCCATGTAATCCAACCCTGACGCACTTAATCAGAAACTGTAACGCTGTGTATGTGTGTGCTTGCGTGTGCTTTCGTGTGTGTGTTTGGGTGTTGTGCATGTGGGCAAGTGTTCAAATGTTTGTCATGGAGTCACACCAGGATGGAACGATTCTGATGTTGTGGTGATAGGTCCTCGAGAACACAGATGCACACACACACACACACACACACACACAAACACACACACAATAACAGGCTGCTGGTAACACATTATGTCAGGTTGACAGAAAACCAACATTCCCTGAGATTCCAGTCTTTGGAAAGATCCAATAAGGTTGATAAGACTTCTCAAATCTCACTCTCTCTTTTTTTGTCCCTTACCCCCCACACACTCTTTCTTACTCTCTTTCTTCCGTCTCTCTCTCTCTCTTTCTCTCTCTCCCTCTCCCTCTCTCTCAGGCCCCCATCATACCGATCGTGTTTTCCTCCTACAGCAAATTCTACCTGCGGAAGGAAAAGGAGTTCAAGTCAGGTATGCCATTTTTCACACAGATCTCGGTTTCTGGAGCGCCCCCCAAAAGCGCTACCTAGCTAGAGTTGCTGCAGCCAACAGCTAGAGAGACCAGGCAGCTACATTGCTACACTCTGGGGGCATAATCATTATCTGTAATCACAAATTGCCCTTTAATTAAAGTACTTTGTGGCCCCAGCCGTGGCGCGACTGGCTGGGGCACCTGCACCGCACGCCGGCGACCCGGGTTCGATTCCCGCCTCGTGGTCCTTTCCGGATCCCACCCCTACTCTCTCTCCTGCTCGTTTCCTGTCATGCTCTCTACTGTCCTGTCCAATTAAAGGCATAAAAAGCCCAAAAAAATAATCTTTAAAAAAAAAAAAAAAAAAAAAAAATTAAAGTACTTTGTATTGCAGCTTTCCAAACAAAATGCAAATACTGATAAAAGCTGGTTGATTGATTGATTGATTGATGAGAACGGTGAGTGTGTGTGTGTTGCTCTTTCAGGCACTATCACTTTGAAGATCCTGCCCAAGATCGAGACCAAGGGACTGACCACGGACGATGTGTCGACGCTGACCGACCAGTCGTACGCCATCATGCGCTCCGCCTTCCTCGAGATCTCTGGCCCTGGGAAGCAGAGCAACGGGCCGTCCAGTCACTGAACATTCCGCTGCCCCCCCAGACCCTCTGACCCCCCCCCCCCCTTCTCTCTCTTCCCTCGTCCCCTCCCCCTGTTCCCTCTGCCTACCTATCACCCTGGCAACGCCGAGAACCTCTGCAGTGACTCATGACTCCATAGTCATGGTGACAGTAATGACTGTAACCGAAATTGCTTTCGATGTCCTATCTTTTGGTCTTCTTGACAAAGGATCGTACACACACACACACACACACACACACACACACACACACACACACCCTCTCACACACACACATACATGCACACCTTCGCACAGATAAATAACTTAAGCCTCTCTATCCTGTTGCTTCATGGACTCATGAATATGGGAGGGGAGGTGAAGGGGTTGAGATGATGTCACTTCCCACATGGAAGGGGGGGAGGGAATGGGGGCCGGCCAAGCGGTGACCCCCGACCTCTAAAAAACGCTCTGCTTCCTGGTCCGACTCGGCACCGCCGCAGGTCGAGGACCAGGAGCCCCCGTGGGATCGTGGGAGTTGACGGACGACACCCCTGTACTGCATGCCTTCCTCTGCCATGCCGCCTTCTGCCCAGTGCTCAGCTTCAGCAGCTTTATTTTGTGTATTTTTTTATTATTATTATTGTTTTGTTTCAAGTTGTTGATGTTGTTGTTTTTTGTTGTTATACTTTCTATTCGCTTTTTTGGTTGTTATTGTGCTTTGGCCAATTTGCTCACATCTCCTGTAGATGAAGCACCAACTGTCTGAGATCCAGCCTCCGCCTTACAGTAATGAGCGCGCGCGCGCACACACACACACACCCGTACCCATACACACACACTCGCACACAAAGTTCACACACAATACTCATACGCACACGGAGAGAGAGAGAGAGGAAAGGCTTCCAAGTTTCATGCGTGAGTGGAAAACACATGCGCACACACACACACACACACACACACACACACACACACACTCTTCTCCGACACTGCTCCTCTGAACTAATGTACCATGTATCCAATGTTGAACATTGATGGTGTAAAACTATGAAAATTATTTATACTGCTGACATCAAATTTGATATCTCAAATCTGCTGTTTTTCTTCAGACGGTGAAGTGAGACAGCGTGCGGTGGACATGCTGTTTCTCTCTCTATAAATGTATTATTTTTCTTCATGCGTTTCTATGTCTGTGAATCCCCATTCACAAACACAAAAAGGTGTCAAAAAGGTGTTTTCCATGAAGTGCACTGTTCTGCTATACACTCGTATGATGGAGTCAGAATTCCAGTTACACGAATGTCCACAAAGAACCAGTTCTAGTCCTGTATGCTAAAAGCTTGTTGTTGTTTTTTTTAATATGTTTTGTTTGTTTTGCTAGAAGTTTCGGTTATGTTCTTTTGTTGTTAATTTAACGAGTGTTAATTTGTTGAGATTCTAAAGGAGAGTTAATTTAAGGAGACGTGATCTTTGTGAAAAGTCTTTTGTTGCATGTGGTCTGTGTGTATGGGACTGAAAAAGGCGCTGATCATGAACAGCCAAAAAGTTGAACTAGTTTCTCACAAGCCTTGGTTCATGTAGATCTTTCATTGATGATTATAGAAGAAGACCTCAAACTCTTCACACTTGTAGATCTTGAGTTGATTGTGATTGGTGGAGAGTAGGTCATGATGGCTAGACACATTTTTTCCTTTTTCGTTTTTGCTTCTGATTGGTTGAGACACTGGGTGTGATCACACCAGATTGTCATTTTGGGGCTGTAAAGCTATCATCGTAATTGATTAAAATTGCTTTATTAGAGGCACATGTGGATTAATGATCAACAGCATCTGGTATTGACATCTGTATTCTATACAGATGATGAGTTGTTAATGTATAGGCCTTCCATCCGAGCTATAGGTGGAGCTTCAGCCGCAGTTATGTTTTACAGGGTTTTTTGGATGTTTTGTGCACAGTCGTTTTGATTGGTCAGAAGTAAATGTGTTTTAAATTTAGTGTTTTAAAAATCGGAATAGCTAGCAGCTCACTGTGAGGTTCTGCCATGGTCCTCTGCTTCCTCAGCCAAGCTTCACTCAATGTCTGTTTAAACTGTCGAGAATGTATCTCAACATCTGATGAAGTCTGTGCATGAGTGTGTGTGTGTGTGTGTGTGGGAGAGAGATCGGACAGAGTGAGAATGTATTTTATTATCTGTGTGAGTGTATGTGTATGTGATCTCATGTTCTTGCTTCTTGAGACACACAGGCAATTTTTTTCATGAAGCCATTTCATTTCAGCTCTTTCCCTTGGTGTGGTGGTAGAAGGTAGTTTGGCCTGCTTGTCCCTCACCCGTGAAGGAGTTATCTCAACTTCGTGATGAGGGACAGAGGTTATGGTCAGTCAGTCATCTCTCCTTGAGGAAGTTTGTAATATTTGAAAATATATATATAAATATATAGATATATATTTGTGAATTAAAAAAAAAAAAAAAGTTCACATCTTTTGAATGTTGTGGCATCCTAAAAGTGTCTAAAGCAACTCATTTGTGCTGTTTGCCCAGTGCTCAGATGCAGTTTAAGTCTTTCCATCATGTGGTTTGCTACAGACCTACTTGACAGAATTATGGCGGTGACAAATGATGTGTTTTTTTCTTCAGCTCATAGGCGAGAAATTTTGGAGTCATTCAGGTCTTGGATCAGTTTCAGTGGGAGATTTGTGAATGAAGTCGTGTTAATGTTTATTCATCACTTCTAAACCCTTAAGCTCTTAAGTACCCCTTAATTAAGGCTATCTGGATGTAGGCAGTCTTGGTGAGGCTATGTCCAAGTCTATCCTTATGGTTGTGAGTGAAGTGGCAGTGTGCATTGTACTAATTAAATTCTAATTAAATTATAAGTTTGACTCCCCAGATATTCATATCGGCCTCAGTATACAGATTAGGCATTACATTAATTAATATGTAAACTCCTGATATATATTAACAAAGCACTTTTAGCATAGAATTTGGATTTAACATTATTTAAAGGGAAAATTGTAATGTGGCAAAACTGTAAATTATGATTTTTTTTTTTCACCAAAGCTATTAAAGTGTACACTGGTGGAAGCTTTAGATTTATTATGGAAAAATAAATAAATAAATGCAAAAATGTGAAAAGTGTCTATCTGACATCTTACAGATCTTCATGTGTGGGAACTTGTGTGTATGTGTGGCCCATGATTTGTGTGTGTGTGTGTGTGCGTGCGTGTGCGTTTTAAGTTTGCACATGCAAACACATGAATTAAAAAAAAAAAAATCCCATTGTAGAGTCTGGTTCTATTTAAGATGTAGTGTTCTGGAATGGCACAGAATCTGGATTCAACCTGTCTGAAGAATGCCTTGGGAAAGAAAGAAAATAAATTTCATTCTTTTTTCCTACAAAGTGTCATGTTTTTGCTCTTGCACTTCCTTTAGCCTCTATAGGCTTCACACATCTTCCAAAGTCATGTCGATGACCTCACCAGCAAACATAAGACAGTCATTGTAAATTTATTTAAAAAGTTACAAAATGTTTTTTTTATTAAGGACCAAGATTTCCAACATTCAGACATGGAAAGGAACTTGAACACTAGGGAGGCAGGTGGAGCTATAATTTAAACAAACAAACAAAATCGACAACAAACTGAAAACTTAAATACACACAGGACTCAGCTGCACCAAAACGAAGTCAAATAGACAAAACACAAATGCATACAGAATCCGAAACAAACGTTTTTAAGGAGAATAGTCTACGTTAAAAAAAAAAAAATTACAAAAGAAATTGGACAGTGTCATGTAAACCAGGGATGTTGAGTCTGGTGAGCCTGGTGGTGGCGTGTAACTGGGGAGCGGTGTGATGGCGGTGGTGACATTGGGAAGCAATATGTCGAGTGATGGAGTAGATTCTGATGCACATGGTCTCTGGCGATGGACATTGTAGACAGATCTAAGGGCCAGTTGTAGGTCGTGGAGGAGATAAGTTGAGGATTTTAAGGCACAGAGATGTTTAATTTGACACAGAATTGCCATGGATAGACCACCTTCGCAACTCTGCCCTTGCCGCTTTTAAGTCTCTTGACAGGAACCTGCAGCAGAGAAAATGTAGACCAAGTTTATTACTCATGATGGATGAGCTCTACAAAACTTGAGTGACATTCTTTTTGTCTGTGTGTATATCCATGTGTGTGTGTGTGTGTGTCTGTATGTGTGTTAATACATGAGTATATTTGTCTGTGTCCGTGCGTGTGTTTGTCTTTGTGTGTGTGTGTGTATGTGTATACATACAGTATCTGTGTGTGCGTGCGAATGAGAGTGCGCGCGAGACTCACAGGCTCCAAGTCGTTCCTCCAGGAAGCCGACCTGTTCGCTCAGGGACTCGATGCGGTCCAGCTGCTGCAGGGAGTGAGACAGGAAGCTGGTGCTGCCCACCACACCCAGGCCGCCGGCCACGCCCCCCTCCTCACCAGCCAATGGGAAGAGAGTGGTGAACGGCGCCAGCACCATCTCCAGCTTCTACACGCCCAAGGAGAAAGAGGTAGAGAGAGTAAAGGTCGGCGCCCACCAGACACGAGCAGTACGCGGCGCGACGCGACTCAAAAAAAATTAGAACTCCATTGTTTTTAACGGAGCAAAGCCCACTAGAAATGTCTGCCATGCGGGATAGAAAACGGTTCTAAAACCCCGCACGTCAAGCCCAGACCGCTGAACACCATGTTCGGTTCCGGCGCCGGTTTTAAGAGTGAGGTCTGTACTAACCAAAGAAGACCAGAGCTCTGTTCTAGAATCTTTGGTACTAACCCCATGGAGGCTGAAGTCAACTGAGTAACTTGAGAGTAAGGCTGATCTTTATCAATGAACACCTTTTCTCCATTACACATGCAGTATACCACTGGATGAAGGTTTCTGCTTCTGATTTACTTGGGATACATATTTCAAAAGTGAGATGTGTGTGTCATCCTATGAGTGACTGTCTATGCATCCGTGGGAAAAACAGCTATGACTATGAGCCACATGATGTGCACACCAGGAGGAACGATGGAAAAAAATGTATGTTTACTTTGCTTATGACAGCTAGACCCAAATGAGCTGATCGCGCGGGCAGACGTGACGTCTCCCGAGAGAGAGTGTGCTGAAGTGGGAAAGGAGGTCACGTTCTGAGCAACGTCTTAATGTAAAGAGCCATCAGTGTGGATCAGTGTGAACACACACTGCCAAAAACCACTGGGTCTGCTAACAACCAAAAAAGCAGCTCCACACTGCCAGAGAGACCACCAGGAAGGCCTCTGTCTGTGTCTGTATGCATCTGTGGTTGTGTGTGTGTGCGCGCATGTGTGTTTCTGTATGCATGTGTGTGTGTGTATACATGTGTGTGTGTGTGTGTGTATGCGCACGTGTGTGTGTGTGTGTGTGTCTCTGTATGCATGTGTGTGTGTGTGTGTGTGTGTGTGTGTGTAGGGAGGCATATGTGCGAGCACCCTCTCACTTTTGCACACAGCATCTAGACGGCCTGGGTCCACAGGGCTCTGTTTCCTCTGGGCGCCAAGCTAAACTCATAAACGTTTTAAAAGGTCACCTGTTGTTTCTGAGCTCTCCTGAGACGGCGCAGCCCGCAGGCTCAATAGGATTAAATCATTACAGAACCTTTGATATTACAGCCCAATAGCGCAAGAGAGGAATGTGTGTGTGAATGTATGTGTGAGTGTGTGTGTGTGTGTGTGTGGGCTGTGTGAATGTGTAAAGGTGAGAGTGAGTAGCCTATGTGTGTGTGGGCTGCATGAGCGTGTAAAGGCGAGAGTGAGTGTGTGTGTGTGTGTGTGTGGGTGTGTGTGCGCGTGTGTGAGAGAGAGAGAGTGCGTGATGGAGTGTGAGCGAAAGAAAGAAAAAAGAAGTGTGTGTGTGTGTGTGTGTGTGTGTGTATGGATTTGACTCTCACCTGCTCCAGTAGCTGTACTCTGCTCCTCAGAATCTGAACTTCTTCTGTAACATTCTCCACCAACCCTAAATCTACTCCTTAAGACACACACACACACACACACACACACACACACAGACACACACACACACACACACACACACACACACACACACACACACACACGTAAATGCCCATATGTCAGCACAATCATCTCCGTAGACATCCCACACTAACAGTCTTGCACCGTCACATAAAAACACTGGCTGCATTAGACTTGCATTAGCGTTTCCTACAGCAATATTCCACAGCATGTAATTTTCCTCATTCTCTGGGAAAAACACATTAATGGACGACAGACCAGAATATCTAAAGACCCCCTAAAGAATATAACAAGTGGGGAGCCTAAGGAATACTCTAATGTGTGTGCGTGTGTGTGTGTGTGTGTGTGTGTGTGTGTGTGTGTGTGTGTGTGTGTGTGTGTGTGTGTGTGTGTGTGTGTGTGTGTGTGTGTGTGTGCGTGTTTAGGCCAGAGTGATTAATGCCCATTGAGATCTGTAGGCTTTAAAAAAAGACAAAATGAGGGAAAGTAGTGGAGCTGGGGAATTTATGAACTTAGCAGACAGACAAAAAAAATCCATAACTTAGTGGGAAAGGGGGTCCAGGGGTTCCTACTAACACACACACACACACACACACACACACACACACACACACATACGCACGGGCGCACGCACACACATACACATACACACACACAGACAGACAGACAGACCGTTTGGAACAATACATTGTGAATTAATATGTACATTTCACAATAAATATTTAAATATAATAAGCACTCTCTGAGCTCTCCTGAATACACATACACACACACACATTTGAAGTGTCATGTTACTTTAGTGTTTTCTGGGAAAAGTGTTCTCTGTCTAAATGTCATTGACCAGAACCAACCAAAACCACACACACACACACCCGTGGCTGAAGCTGGATCGGACATGAACCCACTAACCAGGTCATGTCATGTCTGTCTCACTGAAAAAGTGAATGTCAAGGCCGATGTTGTGTCTTACACACACACACACACACACACACACACACACACACACACACACACACACACACACACACTCATACAGATTTGCTCAAAAATAAACTCAATCTGTCCCAGATGTGTGCTCCTCTGAATATGCTGGCGAGATGTATTTGTGTGTGTGCGTGCGTGTGTGTGTGTGTGTGTGTGAGTGTGTGTGTGTGTTTGCGTGTCTGCAAGTGTGTGATACTGTGACCCCCAGCAGTCGTGGCTCAAAGAGCTGGAAAAAGAATGTGAAGCCTCGGCCAAGAAGAGAAAGAAAGAAAAAAAGAAAGAAAGAAAAAAAATCAAACAGAAGAGGAAACGATGAAGGACAAGCAGTCTCAGTGCACCTTTTCCGGCCAAAATACTCTTCATCCCCCCCCCATCATCATCATCGGTCACATCACCATCATTATAAACCTCGTCCAAATAATCCACATTTCACCTTTCAAATTACCTCATATTTCTCTGAATGTCCAACTTCTTGCTTTTGAAATGGCAGAAACTATCACAAGAATAACTATCGCATCAGCATGTCAATAATGCTGTCTGGCAGGTAATGTGCTCACATTTTTCAGCTGAAATTGCTCCAAATCAAGCTGATTCAGTGCAGCGGTTCCATCTGTTTCCACCATACGTCAGAATAACAGTATTGGGCCCTTCGCTTTCCACCCACCTTTGAGTGATTTCATAGTTACAACAGAGAGTAAACACGTACTGTAGGCCCAAACATTTGATCCACAACCAAGTTAATGTTGTCTACTAAACACCAAAGCAGCCGCTACAGTTTTAAATGTAGGTAGTTTCAGGGGAGTTGAGTGTCAACCGCATCTTTCATCCATGTCTGTCTTAATGGTGTACTCAAAACGTCCCTTCATCAGTTGAGCATTGTATAACACACTATACACACACTAGAGCTCACATCTCAGCAAAAGTCAGCTCTTCATTGGCCTGACAGTCCATGTCAAGTATCGAGCCAAGAGTTTCCCTCTCCCTCATCTCCTAAAAACCAGACAACTAAACGAAAGTGAACAGAGGCCAATGACTGGGCTTCCCAGAATCACACAGACTCTTCTCAGTCTCCTAAGATAGTGATAGTCCATAAGTGGCTGTTGTGGGGGCAGTCTCTGGCCTGTTGCTACTAATGGGGTTCTACGGGGCTGGACCGGGAGAATCTGATCTGGGATCTGAGGCTCCCCTCATAAATTAAGTCAGGATGCGTTCTGCTGCGCTTGCACTTCCAGCCACCATCACATTGCCTCATACACCAGAGAACATTCCTCCCACTTACAGAGACACGCAGAGAGGCGCACACACACACACATGCACACACACACGCACACTGTTCTTTTCTTGTCTTTCGCCTCTCGTTGACTCCCTGCCTCTCATTTGCTAAATCGCTCTCCAAAACTCCTGAGAGATACTCTGCTGGAAGCTGTACTGGAGTCAGTCTCATTGCCCCTCCATCCTCTTCTACTGACTCTTACACACTCCATCTCTGTCCTCCTCCTTCTCTCTCAATCTCCATTTGACTTTGTGCTGATAAAGCAACGGACACAAATCCTCCTTTATTCACACTGGGCGACTGATGAAATGAGGGTGAAATAATAAAGAGTGACCACAGATGGACAGGGGGAAACGGACTGACCGATGGGTTGGTAACGGGAGAGCTGAGGGACTGACGACGGGTCACATCTCTCTCCTAAGAGGGTTACCGGACCAAAATAGCCGTGGAAAAGTCTGTGTGTTCAGATACTGTATCTGCTCCACCACAGAGTATAGCGTCTCGGATACCATAGCGCAGCACAGCACAGCACAGCGTGGGTAATGCATCCAGCCCAGACGCTCGCAAGATTAAACGCACCGACTGCATGAAACCGTAACCCCCATCAGGTTGACGGAGTGGGACCGTAGTCGGCCCAGTCTCTGGGGCTTTGTGCCCAGATGTTGGGGCAGCCGACTGGGACGCTGCGCAGATGGTCTGGGGGGAGTGTTGGGAGTCTCCCTGAGTTTTGGGGGGCAATTTGTCATGTGTGGGAAAGAGATGACCTCTCTGTGAGAGTTACAGGGTCTCGAAAAAGGCCAGAACGCTAAGGTGCTACCACCTGATACGTGCCATAAAGAACGATGAGAAATGCATTTGCTGCTTTGCAACCACACCTGATGCTATCGAGGTCAGACCGCAACACAGGTGGCTAGTCGGCCGTGAATTCGGGAATACCATCCATCGGTCGTGCGCGCTCGTTCCCACAAAG
>NC_085007.1:26839546-26842046 GCF_963854185.1 Sardina pilchardus | reverse complement strand
TAGCTGGGAGGTTTCGCAAAGCACCTACATCTCACCCGTACACAAACATGCACGCAAATCATCACGTGTCAACTCAATCAAGCACAGATACTGTACACATGGATCAAGCCAACACGGATTATTAATTCAAGTGTGAATGACTTCACTTCCTTCTTTATGATATATTATGGGAATGAAGGCGGGAGGAAAAAGGGAGCAGAAGACAAAGTGGCAGAATGCAAACAAAGACGACACAGAAAACTCTTTTGCAAGACACACTTTCCAAGTTTTTTCCACTTCGGTCACTTGAACAAGCACACAAATCAGTGGAGTTGTTTCTGCCACTCTGAAGCACAGGGAGTTACAGCCACATAAAAATGTCATGAATCAAGTCAAGTCAAACATGGGGTCCACTATACTCTGTCAAATGTAACATCACTTCACGTGAAGTGAAGAGCATGACATGAAAAAGTCCTTTTTCAGCAAATGCAGTTGTAAGTCTGACTGAGGCCTGAGACTTCAAAGCAAAGGGGGGTGCAACATGTGGGTGCCCATGTACATCTGTTTTTAGCTTTGCATGTTGTGTCTTTATTGTGCTGCGGGCAGCAGTTTCAGGGTGTTTGTGTGTAGAAGTGTAAATGCACACACAAATGAGCATGGATATGTGTATACGAGCATGCACTGTATCTGTGTGTGTGTGTGTGTGTGTGTGTGTATGATTGAGAGAGAGAGAGAGAGAAAGTGTCTGTGTGTGTGTGTGTGTGTGTGTGTGTGTCTGCGTTATTAAAATATGGCAGTGATTATCTCTGTGGGCCAGACAGCTATTGTGTTTCACTCCCATGGTAACCAGGGACTCAATGCTGGTCTGCTTTTGCATTTTCATCATAACTTTCATCATAACTTATGTTCTGCTCTTTTTCTGGGTCTTCGATAGATTGGTTAGCTCACGGGCTCGGCCCTCATCTTGAACAGCTTAATGCAATCAAGGCTTTTGTTTACCTTCAAAGACCTGGCACTTTACAACTTTCAGGTTAAAATAGATTTAAGGGAGCACTCCCCCAGTGAAAATAGAGGAGGGAGTGTTAAATAAGATACTTAAAGTTAAATATAAGTTAAATACAAGATAGTTCAATGAGTGTGTGTGTGTGTTTCTGTGTGTGTGTGTGTGTGTGTGTGTGTGTGTGTTTCTCTGTGTGTGTGTGTGTGTGTGTGTGTGTGTGTGTGTGTGTGTTGTTTGTGTCTGCCTCTTTCTTAATGTCAGTGAGTGTGTCAGTATTCATATATTGTTGCACCCCCGCCCCCCCACCCCCACCCCCCAACCACACACACACACACACACACACACACACACACACACACACACACACACACAGTCTAAGTGTGTGCGCTTTTGAGGGCACAATATTCTCCTTTGGAACAGCAGTTTATGATCATGACGCATAAAAGCCCCTAGTATATGGCTCTAACTCCGGCTTAGTCTTTCTCCATATATTAAAAGTGTGTATACATTATGTGTGTGTATGTGTCAACTGTACGTGTGTGTACCAGGGAGAGTTCTGTGCGCCGCAAAACCTACATCAGATAAGCTCCAACCCCCAGTGGAGGCATAGCTGGGAGGCCATTACACCACCCAGAGTGTGTGTGTGTGTGTGTGTGTGTGTGTGTGTGTGTGTGTGTGTGTGTGTGTGTGTGAGTGTGTGTGTGTGTGTGTGTGTGTGTGTGTGCGTGCGTGCGTGCGTGTGTGTGTGTGTGAGTGTGTGTGTGAGTGTGCAATGGCGTGGGGGAGCACCACACTAGTGAGTGTGAGTCGACGTTAAGCACCGGCTGACATCTCACATGTTTCACTGATCTCCTATTGGCCAAGAGCCCAGAAAGAGGTGGTAGAAGAGAACGAGAGGAAAAGAGAAAGTGAAAGAGGGAATGAGGAAGACAACGGAGGAGGGCTTTTAGCAATAACGAGCACTGTCCCAGAGCATAGCCATAAAAGTGCTAAGCGGGTCGGGATTGAAATTTCGGAGTTAGGTTCCGACTCCTGGGATTAACGGCTGATTAATTTAGCCTCTTGGGTTAGAGTTTAAGGTGAGCTGCAGAGAAGGAGAAAAAAAAAACATGTTCGGAGTTCAGGTTAAGTGTTCAAATCTTGAGGATTATGAGTTTGGGGTTTTGGGGTTTGGGTTTCGATTAACACCACGTCGGGGCTCTGGTGTGCGGGGGCCAGAGCTGACCCCAGAGCAGCTGTTCATCACTCTCGGCGAGGAGAGACGACGGACTGGACTCTCATCCTACCGTGCCACTTCCTCTCTCTCAGAGCCAATCAAAACAGCCCCCCCACAGACTCTCAGATTCTCCTCTCCGCCCAATTACGTTCGGATCCGCGCATCTTTGTCGAGGACAGCGCCTTGGACACGGGTTTGGCGTCCAGCTGTCCGGTCAAAAAGGTTTCTCAACAGAGGGTGACAAGACCGGCAAGACACTGCAGGGATGGTTTTATTCCTGACGTTTGTGACTCTGCTGGATACAA
>NC_085007.1:26822046-26824546 GCF_963854185.1 Sardina pilchardus | reverse complement strand
TAATGAACAAAAGTACCCCTGAGAGGGAATTTTCTTTCTGTGTGTGTGTGGGGGTTGTGTGTGTGTGTGTGTGTGTGTGTGTGTGTGTGTGTGTGTGTGTGTGTGTGTGTGTGTCTCTCTGTGTGTGTGTGTGTGTGTGTGTGTCTGTGTGTGTCTGTGTGTGTGTGTGTGTGTGAAAGGAAAGGAAAGTGTGTGAGGGATGTGTGAGAATGACTGGCCTCTCTGGTGTGTTTGTACTCATTAACCTGTCTGACCCGTCATTGACACTAATCCCTGGGAAGGCCAATTACATTCTAATGGTCATCACAGGTGTGTGTCAGTGGGCCTCAATTAACCCATTTAAACATCCTGTGTTTACCTGTGCGGTTTCCCGGCAACTCTTACAATGTCAAACTCTCTTTCTCCTGACATGACCTTCATTTTGGGGACGAGGAGGAGAGTTTCTCCAAAAATATCACGTTTTGTCTCAATTTATTTCTGTTCCTGTCTGTGCTATTAAAGCAAATGTGTATACATTGGCTCAAGAGGCTACAGCGTCTGTTCCAAGTGCCTAACAGCTTTGAATCCAAGCCGCGGCCATTTCCCGAACCCACCACATCTCTTTCTCTACTACTCGCCTCTCCGTCCAGTCTGAAAAAAAAAAAAAAATGTCCAAAAGTGTACTTTAAAACAGAATATAAAGACTACAACAACCTCCAGGGAAGATTTGTGTGTTTGTAAAAGAAACGTATACATTTAGCACCAACCAACAATCCATCTAAAAAACAAAGAGCATCACTAGCCTAGAGATCTAGACGCCCCGGGGTAGTCTAGCAACTCTCCGTTGGCTTGCATGCTGCCGTGAGGGAACTGTACCGTGCTGTACCCCAGACCAGGGTCGTGCCGTACCCCAGACCAGGGTCGTGCCGTACCCCAGATCAGGGTCGTGCCGTACCCCAGACTCGGCGGCTCTGTGGGTGAGAGAGTCGGCGGGTGCAGGGGAGAGATGGGTCCAGCGAGCAGCAGCAGCCGTGTCAGCTGTTCCCAGGTCCTGTAGCCGGTGCCGTGTGTGTGTGTGTGGTGTGTGTGTGTGTGTGTGTGTGTGTGTGTGTGTGTGTGTGTGTGCGTGTGGGTGTGTGTGTGTGTGTGTGTGTGTGTCTGCGCGTGGTGGGACGGAGTGAAGCATGTAGGCGAGAGATCAATGCGTTTCCCATGTGTCCTGAATCCCAGCTGTGTGCGCTGCTCAGCACCTGGTGGAGATCAGTGATTCTAGAGCACACGGAACACCAAGGGCTCAGGGACAACTCACCATATACAGTACAGTGGAGGAAATGCTGAGGTGTTTGAGTTTTGATCTGTGTGTGTGTGTGGCCCTCTCTCTCTTTCTCTCTCTCTCCAATAATAATACATCCATCTCTCCTCATCCCTCTCTTCTCCTCTCTCATCCCCCTTTCCTCCTCATGGAGGAACTCCTCAGCCTCCTCACAGAGGGACTCCACATGTGGTGGGTGTCAGAGCTTGTGTTCTTCTCTCCCTCTCTCTCTCTCTCCCTCGCTCTCTCCCTCTCTCTCTCTCTCTCTCCCTCTCTCTCTCTGCTGTGTGGCGTCCAGATGATCTGATGATTAACGGGCATTAGCCTAGCGCTGCTTACACACTTACCCCACTGGGTGTGAACTCTCGCCCGCCGGCAACAGGAGAGATTGATCCCCTTCCTGAAAAACTGCTCGCAGTTTAATGACCTGTGTGTGTGTGCGTGCGTGTGTGCGTGTGTGCGTGTGTGCGTGTGTGCGTGTGTGCGTGTGTGTGTGTGTGTGTGTGTGTGTGTGATTTATTTTCTCTATTTTAGTAAGAGTAACAAATGTTCTCAAATGAAGCCTGTAATTGGAGCAGGACTTTGGCCCTCTGCCCATACTCGTGTTTCTCTCTGTCTTTCTTCCATTCGTTTTCTTTTCTCTCTTTCTCTTTCTCGTTTCTAATCCATTTGTCTTCGTTTCCTTTCGTTCTGTCTGTCCTCTCTTTGCTGTATCTTTCTTTACCTCTCCTGTAGTGCTCCATCAATCTCTCTGCCCTCTCCGTGTAAGAGTCCAAGCCAGGGGGGTGCAGCGGCGAACCTGAGTAGACTTAAATAGAAGCCTGCTTTTCAGTTGCTGCGGTGTTCCTTACAGAACGAGAGAGAAGGAGAGAGAGAGAGAGAAGGGGAGGGAGAGAAAAGGAGAAAGAGAGAAAGAGAGGGAGAGAGAGAGAAAGGGAGGGAGAGAGAGAGACAAGGGGAGGGAGAGATAGAGAGAAGGGGAGAGAGAGAGACTCCGAAAGGCAGAGGCAGAGGAAGAAGTGATAGAAATGTATAAATGCAACTGAACTATTTGCTATGACAAAAGCCCTTTGTTATGCGAGGTCAGTGACAAAACACTTGTAAAAATAGCGAATGACAAAAGAGTGTGAGAATGACAGGAGAGAGTTTGGGGAAAGAACACCTCCCTCAGGAGCTCAAAATTCCCCCAAAAAACATGTCTCATCTCAT
>NC_085007.1:26814546-26817046 GCF_963854185.1 Sardina pilchardus | reverse complement strand
CTCATTAAATGTAATGAGGAGTAAATCAGAATGGAGGGATGCAGGAGCGGCACAGGAGGAGAAGAGAGAGGAGAGGAGAAGAGAGAGGAGAGGAGACGAGAGAAGCACCAGCAAAGAGATCTCTCAGGACCTCCAACAACCCTCTTCTGATTAGCCTTCCCCCAACACACACACTCACACTCACACACACACACACACACACACACACACACACACACACACACACACACACACACACATACTGATGACCTCCTTAATTCAGTGGACCAAATCCTCTCCTCCCTCCCATCTCTTCAAATCACACACCCGAGCCTAAGAGATGCCCCTAATGCCCCCAAATACACACACACACACACACACACACACACACACACACACACACACACACACACACACACACACACACACACACACACACACACACACACACACACACACACACACACAACACACTCTCCTATCCCTTTCATGATAAACTCAGTCTGCCCACATTCCTGTGAGGTCAACAACAAGGAAATGAAGACACAAAGACTAGTGAAGAGAAGTGGACTGGTGGAGTGGAAGACCAGAGTAGAGGGACAAACAAAAGGACCTGAAGGGGGATTAGAAATAGAGTTTAGACTTGTAGGTAGCAGTGCCTCACAGTCGAAGGGTTTGTCTGTTAAACTCTTTCTTTCAAAATTTTTTACTTTGGTGATGTGACAGTGTTTTGCAAGGTAGGTTGTCACATTAGTGATACTTGGTGAATTGTCGTGTGTAGAATTGAAATATTATATGAAATATCAGACTATATAGTCTGTATAACTGAAACCTACGTAACCAGACAAATACACAGGGTTACTTGGCTTTTCAGGGAAACACTGGGGAGATGTACAGTATATTCTTTTGTTTTATGATTTTGTTTTTCTAACGCCACAATCAATGTCAACAACAGCTGTGTCAAGGATGCCAACCTTCGGTTTTTACTCTGATTTATGTATGATAGATATGAAGCATGTTTAAAAGCATGCCAGTGAAGATGAAAACACACACACACACACATGCGTGCACACAGACATGGGCAGTATTTCAATTATATGTATTTTAAATACGTATTTAATTACTTTAGTGTATTTTGTAATTTGTATTTTGCAGGATTGGAAAAAATCAAATGTACTTTGTAACAAAATACTTTGAGGGGTTGTATTTAGAGTATTTAAAATACTTAAATACTTAACAAAAATCTCATCATTTCCCCCCTCAAATTAGCCAAAAATTCATCACACAGTTAAATATAGCCTCTTACCTAGTATAACCATGACAATATGCTATGCTTATCATAGTCTGGGTGGGAGCCAAAGGTCAGAATCTTTGGGACATGAACCCCATGACATGAGGATTTATGTAAGGTATCAACCAAGGTGTCCTGATCTGCAGAAATAATGGAGGAGACTGAGGCAAAAACCTCCCCAATGCGAAACAGTCTCAAGTTTTCATCTCCCTGTTAATTAATTCTGTATATTGAGACACCTTACAGGATGTCTCTTTATTTGTCCCCCGTGTTGCCAGTCATGTATGAAGGCAAAAGGCATGCATTTATAGCACAAAAAGAGAAATGCATTTCAATTTAAAAAGGCTAACCTGTTCAGTCTGTCGTACTACTTTCATTGAATACGGAAAATGATGGTGGGTAGTTTGCTTCGTCAGAGTTGATTCCACTGTTGAAAAGCCTGCTTGTTGTCAGTTCAATCATCGTGTATATTGATATACAGTAGGATGCTGATTACATTTTTTTACTAGATCTACTTCATGGGTAGCCTGGCTCCGCCTTCCTACGTACTTCTGTTCAGTTTTCATTTCACTCCACTACGTAGTCTGGGTCTGCGGTATATTCACAGGTTTTCTCAAGACAAAAATGTGAAGGTCCAATCAGCAAACAGAGGGAGTAGCTGAGAACGATGACGTTGAGGTCGCTAGTTTGAGCATGTCACCTCACGATCAAACGTTTATCGATTGGTTATGGCAGATCTGAGAGGCTCTGGGCAGAGTATCCGCATTCAAGGAAATTCATGCTTGGCAATGGAAAGTGTCCAGACTCTCTGTACATTATGAATGTACGAGAGTATGGTAGGACCAGGCTACTTCAGCCCAAAGTAAAGAATTTAGGCCTCTGTCCGCCAATAAAAAACTAGTATTTCTTGTAGTTTATTTTTAAAGAGGAACTATGCAGGATTGGCGATTTCATCTCTAGTTTTGGTTTCGTTTTTCTTTTTCGCTCGTTTTATGCTTGCATATTTCTCTGCAGAGCTTCCCCGACAGCTTTAGCGTGTATATTTATACATATATAGGCTATATATAAATATATAAATGGCAAGCGTGGTTCTTCTTGTTCTTTATGCGTCTCAGCCTTCCAGATGTAAACAGGGAACGATCGTCTCCTGAACAAGTTGCAAGGTTGCAATAGCGGATAGGGACACTGGGGGCGGGAGGAAATATTACTGTTTTCGATAAAACTGGTCAG
>NC_085007.1:26807046-26809546 GCF_963854185.1 Sardina pilchardus | reverse complement strand
GCTACTTCATAGGATCCTAGAGGTTTTTTCGCTCAACTTTACAAACAAATTCTCTGTCACAGATACATCCCTTTCTCTAAACACACTCGTTTGTCTGTCTGCAGCAGTCAGTCAGTCAGGCAGTTTCCAGGGGCATCCAGGGGCAGCTTTGCCCTGATGTGCAGCGATCAGCGTGTTTGCAGTCGACGTCTCCCTGCATGCCGCAGTCTGCTGATCTGATAAGCCATGCCCAGTGGGGAGAGGACATGTTTGATACTGCCAGGGGCCAACGTGAGGTCTGATAATGCTCTCACAATCAGACTCCATCTCCGGTATGTTTACCTGATGAGGTTGCTCAAGAGGGAGTGGGCCTATACCCAAAACGCTCTGCTGCTCTGCCAAAGCCTCAGCGTTGTTTACACAGCGAACGGTGTGGCGTGTCTATGTACATGAGAGGGCTGCTTAGAATTTAAGATGGTTTCCTCAGAACGGTGTGGTGTGTGTGTGTACATGAGGGCTGCTTAGAATTAGCGTGTAAGACGGGCAAAGGCACCCACAGTTTGTAGAACCGATGGAATTGTGCCACTCAGATTTGTCTGGGTGGCGTCGGTCGAGGGAAAAAATGGTGATCACTCAAGGTTTGTGAGATGTTAACAATAGTTTCTTGTTGTTCTCAGTCGTGATCATCACTCACATCGTCCCCTTGTAGGGCTTTCTGAACGTTTTCAGAGAGTATTATCTTGGGATCAACAAGTCTCCAAAAAATGACTTCAGCGCTAATTGATTATTTAGATGTCATGCCATGTAAAAGTCTTTCCTGTTTTTTTAATTACAGATGCTATTATATTGCCAGGAGTTAGCCTACTGAACGCTATTGTGGTTTATTGTCAGATGAAATGAAATTGGCAGATTTTGGCAAGATACACTCTGGGGACCATTTTTAAGGTGCATCATGGTATCATGAACTCCTGAACATTTTCTGTCAATCTCTGTCTGTCAAGACACTAAAAGTGGATCATGATTGGCTCAGTCATAAAATCAAAATAAAAATGGTTTACTGAAAGCAAAACCAAGCTTCAGCCATTGCCATCTTAGTCCCCTGATCTACGCTCTACAACAAAACACTAGTGGGGTGAGTCAAAGAATGCGTGAGCCCCTAAGAATCTGGACAATCTGGAGAGATTTTGTGAAGAGGAATGGTCTCAAATCCCTTTGTTTGTATTCTCCATCTTTATGGGAAGTAGATATTGGGAAAGGGAGGCTTAACAAAGTATTACTTGCGGTGATGCCAATGATTATGGCTATTGTGTTTTTGTTTATCTATTTCTTAATGAGATGTTTTTGTTTCTCAGAATAAATTGGCTCCCTTTCAAGGTTGAATTTTCCCTTATTGTTTTCATTGTGAGATTACAATAAATTACAAAACTTTACAAGGGGTATCAATAATTCTGCAGGGCGCTGTACCCATGGAGAGTGGATATGGCAACGGCCACAATTGGAAAAGGGTGACGATCTAGTCATGCCTCCTCATAGCGACAGAGCTCTAACAATGCCTTTCGTACAGTACAAGAGTGTATGAGTGTATCATGATGTCCACAGCCACAATGAAGACATGAGAATGAAGTCCCCTCATCTTTTTTTAATGGTGGATACATTAACATCCTGCAATAGTATTTCAGATCACACATAGTATAGCTGCTTCATCTGCTTCACCATCGCTCACATACACACACATACACACTCACCCTCTCTCACTGTCTCTTTCTCACTCACACACACACACACATAGGCAGTGACATCAGGACCTTGATTTTCAACACCACTCAGGAGAAATTCCACATTTACAAGAAAAAATATTTTCCCTTCTCACTGTTCAACAATAAAACATATTACAGCATCTTACTATGAAAATAGGTTACAAATGTATAGCAAAAACAAATTGTGCAATCACTGTCTCCAGAATCTCAAGCGCTTGTCTCGTACCATTACGGGGCTTCTACATCTACCAATGAATGTTCCGGAACAGTGTGTCAGAGGACAAATTAAGGTACTTCCTGGAGGGGCGGGGTTAGGCAAAGGGGAGGAGTCTAACAGCTGCAGTGGGACGAGACATCACTGGCAGAATCCGATTTGGGGGTGGACCTGGCCTTTGGGGAGGGACATGGTTGTTCTTCGGTCACAGGCCACTCAATGGGACATCCTAGAGAAAAAGGACAGGGCGACAGCCAATCAGTGCACAGAAGGAGACTGGGGAGAACAGGAAGGATCGTCAAGCTGTAGGACCAATCAGCATGCAGGATAGTGGAACTGCACAACAGGCTTTTACAGCATGCAGAGATCACAAATGCCCTAGCACACGCACACACACACACACACGCACACACACACACACACGCATGAGCGTACACGCACACACACGTATACACACATACATACGCACACACCCATACGCACCCATGCACACACTCCCAAGTGTTTTCACACACAAGTGAACACACACAGAATGACGTGGTGAAAAGGC
>NC_085007.1:26782046-26799546 GCF_963854185.1 Sardina pilchardus | reverse complement strand
ACACACACACACACACACACACACACACACACACACACACACACACACACACACACACACACACACACACACACACACACACACACACACACACACACACACACACACACACACACACACACACACAAGTGTCGGGATTAAATCGGATAGGCCTGGTGAATAATGTATCTGTGAGGACCAGTAATGAGATACTGGTTTACTCTCCACACAGACACACACATACACACAGACACATAGACACACACACACACACACACACATACTTAAGTTAAGTATAGAAAGGATTACGAGTCAAAATAAGTGCCATTAAAGACAGTGGGTATTGATTCAAGCAATCTTTAAAGGGAAAAATATCCATATTTAATTAGAGGATGGAAAACACAAACACAATGAAACAAACACACACACACACACACACACACACACACACACTTGCACATGTACACCACACTCTTACCCTGAACTGACCCCATTCAGAGACTAAGTACTTCATTTACAGCTTCTCATCACAGGCACTCACACACACAGACACACAAACAGAAACAAGGATACACACACACACACACACACACACACACACACGCAGAGACACACACACACATCACTCATATGAGTGCCTCCCAGCTAGCGGCCTCCAAAAAGGGATCAGATCACCGATGCCCCATACCCCCATATCACACTCCATTCAACACGGACAAGGACCTCACACATGTGCACACAAAGAGCAAAGAGCCCCATTCAGAACTTCTATCTCTTTACATCTCAAACACATCCATTTCCACATGACAGAGTACAGAAAACATGCTTTTCTTAATGCAGTGCCTCCAAATCTAACTGGGTAGGCATGTATTCATGGAAGTTCATTTGTGTGTGAATGTGTGTTTCGGAAGTGTATGCATAATACAGCACAGTATGTAATCGTATGTGCTTGTGTGTGTGTGTGTGTGTGTGTGTGTGTGTGTGTGTGTGTGTGTGTGTGTGTGTGTGTGTGCGCTCCTCCTACTGTACCTGTGGCTCGGGGGCCAGTAGGGGGGCTGTTGTGATACGATGCCGTACTGTTGTCATTGGAGACGGAGCCCTGGTGACTGGTGGGAGATTTGACGCCGAGCTGCTCCTGCAGGGACCGGATGAGCCGAGACTTCTGCTGCAGCTCCGAACACACACTAGAGAGAAAGAGAGAGAGAGAGAGAGAGAGAGAGGGAGAGAGAGTTACAGAGAGAGGGAGAGGGAAAGAGAGGGGGAGAGAAAGAGAGAGAGGGAGAGAAAGAGAAAGAGGGAAAGAGAGAGTGCGGTCAAAATCATGTGTTAGTCACTGTTTACACAGCGAATTCTCCAGTATGGTCCAGTCTACATGTCCTTGTTGTCTGCGGTTGTGGTCGAGACATTTTCATCCAAACGTTTCTCACAGCACACAAAGGCACTGCGATGAGAGTCATCACAGTGAAGAAAGTGAGATAGAAGAAAGTCAAGACAAATCAAAGTCGTCACAGGCACAACCAATACAGGTGACGAATCCTCTTTGCCATGGCAACAGCAGCCATGTTTGTTCATTTTTCCAGGGAGGCTGATCTAGAGCAGACTAAAAGAATGAATGAGAATCTCAGAGGAAATAGAGGCAGCGTCAACACAAGGAGAGGGGAAACACACTGCACTGCAGACTCAGAGTCACACACACTCAACACTACACACACTCACAGATCCAGCTGAAGCTGTGTGTTTTCTGCCAGATTCTGGTTCTGCTGGCTCAGGTAGGCCAGCTGCTGCAGATGCTGCTCTCTGTCGCCCTCCAGCTGAGAGCGCAGGTACTGCACCTCCTCCAGAAGCGCAGCTGCACTTTCACATTCACACTCGCTGTACAGGCCACCGCACACCCGCACAACCAATCATGACCTGAGCTCAGTTACAACACTCATACCCTGAGCATATGCAAATATTGTTATTATTAAATATGATTAATTATCATCTGAAGCTGTGTTTACAACACTAGGCATCTTGCACCCAAGGCACATTTGTACAATTCTAATTTCCCTTTGTGCAACTAATGAAAAATAAATAAATAAATGAATAATGAAACTGATATCTAATGAAAGCTAAAAGGCTAATAAAGTATTTAGCAGGTGACACTGAGAACCTTAGTGCAACCAAATAATACAAAACACTAAAATCACGATGGACACCAGAGTTGTCCAATGTGTGTGTATAAGTGTCTGTGCGCGCGTGTGTGTGTGTGTGTGTGTGTATGTGTTTTGATAATGAGGTCAGTGAAACCCGAGTGCTTTCAGGACAGCCGTCTGTCAGACTGGGTCAGACACAAGGCACAAGGGGGGCACATAATGAGCTCTCCCTGATGGGCCAACACACAGCACTCAAATGGCCTGAGGACGCAGACGCCCGTCAGCTACTGGGACAAACAGATCCATGATAAGGAAACCTGCTGTGAATGTCTGTGTGAGTATGATTGCACGCGTGTATGTGTGTGTGTGTGTGTGTGTGTGTGTGTGTGTCTATGTGTGTCTGTGTGTGTCTGTGTGAGACAAAGAGAGAGAGAGATCAAGATAGAGAGAGAGAGAGAGATAGAGAGAAAGAGGGAAAACACTTGGCACTGAGGACAGTGCTGAACAACTGAACACAATTCTGCTGCTATGAGGCAATACAGGCAGATCTGTGTACATGATATGGATGCCATTTAAGTGTGCTTGTGTGTGTGTGTGTGTGTGTGTGTGTGTGTGTGTGTGTGTGTGTGTGTGTGCGTGCGTCTCACCTCTGGATCTGCTCCAAGCCGTGCTCCAATCCCTGCCCCTCGTCTCGGGGTGAAGTGCCTCCTGTAAGACAGAGAGGATGATGGGTAATGAGACTCGTGTCTCTCTAAATCACACACCTCGCTGCACTCCTAGAGACCCCCCATCCCCCCCCCCCCCCCCCCCCCCCCAACTCCGCCTCACAGCGCGCTCCCCCCCCCCACCCGTGTTTACCTCTCCCATTCTCTCAGTGTTTGGACTTGGCTGTGGGCTCGCTGGGCGCCAGTCCAGCCCGAGCAGGAGGAGCAGACAGTCAGTCTGTGGGGGAGTGTGTGTGTGTTGTCTGTGTGTGTGTGTGTGTGTGTGTGTGTGTGTGTGTACCTGGCTCATGAATTCCAAACGTGTTTATTTCTTAAGGCTGCGCACGGCTAGTAAATGGCTGCAGCGCTGCCAGGTTCTGTGTGGTCCCGTGAGGAGGGCAACATTACAGTGTGTGTGTGTGTGTGCACACTATTTCCTAGGTGCGCTTGACTGTAGCATCTCTAGCAGGTCAAGCATTACCTGTGTGGTTGTTTATGGGAGTATCTGTGAATGTGCTACGCAATGATTTGCATGTGTGTATGTAAGAGTGACTGGGCACCTGTGTGTGTGTGTGTGTGTGTGTGTGTGTTAGTGAACCTGGCTGCAACCTCTCTAGCCTCTCCTGCATATCTGTCTGCACATTGATATGCATGTGTGTATGTAAGGGTGACTGGGCTGGACTGGACTGTGTGTGTGTGTGTGTGTGTGTGTGTGTGTGTGTGTACAGTATATATGTGTGCGTGTACCTGGCTGCAGCGTGTCCAGGAGCTCCAGGCTGCGGTCCAGGCTGTGCTGGATGTGTGGCCCCAGGTGTGTGTGTGTGTGTGTGTGTGTGTGTGTATGTGTGTGTGTGTGCGTGTACCTGGCTGCAGGTTGTCCAGGAGCTCCAGGCTGCGGTCCAGGCTGTGCTGGATGTGTGGCCCCAGGTGTGTGTGTGTGTGTGTGTGTGTGTGTACCTGGCTGCAGGTTGTCCAGGAGCTCCAGGCTGCGGTCCAGGCTGTGCTGGATGTGTGGCCCCAGGTGGGGCTGCTGCTGCGCGGCCTGCAGCATGTCCTCTAGCGCCCCCCGCAGGTCCAGCAGCACGCGCCGCTGCTCCACGCCCAGAAGCCCACTCACGCGGATCTGACGCCGCAGCTCACACAGCTCCCGCGCCTGCGACTGCACCAGAGACTCGATCCTACACACACACACGTGCACACAAACAGACACATTAGTGTATCAAAACGAAGGAAACGCTTGTGCTTCACTGGCTCTAATGGGATTTCCAACTACTTGGCCTTGTAGCTCCCTCTTGTGTATTCTTGAGTAAATACAGGCGCCAATATGCGTGATGGTATATATTACAACAGACTAGAGTGATTTGTCCTCACCACATTGCAAATATTTCTGGACATATAATATCATATAATATCATCTAATGATTGTAAGTCATTATATGTCTAATGGGTATTCCTGTATAGAACAATAAATAGAAGCATAAAGAACATATGCAATTCTAGACACCTGGATCTCTATGTGCAGTGCTAGTACTGATACAGTTCTGTGGTCCAGGTTCACTTCAAACAAAAGCACTTATGCGTGCAGCTCTTCCACTGTGATATCAATGAACGCTAAGAGTAACAGCAGTGTGATATTAATGAGCGCTAAGAGTAACACTAGGGTCGTTAGCAGGCCGGAGCGTCTGACCTGGAGGGAGAGGCGGACTGGCAGAAGCTCCTGTTGGGTGTTCCCCTCTGCTCTCTCCTCCCTCTGCGCTCGTCCGCCTCCTCCGCGCCCTCGGCCTCCGGCCCGCAGGTGGGGCTCAGGAGCTCGGCGGGCAGCGAGGCCCTCCGGCGGCCGGCCTGGAGGTGCTGGATGACCTTGTGCTGGCCCTCCACCTGAGCGCGCAGCTGGGCCAGCTGCTGCCGGAGCGCGGCCGGCTCGCCGGCGTCCGGGTCGCAGAGGTCAGCCTGGGGTCGCGGGGTCAGGCTGAGGCCAGGGGAGCTGGGGTAGGAGCGGCTGGAGGCGGTGTCCAGCACCACGTCCACATCTGACAGAGGGAGGGAGAGGACGACACACACACACACACACACACACACACACCAAGCAGAGACATCTGTGAGGCTGAAGTTTTCCAAAGTCACGTAAAGTCAAACATGAGGGTCAGGGACCTTTTCTGTGACAAGTCATGAGTCAAGCCCAAGAGAAGTACAGCAATGGACTTAAACACACAAACGCACACACACACACACACACACAAAGCACACCTGTGAGGGTGGAGATTTCCAAAGTGACAAAGTCGGGGACCTTTCCAGTGATAGGTCATGAGTCAAGCAGGAGAGACACACACACACACGCAAGCTCATGCACAATTGCACACACACACGCACTAAGTTTCAATTTGAAGAAGCATTGTAGCATTAGACTCAACAGAAAGCTCAGCAAGAAGTAGTACCGCACACACAAACACATTGGGAAGATCAACAAGGATAAACCAAAACCGGATCCTTGAAAGCCATGCACAAGTGAGCATCAGTGGAAAGGCTGAACACAGACAGACAGACAGACAAACAGGTGCTCTCAAGGCGCTCCCTACATGCATTAATCTCCACCAATCACGCGTGCTTCATGCTGATCAGTGACCGCACATGCTGATCAATGATTGGACATGCTGACCAGTGACCGCACATGCTCAGTTAGTCGGAGCATATCCACACATGCTGATCAGTGATTGGACATGCTGACCAGTGACCACACATGCTCAGCATGACTCTCGGCATGCTGGAGAGCGAGAGCGAGTGCCACGTGGGCGTCCAGAGCGCCCCATCGCCCCGCTGTGCTGCCACTGTAGGTGCAGGTGAGGTGGAGGTGAGGTGACCGTTAGGGGCTCGAGAGGTCGTGGCGTACAGTAGGTCACGTGACGGAGGTGTATACCTGTGCTACTGGCCTCCGGCTCGCTGCGCCCGCTGGTCTCATAGCCCTGGTCCTGCGCCCGCTCCTCTGGTGCAGCAGGGGGCGCTAGAGATCACACACGCCGTTAGAGGGACACGTCTATACTCTCCGAGCAGCTCATGTAGGTCTCTGGCTGAGTCTCGAACCGCATACCGCAATTTCCCAACTATTAGCCGCAGCTTATACATTGATTTTGCAAAATTTCTTCAGCTATGAGGTTAATACATAGGGACAGTTAATATGGCGTTATTATTGTTTTGTTTCTTTTAACTTGCATTAAACACTGTCCTGTTTATACACAATGCAGCTAATACACAGGAAATTACTGTACTTTGGTCAGTACAGTGCTTACTTGCGTTGTGCACACTTACTTTTCGACAGTTAGTATCGTCCCAATATCTGCACTATACACTTCAACTAAGTATTTGAAGTGTGCAAGTAGGCGGTTTGAGACAGCCTATGTCTCAATCTGTTCTGTCTCCATTCTGTTTGGCCAGTTGGCCAGCCTGATCCTCTCTGTACTGAAGGACCCTCAGCACCTTCACATCTCTCTGGCTCCCTCTCTCTTGTATCCCACTACTCTCCTCCATCTTGCCTTTCTTTCATTCATTCATTCATTCATTCAGTCTTTCATTTATCCCCGCCTTCCTTGTCTCTTCCTCTCCTGCAAGGTGCTTCAAAGCATTTCAGGCACAGGTAACATGCTGACAAGACATACACATCACCCCACAATACACTGTAGCTGAGCCATACACATACAGTACACATCAACCCACAATACGCTCTAGCTGGGTTCAGCACAGGCAGGCACTGCTCAGTTCACTACAAGCCTGAACAGCAGCAGCACAGTGATTTTTGAATAGGCCTTTATGTGTGTGTGTGTGTGTGTGTGTGTGTGTGTGTGTGTGTGTGTGTGTGTGTGTGTGTGTGTGTGTGTGTGTGTGTGTGTTTATCTCCATGCTTTAGTGTGCGTGTGTGTGTGTGTGTGTCCATGTTTTAGTGAGTGTGTGTGTGTACAGTATGTGTGTGTTCCTCCATATATTAGTGAGTGTGAGTGTGAGTGTGTGTGTGTATATGTGCGTGCGTGTGTGTGTGTGTGTGTGTGTGTGTGTAAAGAGCTCGTACCTCTGTGCTTGGCAGCCTGGGAAGCCTGCATCTTGTCCTGCAGGCTGGCGAGCTGCTCCTCCAGCAGGCCCACTCTGTGTGCGCGCTCCCTGAAGAGCTGCAGCAGCAGCAGCAGGTTGTGGTGCAGGTCCTGAGGGCTCTGGCCAGCCTGCGCTCTGGACCTCACCGGGACCTGCGTGCTCTGGTGGGCCGGGCTGGACTGGGACTGGGCCCGGGACTTGGTCGGACTGTGCTGGTTCTTGGAGGCCGAGCCGGAATGAGACGGAGGCCTGGACTTTGAGGGGCTCTGCTGGGCGTGCGGGAGCGGGCTGTGTTCCGATCCGATCTCCGACGGCAGCTGGGGGATGGATCCCTCCGGAGGTGGAGTGACCAGTATCAGCCCAGGGTTCAGCAGCTGGACCTTGGGTGTGGACGTGTGTGCGGGGGCCAGCCGGTCCAGTCTGCTCTTCTGGTGCAGCACGTGCAGGAGCCGGGTCAGCTGCTGGGCCAGTGCGGCGTTAGGGGAGGCGGCCGAGAGGTCAGAGGCACGCTGGGGGTCAGAAAGGTCACTTGGGTCGGCGCTGGAGCAGCAGGCCACGAGAGCCTCCACTGCCCCCTCCGCAGCACGCACACACTCGCGCCAACACTCCTCTCTCTGCGCACTGCCACGCAGGTCGGCCATCTTGGGAAGGGCTCTGCGGCTCTTGCCGCTCTGCAGTCCCTCCACTTCTATTGGACTGCAGCTGCTGTTGTTGTTGTTACCCTCCTGGCCTGTAGAGGCACTAGACGAATCAGGACTAAGTGAGGGACTCTCGGCAGCCATGCTAACGTCGTTAGCACTGCTACCCGGTTTGGTTTTAGCAGGGCTTCTGTGCTTGTTGTCGGGGCTTCTGTGCTTGTTGTCAGTTGCTTTAGCACTGTTAGCATCAGTGCTAGCAGTGGCATCTCCAGCAGTGGGGCCAAGGTTGCCTCTAGCGTTAGCGGTAGCGTAGGCCTTCAGCTGGGCCTCGGCAGCCCTGAGGCGCTCCTGCAGCTCGGCGTTGAGCCGGCTCTGCTCCCACAGCGCCTCCTGGATGGCGTCCGCCTGCCGCTGCACCTGCTGGGGGTCCCGGAGCGCCTGCACCTCCTCCTGGAGCTCCTCCAGCCGGGCCAGCAGCTCGGGGGCGTGAGAGTGGGCCGCCTCCGACTCGCTCTGAGTCAGGACGGTGATGGCCTCCTCGACCCTCTTCACGCACTCCTGCAGCCGGGAACTCAGACCCAGAGGCTGCGGCTCCTGCTCCTGGTTCTGGTTCTGGAGACGGCCGCCGGGGGCCGCGCCGCTCTGCGCGTCCAGGCTGCAGGCCGTCAGGTAGGCGATGGTGGACTCGGCCGCCTTCAGCGCCTGGAGGTACTCGCGCATGAGCCGGTCCTTCTCCTGGAGCTCCGCCTGTAGTCTGTCCCACTGCTCCGCCTTCCTCTGCAGAAGCCCCTCCTTCTCCTGGCACTCCTGCTGCAGCAGCTCCAGCTGGGTCTCCAGCTCCAGGCTCACCACCAGCTCCCCGTCCAGGCCCGGGTTCTGGGCCGAGCGCGCCGCCGGGCTGCGGCTGGAGCTGGTGGTCCCCGGGCTGCTGTGCTGGGAGGATCTCGGGGACGCCGGCTGATCCTCGGCCCCCAGCAGTCTCCTCTGCGCCGGGTAGGGCGCCCACGACTCCGGGCCCCCGTCACACACCGGGTGGTCCACTCCCGGCCTCTCGGCCTGTCTGCTGGAGCGGGCCAGCACAGGCAGCCTCGACTTCACGTAAGCCTGGGGGACAAACAATTACCGTTAGCAATCAGACCAATCACAGATGAACGTCTAGGCTATGTGTCTCTGTCAAAGGACCAATAAGATTGACTCTTACGGTGTGTTTGGCCATGAGGTTGACCGTCTGCCTGTATGGGGAGCTGGACTGTGAGGAGGCGCTCTCATCATCTCGACTCTCCGCCCCCCTCTCCTCTCGGTCGCCTCTCTCCCCTACTCCTCTCTCTCTTCTCTCCTTTCGTCTCTCCCTCTCTCTCCGCGCCGCCTCCCCCTGGCCTCCCTCGCTCTCCTCATCCCTCCTCTCTCTCTCCCGGCTCCTCCTCTCCTTCTCCTCGATCTCCTGCAGCAGTTTGCCCTCCAGGCTGCGGGCGCGGCGGCTCGAGGCCTCGTGCTCCTCCCTCAGCCGCTCCATCTCGCGGGCCATGCTGACGATCAGCTCCGGGTCGAACCCGGTGCCAGTGCCGGCGCCGTCCGACTGGGCCGAGCTGCACTGCAGCTGCTCCTTCAGCTGGCGGATGACCTGCCGGTGACCCCGGGCCTCCGAGCGCAGCCGCTGGATGGTGTGGCGGAGGTCGACGCCGATGCCGGGCCCGTCGCTGTCACAGGAGGCGTCGGCACTCTCCTTGCTCTCTCTGGACCGCTGCTCCTTCTGACTCCATCTGTACACACACACACACACACACACACACACACACACACACACACACACACACACACACACACACACACACACACACACACACACACACACACACAAACTGTGTCAATGACATTAAAAAAATTGTAAAACTAAACGTTCAACACGTTGTTTGTGCAGCAACAGATGTGTATTTAGTATGCGTCTCAATGAAAGTATCAAATCTCTGTGGCACATTTAAGTACCACCAAAAAAGAGCAAGTCAGAATTTAGAATTTCTCTGAAGTCTAAATTACAGGGACCAAAACTATTCATGCATGATCAGGATGTGGAAAGCCTCAGGAAATGGTTCAATGATATTTACTGAGCAAACCCAACTCTTGTGAATGTTTACTGGTGCACTGGTGTAGTTTTACATGCTTGTGATGTTTTATTGCAGTGATGGGAGTCTGAAGTTGCAGGGAGTGCACGCACATCGAACTTGTACAGGTGCGAGGTAAAATGAAAACCGAAAAACTGAAGTACCCGCACACTGTTGCTGCTGCTCCCGAAGTGATTTAATGATTTAATGTTCACCTGACAAGGACCATCTTTGGTCGAAACGCTGGGTCATTAAATCGTTTCGGGGGCAGCAGCAACAGTGTGCGGGTACTTCTTCAGTGGTGGGAGACTGACCTGACGGGTGAGGAGGTCTGGGACCTGTGATCAGACGAGTGGTCGCTCAGCAGCACCTCATGCTGGATGCTGAGGTGTACTGCAGACAGGCCAAGCAACGACACGTTCTCACTGCTGCCTCCATCAGGTGATCGAGCAACACCGCCCACCTGACGCGCACACACACACACACGCGCGCACACACACACACACACACACACACACACACACACACACACACACACACACACACACACACACACACACACACACACACACACACACACACACACACACACACACACACACACACACACACACACACACACACACACACACACACACACACACACACACACACACACACACGTCATTGCAGATGTGTCCCAGTGCATGAAGAATGAAGTGACTGTATGAAGCTTAACTGTGTGTGTGTCACCTACCTGTGTGTGTACGCTCCTCTGCCTCCCTGCGTTATCCCGCTCCGCTATCTCTGCTCGCTGTAGCAATGGGATGGATGGTGATACACACACACACACACACACACACACACACATGACTTCAGAACGTAAAATGCAATGAGGAAAAAGGAATACTCTCCCCACACGCAGCCACACACACAAACGCATATGCAAACACACATATGCTCTCTTCCATAAGCACACGTTGACACCCACACACAGCCCCGTCATGATAGAACAGAAGATACCACAGCGACTGCAGGGTGATCATGGGTAAGAAAAACCGGCGTATGGGACAGAGAGAGGAGAAAACAGCAAGGTTAGGCGGGATGGAGGAACAGACACACATTTAAAAGAGCATGCTCTCTACAGCAAAAACAGGCATGTTAATTGGCACTAGAGATCTTCTACACATAGAAAGGAGCTGCGGAAGAGAGATAATTGACCTAAGAAGAGGAAGCGAAAGGGAGGGAGAGAGAGAGAGAGAGAGAGAGAGAGAGAGAGAGAGAGAGAGAGAGAGAGAGAGAGAGAGAGAGAGAGAGAGAGAGAGGGAGAGGGAGAGGGAGAGAGAGGGAGAGAGAGAGAAGGAGAGGGAGGGAGAGAAAGAGAGAGCACCTAGGGATAGTGAAGGTACAAAGAAGGAGGTACAGTAGAGTACTGGTGGTACTATGTTATACATGCATACAGGACCTACGTCAGCTAGAGGGAGTGATTTGGATTTTCCACTAGACACAGAGACGCAGACGTGCACAGACGCGCTTAAGGATTAATGGGATCAGAGATTAAAGGCAGCGTTAGTGTTAATAGTCACCTGGCTGTGAGGTGGACGCTCGGGGGTAACAGCCACCTTCTTCTGCAGCTCAGCGTTCAAGGCCTGCAACTCAGCCACCTGAAAGAGAGAGAGAGAGCGAGAGAAAGAGGGAGAAAGAAAGAAAGAAAGAGAGAATGGACAAAAAAGCAAAAGAAAGAGAGAGGGCAAGTTGAAAAGGAGAGAATGCGTATTCAATTCAGATCACCTTTCCAGTCTTAATCACACAAACACACACACATGTAGATCAAGAGTCTACTCTAAACATTACCCACAAGCCAGTGTGGTGCTCCTGATGGGGGCGGAGTGATTGGGGGCTCGGAGGGGCTCCACCTGGGCCCCAGCTGCCTCTCGGCCCCTTCAGGTTTGGCATGTTTCAATCGAGTCCGCTTTTAAAAACCGAACGTGTTTTTGCTTTGTGGCCTTCATATAAAGATTTTTCCTTTTATGGAGCGGGGATTCGTGGAGGTTCTTCTTAGCTCGGCATTTATTTGTTTGATTAAAACCGGCTGCCAAACTGACCTACTTACCACAGAATAACAAAGGGCTTTTTCGAACTCCTATTGACTAGAGACAGCTGGCAAACATTTGAAATAACTGGAAGCTGAACCTGAGCCAGGACATCACTATTAGCTTGTTATCTAGGCCTGGCGTGCTTTCTTTTAATCATTCGGTTAAACCACTGGTGTGTTCAATGGTTTGGCATTGTGTTAAAGGGATAATCCGGAGTGAAATGCACTTTAGATCAATTTTTCGGACTATTGGGAGTACATACGTTGAGTTGACACCAAAACCATGTCATTCGGATGTATTTTGAGAAAGTTCGAGTTCACCGTTTTTAGCCAAAACTCGTTAGCCTGTAAGTGACCGGGGCAGGTCCTTTCGCCACTACAAAACGCTATTTTTATACCTCTTCTACTGTTCCAAACAACACTACACTTACGTGGTAGTGAGTAGAGGGTCCCTAAAGCCAAACCGAAGTATCCCCACGTCTTTATGTGGTCGGATAGAGAGTCCAGAATGAATTTAATCGAGTCAGTACCTTTCCGGAAATGTTAGTAAAGTGTTGTGGAAGCGTTGCGCAGCTGCCGCAGCGACATTTCCGGAAGGTACTGACTCGATTAAATTCATTCGAGTTTTGGCTAAAAACGGTGAACTCGAACTTTCTCAAAATACATCCGAATGACATGGTTTTGGTGTCAACTCAACGTATGTACTCCCAATAGTCCGAAAAATTTATCTAAAATGCATTTCACTCCGGATTATCCCTTTAAGTACTAAACAATTACTGTAACTGCAAATGCATGGTCAATGTGGAAAACAGGGCGTTCAGAACATGGCTTTACCAATATGGACCCAACAGGAAGAATCCAATCTAAGCAATGTAAACTGCTCACAAAAAGTAAGGAAACTTGACTTTGGCCCATTATATCTCCCCTTTAGTAATACCAACCAGTAAAGTGTTTCATATCATTTTTATCGTTGATTTGTCACCTTTACAATGAGGTATAGCTTGTAAGCATAGGGCAATCATGGAATGAGCAATACAGCCAAATGTCTGAGTAGTGCCAACCAAAAATGTGCCAAAATGGCCAGTAATAGGGTTCTGCTGCCAGACATCTCGTTTTGGGCTTCAAGTGCTACCAGGTGAGTTTAGATACCGGGATGAGATTCAGGAGCCAGTGGCAATTCCATATCTCCAGAATATGGGACTAAATGCCATCCTCCAGGATGACAATGCTCGCCCCCATAGAGCTGGGATCATCAGAGAGTACCTCCAGAATTTGGGAGTGGAGAGGATAGAATGGCCTGCCGTGACATGAGTCCAGACCTCAACCCAATTGAACACTTGTGGGATCAGCAACAGAACCAGGTTGGCTAACTTAACAGATCCTTATCGAGGAATGGAATGCCATCCCACAGCAGAATGTAGCCAGGTTGGTGACCAGCATGAGAAGAAGGTGCCAAGCTGTTGTGGCTGCATATGGATCCTCTACACCCTACTGAGGACCCTGACACTGAGTATAAAATGAACGAATGTATGCCTAACATGTTTTGTTTTCCTCATTTCTGTGGGAGAGTGCAATCATCAATGCTGGTAACAAAGGTGAATTCCAACAGCATAACAGGCCATTTTGGCACATTTGACACTACTTACACGTTTGCTTGTGTTGCTCATTCCATGGGAGCCCAATGCTTACAAGCTGTACCTCATTGTAAAGGTGACTAATAAACGATGAAAATGACATAAAACACTTTAGTGATTAGTATTATAAAAGTGGAGATATAATGGGCCAAAGTCAAGTTTCCTTACTTTTTGTGAGCGGTTTATATGTGTTTCATGATATGTGACTGGTACTGAGTTGTATTGGGAGAGACGGAATAAGTGTCTGTGCTATGCAAAGGATGTAGATATGAAAAATGTGTGTGTGTGTGTGCGTGACTGAGTGAGTTTACCTTCAGTTTGAGCTGAGATACACTGAGCTGGTCCAACTCTGTCTCCTCAGTTTCTCCCAAACAGATGCTCATGTAGGAAGTCTGATCAGCGATCACACTTGGGAAGTCCCCTACACGGACAACACAAAGCACAACAATGACTCATTCAGTACGCACACACACCATGGGCCCTTTAGTAGGCCATTGGACAAATTGATACTATGCAGCCTTGTCATGTCTACTGTGAGTCCCAGGTGCTGACCAGTGTCGTTGGCCTGCCCAACTCCTCCGCCGCGGCTCTGGATCTGGCCCAGTCGGGTCTGAAGAGACGCGTTCCAGCGCCGAGCCTCCTCCAGGGCAGAGCGCACACTCTGTAGCTCCTCACCTGTGCGCGCACAAACACACCACACACACACACACACACACAATCACTTTGGATGCACAACCTCTACGGTGCTGAGTTCATTGCAGCTCTGCAGTTATCAACCATTTAGGTCCCAACCACAGACTTACACAAGCTTCCATTAGGGGTTTCACGGCAACTGATTTTTACCAGTTGACAAGTTTTTGACCAGTTGACTAGCCGTTATGACTGATACAGTGGTGGTCGTATATATTATTGTATTTTGGCAAGTAAATTTAAAACTTTTACCACAAAAAAAATACATAATATTCCATCATGACTTTCTCTGAACAATGATACAATTCCCTGACTTTCCATGTCTGGAATAGACTTTGTTAAAATTCCATGATGTTCCAGAAATTCCATGACTCAAAGGGACCCTGCACATGCTCTTATATTGTACTTTAATACAGCTGCACACAACTTGCATGAAACTGCGGAACAACAGGTCTCATTTTTGGTGAAGTACCGCCAAACATAGGAATGTCTAGCCTGTTTAGCTTTTAGCCATTTTGTCCTAGACTAGTGGACTGCTGCTTATGGCAGTGGTGTGACGTATGGATTCCAGTCATACAGATACTATAAACAAACTATACCTCACCTCTACTCGCACTGGTAAGATTTCATATTAGCAAACATTATGTTGTGAAGTACGGAACAAGTAGGCTGACATTAATCTGTACACTCTCTCACTACATAGGGGATAATGCATTAAGACGCTTACAGAATGGCATACTACTTGCATTTACATGCATTACCTACTGAAAATGACAGACATAGCTGTGCTCCCCATCAAGCAACAGCTCATGCTGCAGTGAAAGTGATGCTGGCATCACAGGCAGATATTTCACTTGCTTCCTAACAGTGTCACTGTATTTTAGTCTGGATAAAAACAGCTTAGCTTCTGTCGAGTTGCACCTCTATTTCAGAACAGATAATAAAACGGTGTCTGCAGTCGGCCAGACTGCTTAAATGTCTTCGACATCTCGCTGCTCACACCAGTAGGGGTCAGCCACGACACAGAGCACAGATGAGCCACACTGCATGAGGCATAAGGAAAAGACTCATGCTCAAACATGACGCCATGCCGCCATGCCCCCCCCCCCCCCCCAATTATGTACATCTGTGCAATCTGGGCCAGGGCCCAGTTCCATACGACCAGGCCTTTACATTCATAGCTGTGGGCATGAGCGTGTGTGTTCTCTGGGCCTGAGTAATGGAAAAGCCTTTGACAGAGAACAACAGCCAAACTGCTGAAGGCCATGCGTCCAAAAGATCAGTAATCTTTCTCCTCACAGCCCCCCCACCCCCACTCCCACTCCACGCACACACACACACACACACACCATCCCGCCCCCCCCTTTGACTCTGACTCTGGCGCTCTGCCTGCCTGATCGAGGTCATGTTTACGCAAAGCCTATTTATAATGCCACCCTGGAGGGGGCGGGGTGAAAGGGCATCTCCATGGAAATGGGCACTCTAAGCAGATGGGTAGTGAAGGATTAACGCTTCATCAGGTCGACTACAAAGGCATACGCAGACAGACACACATACTTAACGAATCTGCTGTCTATATTAAAGGTAATAAGATTTAATTTGATTAATGTTCTGGAGTTAACACTACACATATGGACATACAACTTTGTGTGTGTGTGTGTGTGTGTGTGTGTGTGTGTGTGTGTGTGTGTGTGTGTGTGTGCATGCAGTGCTAATGTACACAGGACACACTGTTGTGAGTGAATGTGTGATCTGTGATGATGGAGACAGAATGCTGATGACAGCTTTTGAAAAGGTGAACTCAAGCAATCAGACATGCAGGACATTCATGCACGGGCAGAGCAGATGGAGGCATTGTGTTAGAGAGAGAGAGAGAGTGGTGTGTGCAGTGAGTTTGCACGTGTTATATAAGTGAGAAAGAGACATGGGCAGACCGTGAGTGTGCTTTTGCGTTTGACAAACACAGACGGACACGATTGTGCCTCAAAAGGGTGCGTGGCATTCAGATTCAGAGGTGATAAGTTTGCCGTTACGTGTGTGTGTGTGTGTGTGTGTGTGTGTGTGTGTGCATGCAGACAGAGACAGACAGACAAACAAGCATGCAGTTTTATTCCACAGTGGCTTTATCAGCAGGGATGAAATGATTACAGACGACTGGAGATGAAGGAAAGAGCAGACAAGGAGGACAGGCTTTGGGCTGTGTTTGCGTGTGTGAGCGCGCGTGTGTGTGTGTGTGTGCGTGTCTGTGTGTGTGTGTGTGTGCGTGTGTATGTGTGTGTGTGTGTATCTGTGTGTGTGTGTGTGTGTGTGTATCTGTGTGTGTGTGTGTGTGTGTGTGTGTGTGTGTGTATCTGTGTGTGTGTGTGTGTGTGAGTCGGAGAGCTAAGGGAACAAAGACAGCAGTGAAATGAGGAGAAATGAGAACTAAAAGAACAAAGCAGACAGTTAGTACTGAGAGGTTATTTTTGTGCGTCTCCGAGCACTCACTGCATGGCAGCACAACAACCTATTTGTTATGAGCCCTAAACAACAAACAAATGACAAACAAAAACAAACTCCTACAGATGGGGGGGATGATGGAGTTTGCGTGCATGAGTTACTGATATAGGTGCTATATGAAGCCACCGAGTTATGTATACCTACAACATGAACCAAAAAGTGCATCAGCCATTTAGAACACCACACGATATCTTAGCCGGAACTAAGCTGAGGTAATCGAGAGTAGATAGAAGTTTCAAGTATCCATGGACTCATGGGGATTTCCCCTCTGTGCCAGTGACTGGCTGGCATTACTAGCACCCAAACCCTGTGATTGGCTGTCAGGCCTGTCCCTCTACCGCACCTTCTCTCTGATTGGCTCTCTGCAGGTCCTGCTCCAGCTGCTCCCGGAGCTGCTCGTTGGCCTGGATGCTGGACTCCAGCTGCTGGCGTAGGAGCTGCACGGCGGTGAGCTCCAGCTGCAGGGACTGCAGACGTGACGCACTGTAACACCACACACACACGCGCACAGCACAAACACACACACACATTAGCACAGCAGTCTTGCACAACCCTTATTGATGACGCACTTATAACAATACTCTGGTAATGCTTAGAATGGTTAGGAAATCTCTTCACTGGGACCTTTCTTTAATGCAATGGCTTGCCCCTTTGTCTATTTGGAGACAGAGCACTGAGAGGGCAGAACACACAGACACTCACATTAGTAGCGCAGTCATAACAGTCTGCTCCCACTCACTGATGTGATTGATAGTATTTATGACATCTTCTGGGTAATGCTCAGGAGACATTGGGAATGACACACACCCTCTCTCTCCCTCACAGAAACACACACAGACACACAGACACACAGACACACAGACACACAGACACACACACACACACAGGCTCACCTGTCCTGCTGTTTGACAGAGCGCACCAGGTTGGAGTAGAGCTGTTGCTCCGCCCTCAGAGAGCGGTTAAGCCCCTCC
>NC_085007.1:26757046-26777046 GCF_963854185.1 Sardina pilchardus | reverse complement strand
CAAGATCATGGTACAAGTCCTCTATCTGCAACATAATGGTTGTGTGTGAGACAGCTCATACTGTGTAAGAGTAAGAGTGCTTGCAGTGTGTGTGTGTGTGTGTGTGTGCACCTCTTTCTCCTTCTCCTTGAGCACCAGGGTCAGGCCTTGGATCGTTTTGTCTCGCTTCACACCGTTTTTCTTCTCTTTCTCCAGCTCACCGTCTTTCTCCTCCAGCTTCCCAGTCAGCTCCTGAACAGAGAGAGAGAGAGAGATGGGGAGAGTGAGGAATCTCTGCATCTATCAGATTATACAGTCAAAATAATCTGACAAATGTTAACTCATTTACGCTTTCTGATGACTGAGAGCTTGTGTAGGAGTTCTGCTATGGTGTTTACACGTGAGTGTGTGTGTGTGTGTGTGTGTGTGTGTATTTCTGTGTGTTACCTGATTGTCACTTTCTAAGGCCTGATGTTTGGTCTTGATGGTGCTCAGCTCCTGGGTAAGTTGCTTGGCAGCTGCTTCTAACCGCGCCACTTCTGACAGCTTCTGCTCGCACACCTAAAAAAGACACATATACGCAAAATGCTGACACACAAAAAACAACTCTAACCTCAAACCAAAACTACAGTGACAGCCCCAGAACACACACACACACACACACACACACACACAAATAAGCTGATGCTGAAACACCCCAAGACGCATATGAAGAACTGACATAAACAG
The DNA here is from genome assembly GCF_963854185.1 of Sardina pilchardus. NCBI lineage: Eukaryota > Metazoa > Chordata > Actinopteri > Clupeiformes > Clupeidae > Sardina > Sardina pilchardus. The sequence goes on along the minus strand of NC_085007.1, from coordinate 26,776,338 downwards.
GAGTCAACCATAAACGCTCACTCTAGCACATAATTATATGCACTTGAACATATATAGAAACAGAAATACACACACTCTCTCTCTCTCTCTCTCTTTCTCCTTCTCCCTCTCTCCCTCCATCCATCCCTCCCTCCTTCCCTCCCGTGGCATTCCAATCCTTTGCCAGAGTTTCCACAGCGCTCCATGTACCTCCACCACAATGGGCGTGTACTCATCCTGAAACTCCTCCTCCATCTCTTTAAGGACCTGCGCTGGGACCGGGTGGGTGTTCCGCCGGGCGGCCGCTTGGCCGAGGCGTCGTCGGGGGTCGCCGGGCTGCGACAGCACGGGGATCCTGCTGACCCGAGCAGGCCGCAACGGCCTGGGCTGGGTGCTCCGCACCAGCTGCAGCCAATCGGAGAGCACGGACGGCCCCTCGGAGGGCCTGGGCGGTAAGGGGTAGACGGGGTCGGTGGCGGCGGTCAGGCCCTTGAAGGACTGCAGGGAGATGGAGCGGCGGTGGGAGAGAGACATGGCCTGGGCCTGCGCCTGGGCCTTGCGCTGGTGCACCAGGGCCGAGTACTCGCGACTCTGGCTGCGCCGCTGCAGCGCGTGCGGCCGCGCCGTCCAGGGCCGCTCCTCGCTCAGCGAGCCCAGGCTGCCGCGCCACCGGGCCCGGGCGCTGGAGCTGGAGCTGGAGCTCGCCCTCGACAGCCCCTCCACCTCCACCATCGCCGCCTCCGTCTCGCCGGGGCACGGGCGCGCCGGACCCTCGCGGCTACCCCCCGGCTCGCACGCGTCCGCCGGCTGGACGTTGATGCCGGGCGCCTCCTCCAGGGTGCTGCTGGCGTGCCCTTCGTCGCCCTCCTGGTCCTCGGGCGGGTTGTTCTGCCGGTACTTGGCGCGCACGCGGGCGCACAGCTGGTCGCGCTCGGCCTGCAGCGTGTGGGTGCGGGCGGCCTGGGCCTCCTGCAGCTGCCGCGCCTCGGCGTCGCACTGGAGCACGCGCTCGAGTAGAAAGACGCACTTGGCGCACAGCAGCTCGCCGCGCCCGTCCCGCCTCAGCTCCGACACGCCCAGCGCCCGCGCTAGCAGCACCGCCAGCCGACGACGCCCGCACGCCCCGAACAGCCAGCGGCACTGGTTGCCCCGCAGCTGGGCGCCGCACACCCGGCACGGCTCACGCATGGTGGCCTCCAACGCTCGCAAACACACGCGCTTAAGAGAAGCGTGTCAAAGCGTCGCAGACTTAGCCGACTCCTCAGCGACACGGGCACGGACGTCTAGGGGTCGACATGGTCCGGTATGCGCGTCGCTGACCGAGGTAGACGTGACGAGGCACTCGTAGGTGTGGTCAGTTCAGAACGAGAGTCCATCTGCCCCAAAACGGCACACTATAGCTGGAAAAGCGGCGACGACGCTAATGCTATCTCGGCCAAGGCGGCGCAGCGCCTTCCGAGCTGTTGCTCGTATGTTGGCTGATTCTATCTGCTCTGTCTAGCTTAGAGAGACAGAATGAAGCACAAGCCCCTGCCACCAATCCACTAAATCCCCTACACACACACACACTGACGCAGAAAGACGCGCACGCACATACACACACACACATACAGAAAATCCACGGTGAATGGCAGCACGGTGTTATGTCACAGACTCCCAAACCTGCTCAGGTAATCCCTCTTACTCTCTGCTCTCACTGTCTGAGTGTCAAGTAGCTTCCCCTGAACCACCTGCCATGAACTTTCCCTTCTCTCGCCACCCTGCCATGCCCATCACATGCCCAAGTCAAACTGTTCCTAAAGATCAAAGGCAAAACTCATGCTCCCACTCCTGCAGTCCAAAGGCACTGATAAACCAGTGGCTATGCCAACTTCCTCTCTCTGGCTCATACAACCACACACATACTGTATGCGCTCGCGCACACACACAGACACACACACAAGCAAGGATTAGTTTTCTAATATTTTATTCCGAGCCAGATTTCCATTTATAACTCAGTGCCGCTGCAAGTCTGCAGCCAAAGTGTTAATCCAGCTTTAGCCTGCTGACCTGAAGAGTACACATACACACATACACACACACGCACGCACACATACAGGACAGGATTCTTCCCTTATCCAAATGTCTCAGATATACTGTATATAACAAGTATTGAATCTACTGAACTGAGTTTTACCCGTTTACCCATTAGGCTTGGGATATGGAGCAGAAATACCAACAACAAAATCATATCTGGGTCAATGATGTATTGGTGCATTGTCAGGTGAAGGCAAATTTTCAAATGAAACATTTCTTCCTTGGGTCATTTCAGACCTTCCCTGAACATTGCATCGAAATCCATCCATCCTAACTTCTTGAGTTATCTTACGAACAAACAGACAGACAAACAAACAAACCCCGGTGAAAACATAACCTCCTTGGCAGAGGTACCGTAATAAAGATGCGTGTTCTTTTTTTTCCCAAGAAACTATTGATTGGACCACCTGGCATTTCTTGGGTAGTGAAATTGCAAATACAGTCTAGAAATGTATATATAAAAAAAACGTATTAGTCACCAAAGAATCAGTGGAGTCATCACAGACACTGCCAACTGAGCCCCTACACAGTCATATGTCCGTACATCTCCTCAGGCACACTTCACACACAACTGCAAAGTGAGGCCAAAGTGTCTGAGGCAGGTCTTCCCTACTTCCTTTTGAAGAGGATACTCAACTCAAAGAACTCAAAGGCTACCCAAAGTGCTGCCTCGATGTGCTAATCATGGAATGCTGGGAATTCTACCATTTTCGTGCAAAGGACATTTTCAAGAGCGAGGTGAGTGGGAGAACGAGAGGGAGACTGGAGTGAGTAAGCGAGCGTGTCATGTCGTGAGTACATCCTGTGAAGGCCACAGCTGTTAAGTGGATAAACACACATAAGGGCTGGTGAGCTCTCCTCCCTCTACCGCGGTCCCCTCAGGTGCACGGCCTCTGGGTGGTGGAGAGCGCCCTCCACTGGCAGCAAGCCACCACCACCACCCTTATCCTCTTGGAGAAGCAGGAGCCAGCATCCTCTCTGACCCAAAACCTCACCACAGCAGCGACTATAAGGTTTTAAAGTACCAGCTGGGACACACACACACACACACACACACACACACAAATAGATAATAGATAGATAAACTTTTCTTACCTTGATCTCTCTTTCAGCCTTCGTCTTCTCAACATTCAACTCATCTTTCAGTGCCTGTAAGAACATACATAAAAACACACCATTGTAATAACTGAAAGGCTTCACTTCAATATGTATGTCTGTCTTTGTCTACAATTAACATACTGTAGTAATGAATGAATGCCTCTTACTTGTAACTCTCCATCTTTTTGGCCAATGACAGTGTTGAGCTGAGTGATCTGTGCTGCGGTTGGCTGCTCTCCACTGCTCCGCTGGAGCTGACCAATCAGATCGTCCTGTTTCTTCGCTGATGCTTGTAGCTCCCTGATCAACCTGAGAGAAAGAATTTTAAATCACACTGTCTTAACTCATAACTATATTCTCATTACACAGCTTTAATCACAGATTTGTTTGTTTGCCATCAGCATTTAACTGCATTGTGTTAACAAGACTGGAGATGTTGAGACTGTACTCCTCAGTACTCAGTAGCACTTTGTTTATAAAATATTGCAATAAATGAATCTAGCCAATTGCTGGGCTACTGTTGAATAAATAGTTAGAATAAGCTCCAGTGTAAATGCATAGTGTTTTTGGCTTATGTGTTGAACAACTTGGTTAGGTCTGTTGCTACGGTGTTCTTCTCACCGGTCCTTCTCTTGCAGGGCTTGCAGGTGATTGGTGGGGTCAGGCATAACGGTGGGCTGTGATTGGCTGTGGTCCTGCAGCTGCTTCTGCAGGTCCATATTGTTGCGTTTATGTTGCTCGGCAATGGCCGCCATTCTTTCCATCTCCCCTTGGGCCTCCTGAAGACTCTACAGAGAGAGAGAGAGAGAGAGAGAGAGAGAGAGAGAGAGAGAGAGAGAGAGAGAGAGAGAGAGAGAGAGAGAGAGAGAGAGAGGGGAAGAGACAGAAAGAGAGATGGGAAAAAAGAGAAATCTTAGTCACAGTGACACATATTCAAACAGACAATCAGTCACTGCAGACATTTCAGGATAGTTGAGGGTTCCTCTGGTCTGTTTGAGTAAGTGAGATGAAGTATGAGTGTGTGTGTGTGTGTGTGTGTGTGTGTGTGTGTGTGTATGTACCTCTTCCAGCTCTTGAATTCTCTGGTTGAGCATGTCTCGGAGAGAGTCCATTTCTCTTTGGGCACGCTCTCTAATTTTCGCTGAATCTGTGACATCTCTGTTGGCTAAACTTTCAAGCGCTTTTCTGGAAAACCACAAACACAAAAACCATGTCACATTATGTCGATGTTCAAAAACAGTGCTATATTGTGTGGGGGCTGTTACATATTACGGAGTTTTGTCGATGACACATAAACGCAGAGCATGTGTGAGAGCATGTGAATGACTCACGATGCAGAAACCAGGAGCTCTTGCTTCTCGCTGAGATCTCTCTTTAAGGATTCCACCTCCACCTTCAACTCAATGTTCTATACATACAATCGCGCACACACACAAACACACACACACACACAAACACAAACAAAAAAAACATGAACTTCAACAATCCCAAATTCGTAACTGGAACATCTTTAGGCTTCTCTTGTTTCTGATAGAGTAGGGGAGACATCAAGACAGACAGACAATGTCATTCTGCCAACCATCCCTCCATGGAACATAGATCACAGAGTCACATCACAGACAACTGAGATGAGACCAGATGAACATGATTTATACACTGCATATGGGAGATATGGCCTGGAGCTTTCTGTGTGTGTGTGTGTGTGTGTGATGGATAGAGATAGACTGTGCGAGTGATGCATGCGAAAATGAAAAAGGAGATGGGGTGACTCATTTGACTGCTCGTGTTCATCACCAGAGCCACAGGATATCACTACAGCAACACCAAAACGGTTTCCAAAACAACATGGTGATATTTGCTAGGCAGGTCGCTCTGAGCATGCACTTATGTGTGTATGTGTGTGTGTGTGTGTGTGAGTGTGTGTGTATACCGTTTTGTAGATGTCCTCAGTGGAGTCATCACATTTCTGCTGCATTCGCTCCTCCAGAAAGTAGATCCTGAGTTTCAGGTTGAAGTTCTCCTTCTTCAGCGCTGTGATTTGCTGTTGGAGAAAAAAACAGCATCAATCTGACCAATGAGAGCACAGTTGTCCTTGCCCAAATAATGGTGCTCTTGGCTGATCTCTCTGACTCACACACTCACAGACATGACATGGCCAAGCACTCCACTCCAAGCAACACAAGCCAACATTTCTCTTGTGTATAGTGTGTGTGTGTGTGTGTGTGTGTGTGTGTGTGTGTGTGTGTGTGTGTGTGTGTGTGTGTGTGTGTGTGTGTGATTGTATGTAAATGCATGTGTCTGTGTCCAGTTGAGTGTGAGTGGATGGGTGATGGGACGGGGTAGTAGCAGACTGTGTGTGTGTGTGGTGTGTGTGTGTGTGTGTGTGTGTGTGTGTGTGTGTGTGTGTGTGTGTGTGTGTGTGTGTGTGTGTGTGTGTGTGTGTGTGTGTGTGTGTGTGTGAGCGGCACACTGTGCATCATTGTGCCCCATTTCACTCCCCACATCTGGACTGGGGGATGGGGGGAGGCCAAGGAGTAAAGGCACCCAGACAGACACAGAGGGAGGGGGGAGGGGGGGAGAGAGAGAGAGAGAGAGAGAGGGAGGGAGAGGGAGGGAGGGAGGGAGGGAGGGAGAGAGAGAGACAGAGACAGAGGCAGACAGACAAAGGGGCTTAAAATAGAAAAAGATTGAGACCTTACCCCTAAATTATGATGTCAACATAAAAATGCCTCGGCTACAGATACGCTGTAGCACCATATATGGTCAATTACAGTATAAACTTGCTCTCTGAGAGGACTGAAATATGTGGGGAGTCTGTAGATTTTGGATGCAGACGGCAGAACTAACCTGAGTGCTTTTGGACGAGCCACTACTTAGAAAAACGAACAAAATTCTACATGTCTCAACAAAAGCTGCTATGTGAGAGCAAATTACATTGCACTGTTCCTCATTCATTTAGATCAGGGTTGAGAGTCTAAGAGCAAACTCAGCACCCAGACTAAATTCAGTGGTTTCGATAATAATGCATAAGCGGTTTATCGTGCCCACTTACAAGCTGCAGTAGAACATGCACCACCCAATGACTGAAATATGAAATGAGGACACGGTGAGCTGATCACAGTCGATGATTGCCAGTTAGGTCTGATCTGAGGATGGACTAATCAATAAGAAGGGGCACTTTACAGTCCGAAACAGTCATGCAAGTGGGCTCAATCAAATACAAGTTAGCCATCTACCTGCCTGCCTGTGCACCTACAGCGATGTATCTGGAAGAAGTTAGCTTTAGCAATAGCGACATTAGCAGACTTGAGGGGAGCTGACCAAGGTGCTGAAGTACAGAACTTTAGCTGAGCTACTGCACAGCATGAAGACAGAGTAACAACATCAACTAAATGGAGAGCTATTAGCCCATGTTAACGCAAACACTGACTCAGTGGTATATTCAGCAAAACATTCACATGCCTGTCAGGCACAGCAGAATCTTGCTCGAATTGCTAACGCTGCAGCAGGGTTGTATCGGTTCTTGCAGAACATTACTGCACAGAACTACAGGGTAATGATCTGGTAGTATAACATTCTCTTCTAAGGCCTAACATTTCTAGCTGCCGCCCTTTACACATACATGGGGGATATCAAATGTCTAGCTTTGCACATCCATAGCAACAGGCGATGGCCAAGAAAAGTGTCTAGACTCTGCTTGCTTGCTCCATCCCCCTCTCCCACTCTGTGTCTTTCTCAGTCGCGCACACACACAGACACACAGAGCTCTTTAAGATTGGCGTACTCACATTCTCATAGTCCTTCATAGTGAGTGCTTTGGATGGGGACATCTTCCCCGGAGGGAAAGTGGAAGCTAATGGGGAGAGAGAGAGAGAGAGAGAGAGAAAAGAATAGATGAAGACCATGAAGACACATTAGTGAGCAAGATTAATAAATCAGCCATTTTACTTTTCTTTAAAAACATGCTGATGAGGAGTCATTATTTCGAAAGCAGTTCCACAGACCAGCTGGAGCCAAACCTAAAATACACACAGGGACATGTGCAATCGGCATCCCTAAATAGACCTGGCCACACACACAGAGAGACACACGCACGCGCGCGCGCTCTCTCTCTCTCTCTCACACACACACACACACACACAGAGAAAATGTTCTACTTTCAAAAGAATGCATTTATACAATCTCTCAAACCCCAATAACCCCATAACCCTAATGACTCATCATTCATTACTGAAAGCACCACATGGTAAGAGTGAGTATTTGCATGGAATCTTTCTAGGTGTCAAGTGTCAGTGGTGACATGACACTGAGTTGACACTTATTAGTTAGCTGGTTATCACCAACAGCTGCATGTAAACAACAACCAAAGCACAACACAAGTGGGAGTTCCCAGTCAAGTGTGTGTGTGTGTGTGTGTGTGTGTGTGTGTGTGTGTGTGTGTGTCACCTGTACCTGACATACCATCCATGCTGAACTCTGCTAGCCCGTCAGGAAGCCTGGTGAATGTGCTAAGAAGGAAAAAATAAAGAGTTACACCAACAGAATATAGACCTACCATTTAAACATACATGGGCCAGGCTTGAATGAAAAATATAAACAGACCAAAATCCCACCCTGTTCACTAAATACACTAAACAGACACTAAACATTAAATAAGAGGCAAATACAGATGCACACACAACTATTATAGCCAGCACTGATAGCCAGTAACAATGTTGAATACCCACCACTATCCAAACAAAACAGGAAATGCTTTCACGCAGCAGTCAGTAAACATAACACGGCCACGAGCCCAAATCAATCACATAAACATCCAACTACTCCGACTAAAAATTCACCTAACTTTAGTCTATACTCAACATCTACCCAGAAATGATACTTAAACAACATGAGCATGAATAAATGCCACATGAGAAAACAATTATGAACAGTACCCTGCAAGGAAGCATCACAGAAAACTCTTGCTTCATTGAACACAGCATCATAACACTGTGAGCTGCAGACACGGAGAGAGAGTGTGCAAATGTATGCTTTCAGCGTGTACAGTGTACCTCTCTACTTCAAAGGAGATTTACAATGATGCACTCACACACAAAATGACAAGCTTCTATTCTATTGGCTAATAGGTCTACTAGTAGGCCTGTCACAATAATTACATCATCATCTTGGACACATACAAAATATGAAAATATTGGCAATGACTTTGGCGAATCTTGATATTGCACGACCACTGTGTTCATGTTTGTGTTGTTGGTCTTTGTTATAAATTTGTATCCTATGTCTTAAGCCAGGTCCTAAAATACAGCAATGACCAACCTAACCCTTACAGGAACACTACAGCCATGCACATCGAAGTCTCAAAGTATAGACCTACTGTACGCCTTTTGCTTAGCAGTGAAGTCTCTCAGTTGCACATCGGTGTCTCTCTAAAGTATCCTATGCCTTTTGCTTTAGCAGTTAAGTCTCTCAGTTGCACAAGCTGTAAAGTATCGGCAAATCACAGCGATTGAAATAGTATCTCTATGTTGTGCACATCCATGGCAAAGACTGCTATTTTGTGAAAGTCTAAATAGTTTTTTTCTACCCCTTCATATTGTGATTGTGATTGCTACCTAGTTTAAAATTGCATGAAAGACCGGTAAAAGAGATTCTTGATTTATCTGTTGGTCACCTGTAGTTTTCTAAAGGGAGCAAACACTGAAACATGAATATGTGCATTTATGAATGTTTTCTCTACGTATGAATGTCAGCTAATAATTTGTGCAAATGCTGTATATTGTCATCTCTCGACCAGAACCAGTGGTTGAGAACTTGTATGCACATGTACAGTCAATACATTTTCACAAATAGCCTATGCTCTTTTCCTAGCCTATGCTTTTTTTCCCCATGGCAATACAACTAATATAAGTTTATCTGAAACATCACCAGTCCAGTCCAAGCTGGGAACAAACAAACTGCTGTTGTACTGTAGGTGGAGAGGGACCTTGTGATGATGTGCATTTGCTGTCACATCAGCCTACGACAACATTGTTTTGCAATATTTTCTGAGACACATCGTCCAACAAAATTATCGTGACAGGCCTACCTACTAGAATTTCCAACAAGTTCTCACCTGAGACATTTCCTCAACAAACTTCTTTTGCATTTGCACAAAAAAAGGCAAAAATACTGACCATCATCTGCATTTTACTCTTCCTCCTCACCTATACTGCCAATCTTTAATATGTGTCAACATGTCATCAACTATAGACCTCTGAAGGTCGCCTACAAAAAGGATCCAAAGCTGCCATCTTTGCCCATATAAGGAGATCCGGGTGTTAATTGAAGCTAACTGCCTTTGGCAAATTGCATTGTAAGCTAGTGTTGGGGTAGTAAGCGATAATTGAAAACCCTAGATGTTATTTTCCCATAGACAAAATCTCAAGATACCGGATCTCCTTATTTGGGCAAAGATGGTAGCCTTTTTGTAGGTGAACTTCAGAGGTCTATTGGCTATCTTGTTATGGAGAGAAATTCAGCATATTATGGATGATACAATATGGCACATCCCTGCTACTGACCACAGTCATTTTTACTCACTAGCCTATACAGCCTTAATGTGTAAGTTAGATGTGCGAATTGTAGCTTTATTGTGCATGTCTAAGCATTTATTCTAAACCGATGGGTGATAATCCAAATACGATCCTGTTCCTCTTCAGCTACGCCAAGGCTGTGTGTGTGTGTGTGTGTGTGTGTATTTCTACTGTGTGCAGGTAGGTGTGGATGAGCGTGACAGTATGAGTGACCCTGTGATCTGCCACTTGGCTCCAATAACAGTTGTACTCTCAATGACTTCCTTCCTCGCTACTTTCGGCTTTACTCCATCCAGGGTTAGGGCTAGGGGTGGACACGGGAGTGAGTATATTCCGCTCCCATACACACCCTCACAATCAAAGACATACATTCTCATAACAAAGGCAAAATCATCTCTGTTTCCCTCTTTCAGACAAAACCATCTCAAAACACATTAAGACCATTGTGAATACAGGACAATGGCTGATGACAGACAATAACTGCAACTGTTATTATGGACAATCATACTGTTTGCCCATACACATTAGTGTTGCGTGTGTGTATGCAGTATGGTTAATCACCAGTAACAATCCTCTGTGCATGGGGAAGTCAGTCTCATCCTGCCTTCATCATTTCTCAATGGCTGTAAACAAGAACTTCCACTTACGACTTCCTGTTAGCTAGCATCCTGACCACCATAAACGACACAACACTCCACTATTAGTCTATTATATAACAGTTGGCTTATGAATGTGTGTGTGACAATATCTGTGAGCTCAACACCTGGGGTGCAAGTGTGGTATTCTTTCTATGGCGGTAGCACAAAGGTTATATTTCAGAACAAAGTCGCTGGCTCGGCTCACACCATTGCTATCGTCTTACATCTAATGTTACCAAGCTATACTTGCCACCTGGGCCACTTATTCTGAGGACTGCAACAGTCCATTTTGTTATAACTGAGTGGAATACAAGACACAAGCAAACACACTGACCAACTCGTGTAGGAAAAATAATCTGTAATGAAAAACCTAACAGCACCATACAGAACAGCTGATTAGACTACAAGCAGGGGAGTTTAACTACAGATCTATGGTTAACTAACGCTAGCTAAGGTGGTTGGAGAGCCGAAGAAAAGTGACCTACCTAGTTAAACTTTAAGCGTTCTTCATGGTGATGGTTCGAATATGAAGAAAAAGCAGCTAGTTATCTTCCGTTATCAGGCAGACATGACAGTATACAAGCGCTACATGTAGTTTCCGCTTTTCACAGATTGCGTCTGAAAGGCTGAGCGGTGAACTTGAAACGGAATTTGTTTTGACAGCTACGCTCACCATTTGAGAACAGCAAGTGGCTGCTTCAACCAACCTCACGTTGAGGTATTACAAACATGTATTCCCAGCCAAGATATATTTACGTTACCCTAGACTAGCCTACTATTCCAACCAGAAAATCTTCCAAGCACACAAATTAACATGATAATAAAGTAGTCACAAATCAATTAATTAGCTTAATCTCTCCATATTAGTTATTAAGGTGCTAGCGTTGGAGAGGTGCATTACCACTACTAAAAAAAAGATGTCGTTTGGATCTCCAGTCAACTATTTATACCCATCTATTTATGTAGCCAATGTTTTGCCTCCAATTTCGCAGTCTGCACGTGAGGCAGAGAGGAAAGTATGAATGACATGAAGAACTTATCTTGACAATGACAGCATGTTACATTATCAGAACTGGACAAGTAGCGCCTTAACTTTGGGTCCTGTGCAAGCGCGCCAGCTGTGCCTACATTCGGACACTGACTGATGATACAGAACGGAAAGAATGAGATTGCTGCCTGGCACCGTGTAAAAGCAATGGCAGAAAGTAGATGCCAGCTAGCGGCTATTGGACATCTGGTCTGGCTATGCAGACATCGCTTATGTTAGCCACACACATACAGTAACGTTGCTCAAATTTAACTTTATCCAGCAAGCTCACAAACGGGTCAGGTTGTTTTCTGGCAGAGTAATGTTGCCACAACGTTATATTATAACGTGATAAAGTTATACAACTGAGAATGTAAATGATTTGATGATTAGTTGTGCAGCCGATGTTATCGTATCAAAAGTTAACTGATGATAACGTTAAAGTTATAACGCCAAATTCAACGTTATTAAGCTGAGTTTTGCACAATAACATCAGCTGAACTCATAAGTCTGTTCACGTTAACATTATCATACAATGCTGTAACGTTATTGAAGCCAGCAGCCATGGAACGTAACAGAATATTAGTTTATGTAAGACCTCTTGGGTATGAGTCAGTTTGCTAACGTTATTTCAATAACTTAGAAACTATATGTATATGCTGTTCTTGCTATCTTACTGAGGAACAACAGGAGAACGCTTCTTAGCTCTAGCTAGCTTATCCAGTGTGACAGGTCAGTTCTTTGATGTATAGCAGCTAGATGCTAACAGTAGAGCCCGTTAATAAGCCAACTATAAGAACTTTATGAACTACAATGAAATAAGGTAGTAACGTTAGTCGAGAATCATTTCTAACGATTCCGGTCATGGTAAAACTTTGATCCAAGTCGTTTCCTATCTACGTGGCTGGCTGAATTAACCAGCTAGCTGGCTGGCTAGCATGCTAAACACGAACAGTTTAGCAGAAAAGCTAACGTCACTCGATAACTGACACCTTTTTCAAAAAGCTCACATCTTACCTCCCATTGATATCAAAAGGAAGAGTCTGGTCTTCCCCTACTACAGAATCCATGTTTGAAATGAGGCACTGTAGTTACTGTATCCGTCAGTGAAGGCTCTCGAGTTATTCCTGTACCATTTTCGTTGAGTTTATTTTGAATCACCAGTGAACAGAAAAGAATTCAAAGTAGTTCCCAGTACCGCCATTTTAGCACGATGACGTCACTACACAGGCAACGTTGAATGTTTTGGGCTGGACCGTAAAACTGTCCAAACTGCTTTCGTTTAGTGTGCTGATTGGACAATATACAACTTGTAAACATACAAACCATACACAGGCCTAGCCTACATTCAACTAGATTAAATGCAACTGTCAAATTACAATGAGACATTGCGATTAATTGAATATGTATATAACCTATTAAAATGATTTTCACTAGGCCTACCTGCTTTTGCAGTGGTTGCGCAGCTGAGAAGATGCAGAGGTAAATCCATGAGGATGCAATGGACAAGGGACAAAACAACAGCCTTTTTGTATTCAGAGTGCAGTGATGAACAATACACAGAGGCCTTGTTACGCTTAGGGCAATGAGACTAATTTATTCGGGTAAATGAGATTGTGTCATTGAAAGGATTGTTTCAAACCTACAAGCTCAACCTTTGCATGTGTTCCACAGTTGCAGCTTGATCAACCTGCCTTATAAGTCTGTATGACAAGAGATAGAGTCTGCCCCCTCAAGGAACCAGTATCATGAGATCTGTCTACTACTGGCAAGTAAATAAGTGATAGCCAGGTTAGTTTAAACTAGATAGATAGATGATATTCCTGGCAAGATGCATATCCAAAGAAAATCAGTACTTTAGCCTGGAAAAATCCAAACTCATTCATCAAGTAAATAGAGTCTGGTGACCCTCGGTTGAGAAACTTTACTAAATTTACATGGCAACAGGCACTAGGCCTACTGTAACTTTGAAATATTGGTCTAGCCGTCATCAGAGATTCTTAATAGGCTACTTAACTGACAATAAACAGCATCAGCCATCAGGAACATACAGTAGCCTATGTGTGTCTGCATTTTTCCAACTGCATTCTTTGGCATTTGCAGGTGTTGATGCTTCTGTTTATCACACGTTTCATCTTCCCTCTCGTTGCTGATTGTCCTGGCAGTTTTCTTGTCTGAGAGAAACAGTTATGAACTGTGGTGTTCAGACTCTCTGAGGTAGGCAGGCCAGGTTATCTCAACTTCCCTCTATCCCCTACTCCTGCAACTCTGTAAATCGCAAGTCTTACGCTCTGCCCTGGTTGTTCAATGATGGTTTTTGCTTACAGTAATGTACATTTCTCAAAATGGTAAAATTCTGAACAAAATATATGTGTTCTACAGCCACACTTACTGTATCCTCATATTCTCTACGTGGTCACAACAGTGCACCACCTCACCTCATCAAGACAAGTCGGTGACAAGTATACTATTATGATACTGTTTTGTGGCATTTTAGATTTTGTGTCACAGTGTGCCTGTGTGTGTGTGTGTGTGTGTGTGTGTGTGTGTGTGTGTGTGTGTGTGTGTGTGTGTGTGTGTGTGTGTGTGTGTGTGTGTGCTGTGCCTATACAGACAAAGTATACTTTGGTCATGCACATTATATACACATTGCACAAGTACACTTCTGCCATTGTGCGGAGGCCATACTATGCATTGCTGTGCTGTACATCTATATTTGTACATGTACCTATGTGTGTTCGTGTGTGTGCCCGACCCGTGTACTAGTGGTGTGGGTGAATGACTGTGTTCTTCTGTGTGTGTGTGTGTTTCTGTTTCTGTAAAAACATGTCCACTGATATTGTGCTTTTGCATGAGCGTTTACATATTGGTCTGTGTGTACATGTGTGCGTATGTCAAATTTCATAAACTTTGAAGCTCACGTCAAGATATTGGTGCATGCATGTAGCCTAGGGATACCCATACGAACTTTTAGCAATTTTCTGATTTACTCTGAAGATCCGTCTGGCCTAGATGCCATTGAAGCCCATTTCCAATGTCCCTAAAATAAGGACAGGCACACAAATATAATCAATAACCGGCATGGACGTGTATTACTTTGGAATTGAGGAGAGAACTGCATTTAAAACCTTCATTTAAAGTGCTACACTTTTCAAACGATTTGGTAAGAGACCAATTTAAGTTTAACTACATTGCTCGTAGTCATGCCCCTGCTGGAAACCTGAAGTCAGTGAACTTTTTCCAGACCCACTCTCAATTACAATTTAGAAGGTCTGCATACTAACCAGGCATGCATGTCTTGAGATAGTGAAATATGTAGCGCCCTATAGGGCGCTAGAAATATGTAAATTGCAGCGCCCCCTATGGATGCTTTTTCACAGATTTAGCCTACCCCTAATGTGGTAGTAATCCAAGATGAGACATTTCCTAAACTTCTTCACACTTGACTTTGACACAAAATTGTTTTGCCGCCCCCGGAGACTGTCAACTTCTACTCCTTATCAGCCATGTGGGACCATGTACATGCTCATCAAGCCACAGGTGTCCCAGTATTTCACTGTCCTGGGAATCAGGACAGAAAGCACTGTAATTTTTCCTCTGCAATTCCTTGCAGTTAGTTATGCAATAACCCACTGCTGTTCTAACATGAGCAGAGGTTGGTTTATAGAGATCAAGGTTGGGGGTTCTGAAATGGTGAATCGAATTCTCTCTTATCTACAGTAGGCCACTATGTTCTGGCCAACGATAATCTTTTGCTTCCCTCCATTCTTTAGTAGGACTAGGCCTACTGCTGTTGTGATTCTTTCCAGTAAAGTTATTATTGCAGCTTCATCCAGATGATATCAAGAAAACTGAGAGATGTCTATCACCAGTACTAAGGCAAGCTCCATTATTTAGGTATGGTGCCAAAGACCTATGATGCCTATCAGGGTTAGAGGTCAGGCCCATGAATATGCCCACTTTAATTACTGTAGATCACCATCTTGGTATACTTTACACCTATTGTAACTGATAGGAAATGTCCAGTATTTAAGGGAATATTTTGTAAATGAATCTTGTTGTCTTAAATAAATTGATTGTATGGACAAGTTGTATGCCCTGTCCTCTTGAATACTATCTACATTGTGCAAACTAGATAGATAGATACTTTATTGATCCCCAAGGGGAAATTCAAGACTACATACCATGTAAATATTGGCATGTTTGTTTTTTGTGTAGTTACCTTATTTATACAGTCTGTGGTAGTGACCTAATCAATATCAGTAATTAAAGACATCCAGAAAGTTGATTTATGCTGATGATTAAGGACTCTGAACACAACGGCAAGGTTGTGTAATGATGCACCCTGGTGGACAAAATCATACACCGCAGCGTGTAAAAAGAGTTTATTGGGTATGTAAGCGTTTATTGCATTCTGGCTGTCACATATCGAGGGAACATGTGAATGCTGAACTCTAGGAGAATGAAGCTGGATCAGCAAGGTGTTTACATGCCAGAAGCAGCCAAACAAAAGCACTCAGAGAGATCTCCGAGGTTTGGATCTCTCTCACAGATCCAAACAGTTATCCTGACTCAGCAATTTCTCACATCAAAGATCTCTCAGACTTGGAAATGTTTGATTCAGATAAGACATGTCTTATGCCATCAAAATGATACCTTTCTTCAGATCTTACACCACAGCTATTTGTCAGACATAGGAATCTGTCACCGTTCCCTGGATCTCTCACAACTCTGAGATCTCTCTTGAACTGCTCCGAGCTCAGACTGATGTTTACAAACAGGCCAGTGGGAGCGAATGTGAATGAGACAGAGCTGAAGACTTGAATTTAAAATGTGAGGTAATCTGAGCTCATTTTGAAATGCCTGAAATAGATCAACTTTCACATATGATCCTGATCTCCACTGAAAAAAAAAAAAAAAAAAAAATCATACAACACAGTTCCAATACAGTACAGATTTTGATTATCATAGAGAAAAATAAACAAAACATTAAAAAATAGAATTGACAAAACAAACATAGAAATAAAAAACAAGCAAAAAACACAATATATTTTTTTCTCTGGAGCCCCAAATTTACACATAAAGTAGAAATCTATCTCCAAGACCAGTTGGGCAGACTGACTCATAAAGTCACCAGGAGAGAATTTCCGCTGAGCCTCAGTCAGCTCTCGACCACGTTTAAACGACATTAAATAACATTAAATTAGCACAAAGGGATCCACTGTATACAACAAGGCTTGCAGAATTATACACATTTGTGTCTGAAGAAAAAAAAAAAGAAAAAAAAAACATTTTCCAACAAAGAGGTGCTTTTATAAAACTTCACTAAAGTCTTCACTGTCTTTTTAATAATTATTAATAATATTATTGTTTTAGATAATACTTCCAGCTGAAGGGGGAGTTTGTACAGAATAAAGAACAATGGAACAGACTGATAAAAAAAACAGTAAGAAACCTCTGGATGCATTAAATATGCGTAACCAACATAAAAAATCTACTATTTTTTAGTTTATATAAAAATATTCCCTTAGGTGAGGCACAGACCGTTGTAGGTTTTTATGGCAGCCAAAAGACTACAGATCCTTTAAAGATCGCAAACATCGAATATTGACTATCTGGACAAATACGGGGGGGGGGGGGGGAATCTTTTAGCTACCATGGTAATAGCCATCATCCTCTTGCCAGGGAGAGGAGACAGGCAGGGCCTGTGGCTGGTGAGGGGGCCTGATACTGGGGCTAGCCTGATGCATGCACGGGCCCAGGGCTGCATCTCCACCACAGAGGGGCAGGGAGGGCTATCTGAGCGCCAGAGTAGCACGCCTTTAGCACCAGTGAGGGACTCTTCCCTCTAAGACAGACGTGCACGACTGGGCTCCCCTGCCCCTCTCAAGGCTCAGCTATGCTGAAGGGGTTTGTCTGTGATTACAAGGGGCTGGGAGAGGGAATATCTGGCCATACTGCACATATATGGGTGCAAATGTGTGTATGTGTTACGTATATGTGTGTGTGTGTGTGTGTGTGTGTGTGTAGTTGAGTGTGTGTAGTTGAGTGCAGTTATCTTAGCCCTACTTAGAACAATGACCATTAACAATAAAATATATTATTTTAGTTAAAATATCTTTATATTTAATTACTTTGTCATTTTACTTTGTACTTTGTACTTAGTTTTTTAGATATAATGTGGACTGGTGGTTTGATTGGTTAAAAATCAACACTCAATGCTTAAATTTGGTATGAAAGACTGTTGTAGACTGACTTCCATCATGTCCATGAGTGCTGCTGTTGGCTGAAACCTTTCAGCCTTACCCCTTTACACTGAAGTTGTGGTGAGTGACTTGAGGTTTGAACCACATATGCAGTCTACTTGCATGGGTGCACACTGAGGGGCAGATTTTTGGTCAGACTAGCAGCCTGAAAATGAACCTGTAATGGAACCATTGCAGGCTTGCACTGATTTGGTTTTTCAAATATGTAGTTCTATTCTTTGCAGAATGACCATCTTGCATCTTGCATAACTTTCAAAATCATGTTTTGTGATGTTTCTTGACAATTTCACTATGATCTGCACAAAAACAGTGCTTGACTCTTAGCTCTGGTTCGGAAAATAGAATTGTTTTCATTGTCTTGTCTCATTTCTGTCACACTATCCCATTCTCAATTCGCTCCCAGCAGGAATAGCTTTTGCCGCTGTCGAAGATGGCAATCACTCACCCTGATGTGGTAAAAACAGAAACACCACACATATCTGACAGGGACACAGGCAAGCATATATCTGCTGTGTGTGCACACAAACACACACACACACACACACACACACACACACACACACACACACACACACACACACACACGTACATACTCACACACACACCCTCATACGCAGACACACACACATACACATACACACACACAAACACACACATAGTAACACACTCTCTCCTTTTTCCTCTATGGGCAGGTACCAAGGTGAGGGAGGAGTAACTGGCATAAGAACGGAGCACACCCTTGTAACACCCTTGTAATGACAGCACCTGGCACACTCAAGTAAGGCCTTCCACTTTAAATACAAGCACATATAAACGTCTCCTCTGGTTTTTCTATTGCACTTCAGGGTTTAAACCTCTTAACACACACCATTACTGAATGACAGGGAGCAGGACATGCCTGTGTGCAGTTTCTGTGATTCTTCTTCTTTTCACCGGCGGGTTATAATAAGTTATTACAATAAAATCAGATAGAGACAGTGAGAGAAAGACAGAGAAAGAGAGAGAGAGAGAGAGAAGATGTAGGGAGACAGAATGAGATAGAGAAAAGAGAGAGAAAAAGAGTGAGAGAGAGAGAGAGAGAGAGAGAGAGAGAGGGAGGGAGGGAGAGCTCGGCAGTGGAAGAACTTGGTTTGCATGCGTCAGCACACGGCCAGCTGGGCGGAGTGTGATTTTGTTTTGACCCCACCCCACAAGCACTGGGTGGTCTGGCTTATGCAAATGGAGCTCACCAAACCTTTCTCCAGAGCGTCTGGGCCCAGAGAGGTGATTGGATGGCTGCTATGGAAGTGCTCTCTGATTGGGCATCTAGCGCTGGTCGGCGCCATTTCCTCTCATGAGTCTTTAGTAAAGCCCCTCCCCAATTCCCCTGAGTTGGTTATGTGACCGCCCCCTCCCATCATGCCCCCAGAACAACACTTCCTGGTTCTGCAGTCCAATGAGAGGCTGAGTACTTAGAGGGCGAGGAGGAGACTGGTCCAATAGGATGATGTGTTTCTGGTGGTGTGTACAGTGGAGGTCATCTTTGCCTCTTTGCTCCTTTGGTGGGGTGCGGGGAGGGTTTCCACCACTGCAGCACACGCACACACACACACACAGACACACAAACAAACCCAAACACACACGTGCCTAGAGGAAG
>NC_085007.1:26747046-26749546 GCF_963854185.1 Sardina pilchardus | reverse complement strand
CACACCATTTAGTATACATGCACTCATGCAAGCTTTGAAATGGCTGCTATGAAAGAGGCAAAACAAGAGCAACTCACTCTGAGTCCGGGCGGACCAGGAGGCCCCTCCACCTTCCCATCATCCCCCTGCTCCCCCTAAGAACAAGCAGAGCATTGTGGGTAACTGTACATTAGGGTGGAACATCCTCTACATTTCAGAAGGGCGTGTGTCCAGTATGTGGGTGTGTAGCTATGTGCAAGGGTGCTGTCTAAACCCAAAGCTAATTAGATCAGGCACTATAAGACTACATACGCCTGAGGAGGCCTCTCCACACAGCTTGAGTGAATGAGCTTAAATGAATATGTGTGTATGTGTGTGTGTGTGTGTGTGTGTGTGTGTGTGTGTGTGTGTGTGTGTGTGTGTGTGTGTGTGTGTGTGTATGTATGTGTGTGAGTACAAATGCAAGTGCATGAGAAAGTATGTCCGATTGTGTATGAATGCGAGCAAATTGGCATGAGTGCATTCTGTGCAAGAGGTTGTGTGAGTTGTAAACATGACGATAGGGGGTCGCGGGTTTCACCGAGCGTTTAGAATGATCTGGGTCAGGTAACTCACTTAAACCCTACATCACCCCGATACAACCAGTTATGAAACAAATCAAAGCTGATCTGCATAGCTGGAGATCGGAGGAGCGGCGCACAGATTGTGTTATAGGGCAGAGGTCCTATTTGGGTCTGTCTAGGCAAGAGCATGTCATAGGCCAGAGTTCATTGGGAAATTAATTAGGGATTAAGTGGACAAGCAAGTGAGTCTCTCCAAATATGGAGGTCCGTGTCTGTTTGCAATGTGTGTGTGGGTGTGTGTTTGTTATGTAGGAAATAAGATGTGTGGTGTGTGTGTACCTTTTCACCTTTGGGTCCTGGAGGTCCAAGTGGGCCAATTGGACCTTGATGACCCTATAACCAAACACACAATACATTTTTCACCATTCTATACATACATGTCTAAGACTGTGGCTCATTCATTCTATGACCTATTGTGCACGTCTGCATCAGCATGTGTTTGGCAGCACTGCGTCTCACCTCATAGCCTGGTATGCCTGGCTCCCCCTGCTGGCCCATTCGCCCCGGTGCACCCTGCAGAGACAGACAGAGGGCTGAGGGTCATTACACCTCCTTTGTTGATGTGTGATGGATGTTCGTGTTGGGAATTCTCAGTGGATAGTAGAACTCATGTGAATTACTGGGAATTACTCATTCTTTTTCTCTGCATTACTAACTCTCTTAAAAAGAAAATACAGAATAAAAACAAAGCCCTGAAACAAAGAGCAGCACAGACCAAGGCAGACATAAATATTACTTGGTTGATGGTGCAAAGTGCTTTTTTGCTAATGCAGATCCATTGTTGGGATTTTCTTATTTACTGCTTCGCTACACCAGTGTACAGTATTTGCATTGATTAAAGTGATAAACTTTCATATACATATTTTTGTGTAAAACAATGGAAATAAGGAAGTAATCAAACATAGGTAGTGGAGTGCACCACACCACACTCATGTTGCTGCTGGCATCCCAGCATGCCATGACATAAACGCTAGCAGGCTTCTTAGTACACACCCTACAAATCGATGGAGGCCTATGCTGTACAGTGGTTCTCAACCAATGTGCCAAGGCAAACTGATGTGCTGTGAGGCAAAGTAAGATGTGTCATGGAACTTTGAGGAACTCCATGTGTTTTTCTTTTAACGGCTCATGAAATAGGCTATATGGCTATTTTAAAAGCCATCAATGACACAGTATCTTAATTAAAAAGCTCGGTCAACATCATGCGAGCATATGCCTATCACTGTGGTCTCAGCTTGTGATGAAGTGAACACACACAAAATATGGGCATAAAAATGAACACCCCTATATATATATACTGTATGTAGCCTGTAATAATGTGTGCGACATAACGTTACTTTATAATCAGTAACCATAAGTAAGTGTGCCTTGGTGCTTTGGTTTGACCTTTGGTGTGCCTTAGCCCCAAAAACAGGCTGAGGATCTCTGCTGTAGCACACATCACTGCCTCAGCCCTCCTCCCTCCCGGCCTCTCTCTCTCTCCCTCTCACCACATGTCCGATGGTTCCTCTTGATCCTTTTGGGCCCACGGCGCCGTTCGCTCCGATCTTCCCCATTGGTCCCGTCTCACCCAGATGGCCTTGGTGCCCTTTAGTGCCCTGGAGGACAGATTAATTCCCTTTTAAGCCCAATTCACACCGAAGATTCCCAACACGAGTCGCAGCGGTGTGAATTAAATCTCGCATGTAGTTGCAAGCCGCTGTTTAGTCGCAGTTGCAAGGTTTTAGAACGTCGCGGCTCGTCTCGTCTCGTCTCATCAGGAATCTTTGGTCTGAACCCTACTTTATAAAACCCACATCACCCATCAAGTCAAACTTGGCTGGTTAAAAGTTGGCTGATTTTATACATGTGTGGTGTGTGTGGGCCTCAATCTACAATGTTCAGAAGATTGATGATTG
>NC_085007.1:26742046-26744546 GCF_963854185.1 Sardina pilchardus | reverse complement strand
CACACACACACACACACACACACACACACACACACATAAATGCATACACATGTCACAAACACAAACTCAGACACATAGGCACACACAAAATATTAGGACTGAGTAATTCCATCAGTTTCCATGACTCCATGTATGTAGTCATGGAAAAACAGAACAAGATGTGTCTTAAAGATAGAAAACTACAGATAATGATACCCATATACACTGGGCATGGGTCAAAATTTGTCATTTGTATTATATTCAGGGGTCTTAAGAACACTCAAAGTTACGACAACAAGTTACTTCTACAGTTACAACAATAAAACAAGATGCCAATTCAAAATACCATCGTAGTGATGCAATCGTCATCGTGTTTTAACCACTCCACAACATATGTCAAACAATCGTACACACAACTGTGCCACCATGAAAATGCTAACGACTCAACATTCTCAAGGAGGACGGAGAGAAGAGGAAGAGAGAGGGGGAGTATGAGGGGGAGGTAAAGAATGATAAACAGAGAATATTGTGTCATCCTCACCGGTTCTCCTGCAATCCCCTTATCTCCTGGTGGGCCGGAGGGGCCTGGTGTACCCTAGGAGCACAGACAGAGCCATCACACACAACAAATACACACACACACACACACACACACACACACAAACAGACGGAACCAATACACACGCACAAAAGACACACAGGCATTAGGCGCACATACAGTACATGCGATCCATCGCAAAACCTACCGGAAAACCCTTAAGCCCCCTTTCTCCAGGCTCCCCAAGCTTCCCCTACGAAGAGAGAGAGAGGGAGAGAGAGGAGAAAATGAGAGAGAGAGAGAAGTCAGTGAAAAAAAACATCAAGATGAATAGATTATCCTGGGATACTAATCAGCATTTGGCCAACAGGAGAGACAGGAAGTGCTTTTACATCATGGCCCGGGAAACCAATCTTCCCTGGTGGTCCATCAAGGCCCTGCAAACAGTGAGAAAAGGCGATTTCAGGAGAAGGAGAAGATGAGAGGATAAGGAATGCATGACACAGAAGAGTACAAATGAGCAGTTGGCAGACTTGTGCATGTTTGGTAGCGGGCGTCTGTGACGTTGCCACGACTACATGAGACAAGCAATCCCAGAGGGCAACTCACCTTCTTTCCCTCACCACCACGCTCCCCAACCAGCCCGTCAGGCCCCCTGGGTCCCTGCAACACACACATACACACACACACACACACACACACACACACACACACACACACACACACATACCTTTGGTCAGGTGTATTTCAGGTAGAGATTTCAGATAAAGATCTCAATCAATGATCCTACTCCTATGAGATCTATTCTAGATCCTCCTGCTCATATTGAGATCTATGGACCATATTGCAATACATTACATGACATTTGGCTGACGCTTCTTAGCCAAAGAGACATACAGTACATGTACAAGACACCATGTTGTGCACGGAATGCTCTTAAGCCAGCTCATTTGTTTCTGGTGAGGGGTCAGTTGTGTTGTAACGGCATCTTCTGCTCCTTACATGTTCACTCCGACACAGAGCAGTGGCGGATAAATCACACCTGGCTCCACCGGACATACTGTAAATGAGCTGGTTTAAAAGCCTTCCATGCATATGGTCCATTGAAAATTCCAGTATCAAAATCAGTTGATTAAGGTATTTATTGAAGAGTAAGTCTGCGGTGAACTCAATTCACACACTGTGCAAATATACACATACCCGTAATTTTCCGACTTTAGCCGCGGCTTATACATTGATTTTGCTACATTTCTTCAGCTATTAGGTTAATACAGGGGGGCAGTTAATATGGTGTTAATATGGTTTTGTTTCTTTTAACTTGCATAAAACACTGTCCTGCGGCATATACACAATGCGGCTTATATGCAGGAAATTACTATACCCGTCTGCCTTTCGGTCCTCTGTTGCCAACTGGTCCTCGAGAGCCGGTGGTACCCTGGTGGACAGAGGGGAGATGACATACATCAGATGCATATTGTGCTTTAAGCCAACGTACATACTGTAGATGGCTGTGCGGTAAAAGAGAAAATGTCTCTCTCTATATACACACACTGTGAATACATCCTACTAGTGATGATTCTTTGAACCTTGAGAGGTATGGCTTTGGGAGGTACATTTTGCGAAATAATGTGTAAAATGCATATTTATATGTAAATGTATTGCTGTAACAGATACCGGCAAGTTAAATATCTGTTAGGACTACCTTACTGTTTGTGTGTTTACTTATTATGTTTTCATGTGAACATTGTTATCTAACTTGCACCTATAAGGACTTACTGATATGCTGTAAGAGCACTGCTCATAGGACTCCATTAGACAGCAGCCATGAGTGGGATACTACAGAGGCTGGAAGTACACTTCATTTACAGAAAAGTGTAATTTTGGGAAACGTCCAGACCCACAGCTTCACTGGGAGTCTATAAGAGGGCTCTAAGTGCATTTTGTACTGGTGGAATACCTCAAGGTTGATTCGAGAGCAGCGCT
>NC_085007.1:26729546-26739546 GCF_963854185.1 Sardina pilchardus | reverse complement strand
AAGCCCCTGTTGAGAGATATAAACCATAACCTTTAGCTGTTACCAATTAGGGATCATTAGCAATTAGCACACAGACAGGCCATTTGCTCTCCGACAATATCCAGACAGAAATGACTCACGACAAACATGTGGGACACATGGTGTAGCAAGTCAGTGAGTCAGAAACCAGGCAAGTTTACTGTAACATAAAGACAAATGAAGATAACTGACATCCTCTCCACGGGTCATTGCTGGCATATTTTGCATTGAGTATTTTGAAGTAATATTGGACCCATAGATGGGTTGGGATATGAATGTGTGTGTGTGTGTGTGTGTGTGTGTGTGTGTGTGTGTGTGTGTGTGCGTGTGTGGGTGGGTGGGTGTGCATGTGTGTGCTTGTGTGTATGCATGTTGTGTTTGCTTGTGTGTATGTGTGTGTGTGTGTGTGTGTGTGTGTGTGTGTGTGTGTGTGTGTGTGTGTGTGTGTGTGTGTGTGTGTGTGTGTGTGTGTTTGTGTGTATGTGTATGTGTATGTGTATGTGTATGTGTATGTGTATGTGTATGTGTATGTGTATGTGCATGTGCATGTGTATGTGTATGTGTTTGGTGTTTGGTGTTTGTGTGTGTGTGTGTGTGTGTGTGTGTGTGTTTGTTTGGTGTTTGTGTGTGTGCGTGTGTGCGGGTTGGTGCACGTGCGAGAGAGAGAATGCGGAAATGTTTTAGAACCAATTGAGCTGATCTGGCACCCATAATGCTTTGGGGTAAATACAGCAGAGGACTTTGAACCTCAAGAGACCTGTTCATCAACAATCACACGCTCATACACTTCACATTGCCCAGAAGCACACAGTCATGCATGCAATGGAGGAGTCCCTGCAGGGTTTCTCTACCTCTGTGTGTGTGTGTGTGTGTGTGTGTGTGTGTGTGTGTGTGTGTGTGTGTGTGTGTGTGTGTATGTGTGTGTGTGTGTGTGTGTGTGTGTGTGTGCGTGTGTGCGCGAGTGAGCGAGAGAGAGAGACAAAGAGAGTTTGTGTGTGTGTGTGTGTGTGTGTGTGAGTGTGTGTCTGTGTGGGGGAGAGAGTGAGAGAGTGGAAGAGTGAGAGAAAGAGAGAGAAAGTGTGTGTGTCAGAGCGTGTATGTATGTGTGTGTGTGTGTGTGTGTGTGTGTGTGTGTGTGTGTGTGTGTGTGTGTGTGTGTGTATGAATCCTGTGCAGCTATGAAGCTCCGGCTCTACATTCTCTACAGGAGAACAGGGTGGTGAATGGCAGAGAGTCGGGGGCGAGGAGAAAGGAACGCAGAGACAGCCGGAGACGAGACGGATGATAAGCAACACAGAAGGAGAAGAGCGGGAGCAGGAACAGACTCAGGGCAGAGAGAGAGAGAAAGAGAGAGAGAGAGAGGGAGGAGAGAGAGATAGAGAGAGAGAGAAGGAGAGGGAGGAGAGAGAAAGAGAGAGAGAGAGACAAGGAGAGAGGGAGAGAGGGGGAGAGGGAGGAGAGAGAGAGAGAGAGAGCGAGAGAGAGAGAAACGGGGCAGGACCAGACACAGAAGGAGATGAAGCACGAGGAGAGAATAATGAACTAAAGAGGGGATCTTGTCCTCAGGCCCGCTACACTGCTAGAATGGACCATGTGCTAGCAGGCAGCAAAAAATGACAGAATCAGTTCATAGAGGCTGATATAGTCTATGTAGCTATACTGTATTTATGGGGGAATAACTTGATAGTCTCTCAGAGAGAGAGAGTGTGTGTGTGTGTGTGGGGGGGGGGGGACTGTAGTCTCAGAGCAATTGAGAAGATAAGGCCCATCGCTCGTTCTCATCTGGAGCCGCAAATATGCACTAATTAGACGTACATATTTGCACAGAAATCAGAGGCGTCCTCCCAGCAGTCGCTGCAGTCTAACAGCAAGCAGGTCCTGCGCGCGCGGCTCCTGAGAGGGGGGGGGGGGGGGGGGGGGGGGGGCGAAGAATGCTCACTCCTGGCGCCCAACCCAAGCGTCGCCCCGGGGGCCAGGCACGGAGTCGATTGGTCTCCACATGGCTGAGATGCCACTATATTTTCCCCTCTTTTCATTCGCTGTATTGCCTTTGTGCATTTAATGGGCTTGCAACCCTTTTTCATGATGTTCCTTGTATGTAAGAGTTCCATGTGCTTTGAATTTTGTTGCACTGCCATGCCAACTGAGCATTCCCCAAACGAATTTAAATTGGGAGGAAAGTGGGGGGGTTGGGGAGGGGGGGGGCTGGGGATGCGTAGAGTAGCGTCCATTTGTTTAATGGAACCACATGTGACCGAGGGGAAAGTGCCTCTCCTTTATAATGGGATTCCACATAGCACACAGCACCACCTCGTGGTAAGTCCCAAATGCCATATACTGTATATAAAAGACTCTTTCACAGAGGAAATGTGAGACAGGCTATTGTCACAGAGGAGCACACTGAATTGCACACAGGCCTATATAAACACACACACGTACATTCTATAAGGAAGCCACACGACCACACATAAAAGGCAACATTTGCATTAAACAAGATACAACATGCTTCCCCAATTTAATATGGCTTATGATAGATGGGCTTTTGATTTTGGAATCATGCCAGTAGGCTAGATGCCAGACTTCACCATTGTCAACTACTACTCTTCCCATTATGGCTAATCATATTACATCTGCTGAGTACAACCGCCCCCACCAGTGATGCAGAATTGAGGACAGCGGCCTGCCCCTTAAAGAAAATCTAATTGTAACCAGGCGCTTATTGGAGCGCTCTGCAGCAGCTGTCTGACAATCAAAACTCACCTCATGTCCTGGTGGTCCGGGTGGGCCTATTGGTCCCTCATCGCCCTGGAAACAAAGATGACGATAACTTAAGGATTTATGGCTACAGGAAGAATTACGTCCTCAGTCAATGAAGCACACATGTACGCAAACACACGCGCAAAAAACAACCCTCTCTCTCTCTTCCCCTCGCAAACAAACACACACACACTTGAGACAGAGATACAGACACAGAGAGAGAGCACATGCCCGGTCGTTAATACCCTTAATTGGGACGAACACAAACAAACAGAAACTTACCAACAGTCCAGCGCCTCCTTTCGGCCCAGGTAATCCCCTCGCACCGAGCTTTCCCTGAGCAGAGACACACACAGGAGTTCAGCAGAACACACTAAATCACACAGGTCATTGCATACAGGCATTCCCGCACACACACCAAACATGTTATAATACACTTCTTACCTTTGGACCCTCAAGGCCGTTGTGTCCGGGAGGTCCGATGTCTCCAGGAAAACCCTAATGAACACATTTACTCTCAATCAACAATGAAACCCTGTATGACTATATATGTCTATTGGGTAACACTTTATTTGAAGGGGTCTACATACAGTAGGGGTGACATGTAACTGTCATAAGAATGACCACAGTCATAAAGATCAATGATGTGTCATTGATGTGCATGACATGTGTCATCAAAGATCCTTGATTACGCTTAAATTACAGTACACTCCGCTTTAACCCTCTCTGGTGTCATGTCATTCTTATGACGGTTACATGTCAACCTTATGTAGACCCCTTCAAATAAAGTGTTACCCTTTATTGTTCATCATGTCTACTATTCTGTGTGAACTCGTGATCAGTGTCCAGTATGCAGTGTGTTGAGAACGGAGCTCACCTCTGGCCCTTGTGGACCAGGTGACCCATCAGGACCTCTATCGCCTGGTCTACCCTGAGACACACACACACACAAATACACACACAAACACAGCTCAGTGGGGATAGTGATGCTGCACACCTGATACAACATATAGGGGGGGGAAGAAAAACAGGATTTTTACAGTGTACAGTCAGTTTAGTCTATTGCAGGTTTATAGCAGGCATACATATATACAAACGTTTCACGTTTGTTATGCTCACCTGAAGGCCTGGTTTCCCCCGTGGACCGGGCAACCCTGGCACACCTTGAATACCCTAAGACACACAAACATATAGATAAATACATCCGTATACACACAAACACAGGCACATACACACACACACAGTTCTCAACACTACTTATGTATTCTTTAACTCTGGTGACATGGAAACAAAATATTCTTTAAATAGAATGAGACAGTGTGTGTGTGTGTGTGTGTGTGTGTGTGTGTGTGTGTGTGTGTGTGTGTGTGTGTGTGTGTGTGTGTGTCTATATACAGTATTTGTGTATATGAATATGTGTGCGTGTAGGACACTCCTGGGTAAATGTCCAGACGGTAAGAATCAGACATCTGGCTTGACCGTTTTGCTGAGTCAGCTCTCACTATATGTATGTCTGTGAGCTTGTGAACAGTGCATGTCTGTACGGAGGGGATACCTTGTCTCCGGGGAACCCAATCTCTCCTTGCTTGCCAGGAAAGCCAACATCCCCCTGAATAATAGAGAAAGAGAGAGAGAGAGCGAGAGAGAGAGAGAGAGACAGAGACAGAGAGGGGGGAGGGAGGGAGGGAAAAGGGTGTGCAGTCTATTAGAAAACAATAAAAGTTTTCACATGTGTTCCCAGTACCTTGTGTAAACACTATGAATAAAACCCTGACCCCCTCAGACAGAATTAAACACAAAATCAAGAAATAATTTCCAAATAAGATCACATACAGATCATATAAATTGCAGAGGCTGGCCAATAAAAAAAGTCTGAAGAGAACATGCGCAATTGAGACAGACCAATGGGGTGATTTTATGATCACATGCTGAGAGACAGGCCAATAACACGCTTTCAGATCACCTTATCACCTTTCAGTCCGATAGGGCCAACGTTTCCCGACACCCCCTGCATCAAAAACACACAAGCACGGAGAATACAATGAGAACGTACCAACGGACATCATGATACCACGCAATCACATGAAAACACACACACACACACACACACACAAACACACACACACACACACACACACACACACACACACACACACACACACACTCACGCACGCACACACATACAGTAGACACACAGACAGACAGACAAACACGCACGCACGCACGCACGCACGCACGCACGCACGCACGCACGCACACACACTGCTACATACTGTTACAGTAGCATGTTAAATTCAGAAAGATATTTTCCAATCTACTGATGAGTTTTGCACATCTGTGTGCAAGTCTTTCGCTGGCTCACTTAACAAGTTTTTGGCAGTCATTATGTGGCTGAAATATAACCACTTCATGTTGCCTGCAATATATCTTAACCGACAGTAAAACAACAATAAATATATCACCACTCACAGTCATCTAGGAAAGTCTGCTGTTAAGTTCCCTTCAGCCAGAAGTGCACCTGCTGGCTTAACTTTTATTTCCTTAATGTCTTAAAACAAGATATTACAATGACTCTTTTAAGAAAAAAATTACATTCAAGGCCTGTGTGTGTGTGTGTGTGTGTGTGTGTGTGTGTGTGTGTGTGTGTGTGTGTGTGTGTGTGTGTGTGTCTTTTGTGAGTGACTAGTTGCACCAAACGTATCACCGGGACTGCATTACCAGGGCTACAGAACATCTACACTGGGCGGTGCAGATCCAGGGCAAACTGAATGACCAAAGACATTGATCACCCTCGTCATGACCTGTTTCATTTGAAGCATTTCTGCTCCATCAAAGCAAGGACGAACTGAGAGATTGAGAAGGAGCCCCCCACCCCGGGCCATAAGGGCCATAAACGGCAGGTAGGATGGCACACATTTTAAGTGAAAACCTTGTGCTTGTCACAAACTTTTACATGCAGTGTTCAAGTGAAATGTTTGAGCAGGCACTGAAATACAGCATGAAAACTTGAACTATGAAAACAGCAACTTAGATCTATCACCAAAAGTGTAACTAGAGTGCAACATTTGGAAGGGTGTAAAACACAGAGTGTAAAAGTGGTGTTGGAAAACTCAGCAGTGCATAAAGATTGTGTATGATAATGGACTGTATAGGTCAATTGCACGTGCACAGTCCACATTTGCTACAATATGAGAATATAGGAGAGATAGGTGTTACTGGAGCCCCTATACATGTGAATATAGAAATACAGTACCAATGCAGTCAACATTCAACCCAGCATCTACATGTGCACATGTTGAAGGTCTCATACTGTAATGCTTGGCACTGCCTTCAAAACCTCTCTAAAACATCTCAGCATGTAAAGACCTTAAGACGATTCGGTTTCACTTTATGGAAACTTGAACTATTCAGCTCTTCTTTATTCGGGTGATATTGAACCACTGGCTCCAATAAAACCTCCACTTTCACACAGTGAAAGGCTGTCTTCCATTATGAGCCATAAATATGTTTCATCTGTTCCACTGTAAAACATATATGTGATGCTGGGGCATCATCCCTGGGGTTTATAAGTGTGTGTCTACGGTAGTTCCACATGTTTCCTCACCTTCAAGCCAATGGGTCCCGTCAACCCCATAGGGCCTGCAGTTCCCATATCACCCTGCATACAGATAGGGAGAACACATATTACGGATCACACATAGCAACGTGCAGTATATCAATATGCATCTGCTGGCAATCGGCCAAGCATGATGGCGATCCGAGTCTGGACGTACGGATGACAAAATACGGATACTCACAACCAATCCACGAACACCAGGAGGCCCTGGAGCTCCCAGAGTGCCCTAAGTTAGCGATAGAGGGAAGAAGAGAGCGAGAGAAAGAGAGAGAGAGATAGAGAAAGAGAAAGAGACACAAAGAGGGAGAGAGAGGTCGAGAGATGATATACTGCAACCCTTTGCCATGTTGACAAAACATCTAATCTAATGTTTGAGGGGGGAAAAAAAGTTGAGTCTCTGTAATATGGGACAGTCTGGGGAGTGTATTTTTGTACTGCGTTGCTGGTGTGTGAAAGCCACTGAGTGTTTATGAACATGTTTATTTTCTGAGTGCGTATGTGGCATGAACGTGTGAGATTGTGGCTTTTTTTATGTGTTTTTTTGAGGCACACACTGACAGCTATGGTGGACACTGAAGGAGCTTGTTGTTGTGTGTGTGTGTGTGTGTGTGTGGGTGTGTGTGTGGGTGTGTGTGTGTGGAGGGGTCTCTTGTGCTGCACCCATTTCCGTTCCTCCTAGAAGGTGATTTAGGGATGAAAGGATCATTTCTCTCCTCAGCTTCAGGACAGAGGGGAGACATGAGAGGAAGTGAGGAACTCCAAATATAGCACTTCCTCTGCTAAACTCCTAACTGCATCATCTGACACCAGCCAATCAGGACTAAGGAGATAGGACTACTAGATGAACTGTGGCATATTTCTGCACACAGGCACACACACATACACACACACACACACACATACACACACACACAAGCACGCACACACAAACACGCATGCTAACACAAACACAAACACACAGACACACAGACACACAGACACAACTTACTGGCTCCCCGTCAGTTCCTGGTGGTCCTCTCTCACCGAAATCACCAGGAAACCCCTGAAGAGAGATATCAAGAAGGAAATATAGGAAGAACGGGTGCATACGTGAGAGAAAGAGAAAGAAGAGAAAAATAAACAAGAAAAAAAACAAGGTTAATGTTTAAGAAAGATCAAATGAGAAATGATTAAATGTTTAAAATGGAAGTTAACGTCTATATCAATGTCATTATTATTAGTGGCATTATTAATACAGACTCTAATGTCTCTAATAGCAGGGATTAGATGTGTCAGGTGACTCTCCTGGGCAACAGCTTGAAAGCCTGCTCCGAAAATATCTGATCAAGTCCACTTCAGTAACGGAGCCAATTACATGTGCAACAAGTTAGCGGGTGTATCCAACATCTGATACACAGATCTCTCTCCCGCTATCCTCTGAAGCCATTTTTCACTGTCAGTTAAAAAGACGGCTGACTAAACCATAGAGACTGAACTACACTGCACTGTGATGGAAACATTACACGCAGGGGTCATTAGGGACAGGAACTTGGACAGGAGGAATAAAAATGGTCCCTTGTTAGCAAAGCCATTTCACCTGTAGTTCTAAATGTGGGTGGGTGGAGACAGCTGTGGGTGGATGCAGCTGGCCAGCCAATCAGAGTCAAGTCGGATGAATGCTGCTAAGCTTTGTAGAGCCCAGTGCAAAAGCCCAGGGATGAAACTTTCTTAGCTGTATGCACCATTGAATCGAGTCTATTCTACATCTTTTACCCAACATGGCTGATTGGTAGCACATTTCTCTACGAATGTCCCAAAGCCATGCTCTCTCTTCGACAAACAACTCAGCCGAACGGGGTTGTTTGGCACGAGAACACACGTAAACAAACAAGACGACGACACATGCAGACACAGCAGTCAGACGCTCAGCGACACAAACGGACCCTGACGAAAGAGTCAGGCACTCGAACACAAACACAAACTCATGAGCTAAAAAGATGTGGAGACAAAACTTTACCGGCCTACCCATCGTCCCTCTCTTCCCCGGTGGTCCAGGAATGCCCTACAGAGAGAGAGAGAGAGAAGGAGAGAGACCAGTCCCAACATAGAGCGAGGCACAGAGAGGGAGAGAAAGACAGACAAAGCAAGAGTTATGAAACCGTGAATGTGTGTGCATACAGTATGCATGTATGTGCACATGCATGTATAGTGTGTGTGTGTGTGTGTGTGTGTGTGTTTGTGTGTGTGCGTGCGCGCGATGGACAGAGAAGGAAAGTGTGTGAATTGGAGTGACCCAGCAACCAAGAGAAACCCGGCAACCAGAGGGGAAAATGATGATGTCATGTAGGGCACACATATCATTACTAATGATGTGTGTGTGCCAGAGAGAATGTAATACAGGGCATTTTACAATGTGTTGCTTGCAAATGTTTGTGTGTGCATGTGATTATATGCATATTGCACAATGCCTTTGGCTGCTGGTTTCTGGTTTCCATAGTGACAGTACCCGTGGGTGTAGTAAGTCAGCTAATGGCTTGTCATTAGTTGAGCTGTGTGTGTGTGTGTGTGTGTGTGTGTGTGTGTGTGTGTGTGTGTGTGTGTGTGAGTGTGTGTGACGGTCATTATGGGGCACAGGCAAGAGGTTCCTTCAAGTTCAAGAACTTAAGAATGAATGTCTTTGCATGTGTGTGTGTGTGTGAAGGGGGGCTGTGAATGTATGCATTTGTGTGAACCTAAATGATACAGAAAGCGTTGCATGAATGCTCCAGTGTGAGAGAAAATGACTGCAAAAGTGTGTTTGTGTGTGTGCTTGTTCACCTATATGAGCACGTGTGTGTGTGTGTGTGTGTGTGTGTGTGTGAGAGTGAGTGTGTGTGTGTGTGTGTGTGTCTGTGTGTGTGTGTATGTGTCTGTGTGTGTATCTGTGTGCGCGAATTGTTAATCCAAGCTACCTCCCTCTGCAGGTCAGCGAATAGAGTTCCATGTTTTTTATTTCAAAAACCCCTCAAAAAGGCCAACCTGACACTATGCAGTATGCACAAACGCATCCTCCAACTTACATAAGTCTGCAGATCTCCTGGCGCTCTTACGTAACGCCGCAGGTCTGTTCTACTCCTTACACAGCGCACAGAGGCCCCGGCGCTGGCCCCTGCAGCACTAACCTCCAAGCTTGTTCGCAGTCAAGCAGTTGTTTGGCAAAGATAATCAAACAGAGCACGCTCAATAAAAGCAGTGAGAGGAGAGGAGCAGAGAGAGAGAGAGAGAAAGAGAGAGAGAGAGAGAGAGAGAGAGAGGAGTAGCAACGGGGTGGAGGAAAAGACGGCAAGGGCGAGACGCTGAGAAGGAGAGAAGAGGAGAGGAGAGAAGAGGAGAGAAGGAAAGGCACAAGCGAAGATCAAGGGAAACGGAAATGCGAGGAGAGGGGAGGATTAGAGAGCGAGAGGAGCGCAGATCAAGAAACAGAGGAGGAGGAGGAGGAGGAGTGGAAGTCGGGGAGAGGAGAAGAACAAACAGTGGAGGGCAAAGAGGAGCGGATTGAGAGGGGGAAAGAAACAGGAGAGGAAGGAAATAAAGTAGAAAGAGAGAGAGAGAGAGAGAGAAAGAGAGAGAGGGAGATAGAGAGAGAGAGAG
>NC_085007.1:26712046-26719546 GCF_963854185.1 Sardina pilchardus | reverse complement strand
ATAGAACTTCTTTTGGCTTATTACTGTCTGTGTGTTGTGCTTTACCACTACCAATTCATAATTTCCAATGTGATCCCCATCTTACTCTCAATCACACATACACACACACACACACACACACACACACACACACACACACGCAAGCAATCACCATACATTTTATATTTAATGCCTGCTGCACAAGACTCCAACCAGTGGCAATGGCAAGTGCTGAGGCTACACAAAAAATGTGTGACTGGAGATGGAGCTAATCTGGGGTTTACTATTCATGTTCACAAGACCATTGTAAAAACCGCACACATATATCACCATACAGTATAAAGGATAAAAATACATACACACATGTAAACACACAAACATGCATACACAAAAATATATACACACACACACAGATGCACACAGTCACAGGTGGCTGTGGTGGGTGGGTCTGTGAGTGGTATTCTGGGATGTGGACCAGGAAGCCGCAGGTTTAGAACTGTAACTATGGAAACCGCAGTACAACCGAGGGGCCAGAGAGAGTGTATGCAATGTGTATATGTGCATGCCTGTATGTAATCAGAGCCTTCTATAATAACAGGGTACTCATTTAAAAACCTGTATTCTAATTACATGAATTTTCAGGAATAGATGCAAAACATAACATTCAATCATCATGATCTACCCCACATTAAAAAAAAAAACTCCACACCCTCTGCTCAGAATCACAAGCATATACCCCCCCGATACATGTTTAGTATTTTTTATTAGTCCACTCTACAGTGGAAACGGTTCATTTTGCTGCCACTCCTTGGCTGGACTAGGAGCAGTAGAGCAGCTGCATGAACAGCGCCACCTAGGGTCATTCTGGTTAAGTGCCTTGCCCAGAGCCACAGCTGCAGATTTCTGAGATATCTTAGATCCTTATGCTGGAGTCACACAATTACTGAGAGAAGGCCAACAAGACTTAGTGACGCACATATCAAAGATTTTCCTTTTCTTGACAAATCATAACATCAGATATGAGCACATTCTCTCTCTTTCTGGTCTCTCGTGTCTGAAGACTCTCTTCCTTTCTAGGAAGATTCCTAGGAAGGATTAGGAAGGGCTTTTGGCTGTATACTACCACTGAATGCAAAGCACTGCTGCTACATGCTATTTCTCGAACACAGAACATAAATAAGCAGTGAAGGTTCAAGGACACGATTTCAAGTGAGGCCCTAAGTATACATGAGCTTAAAATACTTACACCATACTCTCATAGATTTGAGGAATAGATTTGTCAACAAATAACTGCTTCTGGATCTTTAATATGGATGCACTTCCGAAGAAAACTATGAAAAGATGGATTTCTCCACAGTACTATGCAGTCAATGTAATTGGATTCTTTGTTTTATGTGATCTTACCACTGGCATCTATTTCTCTTTGACAGCAACATATCAAAAAGTTTAGAATGCAGTGATATGTTGAAATAGTTCGTTTTCGGTATGTTTAATAGCATGTGTTTTGACAGCAAAACCATTGACTGTCTCTGTAAGAATCACTGACAAATAAGACAGAGGAAGTTTCTATGATACAAGACAGTGAGTGAGGATGCATCAAAAAGAATAATGCCTTGAGATACAAGATCTCTGTTACACCAGGTTCACCCAGCTAATAGTAAACAAGCTGATTCTAGCAAACCCCACCTACATCTGACATTCCAGATATCACTTCAGCTTTCAAGGATCACATAGCATCTTGTTTTGGTCTTGTAAATTACCTGTGCGCTAAGCTTTACCACTTCAACAGTAGTCCCACTCATGAAAAGACATCAACATCTGTTGACAACAAAATGTGTCCCCCAAGCCAATGCAACCAGTGTTTTCTTTAGTCTTTCCCCTACCGGAGGCCAACTTACCCTTGGTCCTTGCTTCCCTGGAGGGCCTGGCTTACCCGGTGGTCCCGGAGACCCCTATAAAAGGCACACATACACACACAAACTCATTACTGGGGAGGAGAGCACACAAACATGGCAAAGGTCACCTAGCCTGTAATGAACTCAATTCTTCCACTGTCACATTTCTGATCATCTCTAGGCACAAATACCAAGTGTAAACTCTGTTATGTTTCATGCAATCTGCACTTTTCCAAGTAGTTGAGCAGTTGAAATCTTCCTTCAACCTGAAAATCATTATTGTGGAGAGCCACTTATATCAACATGTGGTTATTTTCAACATTCAAATTGCTATCATGCAGGCTCGTAAAACTTACTCATGACATAGTAAGAGAGAGCAGCCTAAAAAGCGTACAATTTGTGAGAGCAAAGCAAACTCTATTTCTGCTCTCTACCCCCTTTTTCCCTCAGTCACCCACCCTCCCTGCACATACCCCCCCCCCCCCCCCAACAGGGCCACGTGGCAGAAGAAAAAAGGGCTCCATTGAAAAGAGGGCTCTGTGTGTGTGTGTGTGTGTGTGTGTGTGTGTGTGAGTGTGTGTGTGTCTGTGTGTATGTGTCAGTGTATGTGTGTGTGTCAGTGTGTATGTGCGCATGTGTGTGAATGAGTGTAAGTGTGTGCGTCTGTGTGTGTGTGTGTGTGTGTGTGTGTGTGTGACTGTGTATGCATATGTTTATGCAGTGTTGCCATATATTACAGCAGTGAGATCTAAGAACACACACGCACATAGGATTTATGGTGCATTTCAGAGCACACACATGTGCCTTTGTATGTTTCTAAAAGCTGCTCGTGTGTGACAGAAATCACACACACACATCCACACAGAGTGCAAGGCGAGGTCGAGTAAATGGATGCGTGTCAGCGTGCGTGTCTACAGACTATTTGTGTATGTTAAAAGTGTTGTGTGTATGTATGTTCGATGCAGTGTAGCAGAAGAGTGTGTGCTTGCCTGCGTGCATGAGTGAGTGTGCACGTCGTGCGCGTGTGTCTTTCCTCGTGTATGTGAGTAAAGCGGTGTTTATTAGCCTTGTACAGAGCATTGTGAGAGGACCACATAATGGCATGGTTTAGGCATTACGCCTTTGATAATGACAGACAGCTATTGTCTAAACGACACACACACACGCACACACACACGCACACACACACACACACACACACACACACACACACACACAGATACAGACATAAACACACGCCCTGGGCAGGTTCCTAAAAATGCAATTAACCTGCCTAATTACAGACATGCACACACACACACACCCATCGCACACTTACACAGACAGACCCCCCTCCCACGCCCCACATACACACACATCCATTGCACACTTAGACAGACAGACCCTCCCCCCCATACACACACCCATTGCACACTTATGCAGACAGACCCCCACGCACAAAGTCTATCCCTTAAAGGACACTTCCACAGACTCAACAAACCACTACAGAGACACTTACATTGCCACACAGTCTAAAGGATCTATAGGTATTTTAAGAAACGCAACACAAAAGTGTGCTGCGACGACTGTTCACAGAATGAAGCTCTCCGTTAAAACATACAACACAAGTGAACATTGACTTATCAAACTCATTTTGTGTAAGGAGTGAATGTTTTAATGTAAAAGCTGACAATTCCCCACAAATCAATTCCAGAGACAATTCATATTATGTATTTTTCCAAAGAAGACCTAAGGTCAAGAGAGTAAACCTCAACTTCAGTCCCTGGAGATCAAAAGCAAATCCTGTGTCATTGTGTAACTCCAGAATAATGCACGGACCGGCAGTGTGGAGTCAAGGGGTGACGTGCGCAGAATTTGAGAATTTGAGGTGAGTCAAGGGAGCAGAACTCAAGCCAGACTGCCGTCTCTAGTGGCCCACATTTGTCTGGGTAACCTTGTGCTGTCGTTATTGTGTTTAGACCTGTTTCGGTGTGGTCTTGTTTTTTTGGCAGGTCTCTATAGAGAGTAGCTGAAAGGAAAGGGGGTGCAGGAGATGAAGAGCGAGAGAGAGAGAGAGAGAGAGAGAGAGAGAGAGAGAGAGAAAGAAAGAGAGAAAGAGTTGCAGTGGGGGTTGCACTAAAGTCAGCTGGGCACACAGAATTCATTAGAACGCAGACTACCCTACGTTGCGGTAGCTCAGGAGAAGAACAAAGATTTTCCTTTTAGAACTCGGATTCTGCTGACCACACACACGGTGCCGCGCAGTCTTGTTCCACTCGCAGCACACTTCCACACATATGGCCCGGCACATATAAACAACTCAGTGAGGCACCGTCGCAATCAATGCAAAGTCAAATACAATGTGAAATCCTTTCCTGAAACAGTCACATCAGCATATTCACATTTGCATGCCTACAGACACACACACACACACACACACACACACACACACACACACACACACACACACACACACACACACACACACACACACACACACACACACACACACACACACACACACACACACACACACACAACACAAACACATGCACATTAATTTGTCTAGTTATACCAAATGCTGACGCTCAGCAAACAGACTTTCCCTTCATTCAGAAGACTAACCGCCAGTTAGAGCATGACTCAAAAACCACAGAAGTTCACGTCCATGGAATGAATTACGGGAAAAAAACGATGAGAACACAACGTGGGTCTACACGTGGGAATGCCACAACTATTCAAAAGCAAAAGCAGTCGGAAAAGGTAAGCAGTCGGAAAATGACTGATCTGCAGAGGATGACATTTAACAGCTGCGGCTAGGTTTGGCCCATCTTCTGCTCAGAATGTTTGGCTGTGAATGTTCAAATTCCACTCGCAAAGGAACACGTTCTCTGACATTATTACATCATGTTCTCCTCAACGAATCGGAGCCTCGGTCTAAGATGCTGACTCTCGTGACCTTTAAGAGGATGTGGCCCAAATGAATTCCATCCGGATGATAAAATTAAGTCCTTATAAAATACTTTTTTTCCTGCAGTAACCACTTAAAATGCATTCTATAGCGTTTATGTAATGCAATCTTTGATGACACATTTGATGATTTAATTCATGAAATTCAATGATGATCTCAATGCAATGATTTAATTATCTTCAAAGGGCCGTAGTAATATGAATCTATAAAAAGGGCTCATTTTAACGAAGGCCCGTCTTTGAATACTTAAACGTATAACAGAGGATCAACAGAGGCAACAACAGAGGAAGCTACAAAAGTTCAAATAACACTTTTATGTATCAAAAAGAGTGATAAACACAAGGGTTGATGCGTAAATCATGACGTTTGTGTAATGTTTGAAGGGGCACCGTCGTCGTCCACTTTGAGAGGCAGTAACTCTGACAAGATCTGTCATCTTTTTCACGGTTATCTCCACCTTTCTGTCTGCCACTAATTACAGCTTGTCTTCCCTGCACGAAGGTGCAGACAGATGGCGTCGCTCCAAGCAATCACCGAGAGGATCTCTAGAGGGGTGTGTGCTGAGCTTCAGCGGTGCAGCTCGTTTGAAGCAAGCGTGCCCTCAAGTCGTCTGCGCTGCCTGTATCCCCGCTGTCCGTTTTGATCAATGAATGCCTCTCTCTGTGTTACATTCGGACGGTGGTATTTTGGGGGGGGGGGGGGGGGGGGAGCTTGGTCAAAACAACTGAGTACGAGTAGCCGTGTGTGACGCTTGCCAAGGTGCCCGGAAAAAAAGTTCTGGCTCAACTATACGTGGAACCTTAGAAAACGATCCATGGAGAAACCCTAAAAGGGTGTCCTGTGTGGTTGCTCCTCTGGCACCTGCGGTGCACTCACAGTAATGCCGAGTCAAACTCTGAGAGCTGAATAAACGCTGTCATGCTGGATCAGACACGATCACAGCACCGCCTAAGTGCTGTCATATAATTGCTTGCTTTAAATAACTTCAAATGGACGGACAGAGTGATGCACAAATGTAGTATGAGCCTGTTTAAGATGTGGACTATTTGTTTGTTGAGTAGCTATTGAATGTTAAGATGTGCTGAAAAGTCATACGACAAAATCCAAGGCATCATTCACAAAGACACACACACACACACACACACACAAACACACTGGTAAAACACACACTGAAATATCTCACCGGAAATCCAGCCTCTCCCTTCAGCCCTGGGGGTCCAGGCAGCAGGAGAACCTCTGAGAGGTCAGGGTCGTAGGTGACAAACTGGTCCATGGCCAAGGTGGGGGTGGATTCCAAGGTGACTCTGGGTGTAGACGGGGTCACAGCCATGCGTTGGCTCTTCCTGGAAGGGGTTCGTGGGGTGGGCACTGCCTCCTTGGTGGGTTTGGGAGGGGGGGTGGAGGCAGTGGGCTTCCTCACTGGAGCTTTCTTAGGGGTTGGCTTAAGGGCAGGAAGGGCTTGAGTGGTGGGCTTTTTGGCAGTGGGCTTTGCGGCTGTGGGTCGCTTTAAGGTGGGCTTTGGAGGAGTTGGCTTTTTGACGGTGGTCTTGGTGGCAGCTGGTTTAGTGGGAAGGGGTTTCCGGGAGGGCTTGGGGGGCGTTGATTTCGGGGCGGTTGGCTTAGCAGGACTGGGTTTCGCTCTCAGCGTGGGCTTGGGGGAGGCCTTCCTGTCAGTCGGTCTTGGCGTCCGTGGCGTTTGAGTCCGTGTCTGAGCTACGGTGTGAGTGCGTTGCGTGGGTCCACGGGGCGATGGTGACACCAAAGTGGCGCCGAGGGTTCCGGTGACTTGTGGGGCTTTCCATGGCAACGGCTCACGCTCCAGCGGGGGCTGACGGAGCAGGGAGTGTGTGTGGTTTGATTGGCCGGGGTCCTCTTTGCACTCTGGCCGCATGACGCTGCAGAATCCATCGGTCACCCGTTCCCAGTTCACCAGGTCCAGCTGACACAGCTCCCCTTCCAAGGCCACTCCCGAGAGCCTGGCGCCGCCACGGCCGAGCTGGAAGCTGCTGCGCGGGTCCAGGGGCGCAGGCTCGGCCGGGAACAGCAGCGTCTGAGTCCTCTGGCCGCAGCCGGCCTGCAGCGACACTCGCCGGCCGCTCACGGACAGCGCCAGGGAGTGCGAGCGCCCGTCGTGAAGGTCCACCGGGAAGCTGACCGCGTTGGGCGACGGCGACGATGCGCCGCCGGGCTGAGGCTGCGAGCGCGCACCAGCCTGGACGGTCAGCTGGCCGGGCGAGAGCTCCACGCCCAGCTGCAAGCGGGAGCCGGAGAGGATGGAGAAGAGGAAGGCGGAGTTTCGTCGGTGCAGGCGCAGGCTCACGAGCACTGCCAAGTCCATGTGTGTCGGGGCTGGTGTGTGTTTGCTGGAGGAGGGGAGGAGGGAGAGGAAGGGTGCTGCCAGGCGAGCCCGTGATGTAAGGATGACCCCCGTCGGCACGGAGATGACCCCTGGAGGAACGGAACGTGACCCCTGACCTCCACGCAAGCCCAGTCTCTGTAGCACGTCCACATCTAGAAAAAACAGACACAAAACATGAATACAGGTGGAATGCACACTACAGTGTAATCACAGACCTTTCTCAGGACTGTAGTTTTACTGCTCAGTACCGCATCCCTAACCACAATGCTCAAACACCTCAAATCTAACTCTAGCTTAATCCTAACCGTAATGAGTCC
>NC_085007.1:26694546-26707046 GCF_963854185.1 Sardina pilchardus | reverse complement strand
AGAAAATATGTATTCGGCGTTAACAGTTGTATATGTAATTTCGGAGTAAGATGAAAGTTACTCTTGAAGTCGAACATTTATTTACTCCCAATGAAAAGACAGGACAGTGAGAAAATATATTGCGACCGGGCCCATAATAAACACAAAAAGTGAATTTCCTTAAATTGGACAGATAGGTATACAGTCCAAGCTCATTCGTGGTTTAAAACGTATGCCAGCAACCATTGGTTGATAAAAATAATTATTTAGTCAAAAATGGATTCTCATGCTCCTTTACTATAGTCGCAACTCAGAGGTTATTTAAAGCGAATTTGTACCAGTCGCTTTAACGCCGGGTGTGAGTTACAATGTCCTATTCACAAGCTTCTACTGTCATAGCTGTGTTTGTGTGTGTGTTAACCACATAGTAGCAAACGCAAAAGTAAACACAGCTTCCGACACACACACACACACACACACACACACACACACACACACACACACACACACACACACACACACACACTGGGACGCTCACACACGCACGCACGCACGTACAGATACGCGAGGTCTAACTATGCGTCTTTTGAGCGGAGCGCTTCCGCCGCTCGCAGGAGGAGGGCCATGTCATGTTTCCCCTGA
This sequence comes from Sardina pilchardus, assembly GCF_963854185.1. NCBI lineage: Eukaryota > Metazoa > Chordata > Actinopteri > Clupeiformes > Clupeidae > Sardina > Sardina pilchardus. The sequence continues at coordinate 26,706,425 of NC_085007.1, read as the reverse complement.
ATGCCGCGCGCTTTCAGTTAACGGTAAATTCAAATCCGTTGTCCCGAATATCGTTTGTTGCGTATAAAGTTTCGCATTTGAACATGGGGGGATGGGGAAACAGCAGACCATCATAACGTCGTTTCCATAACTTAGGAAATCTCAGCTGCGAGCCCCTCAGTAGACAGACTCTTTGACGTAGCCTATGGTCAATTGACAGAACCACAGTAAATACAGTGAAGCCTGCCAACTTGTCTGACGAAACTAACCCAAAAGCTGTAATCTACAATGCACCCAGTGAGACTCCAGAAAGAATAACAACACAATGACATACGACGAGCTTCTGCGGAAGGCCAGCTGTATGGGTGAAATCTCAGGGCTCTTTCAGGTCGCTTAGCTCAGAGCTGAACCACCGCCAATCAACACAGGTAGCCGTTCGCTCCGAGACACTTCAACAAGCTCCCATTCATTCCGCTCAACACACACACACTCGGATTCTGCGAGCACACCAGAATTTTCCGCTGACCACTGACTCCCAAGAGTTTAACACAGTACCGAGGAGGGGAACTCGACACTTACTTGCATAGTTAAAACAATATCATCATCTCACGTTAACAAACACTTACTTTGGGTCGAGTCGAGAGGTTCTGCAATCTCTCCTTCGGGTCGCTAAATTCATTTGTATTCATCTGTCCCGGCAGGGTTAGGGTTAGGGTTCAAAAAAAAAAATCCGTTAATCACAGCGTGATCCCGACACCGACCGACAGACCGCGTGCCCCAGCCGCCGTCTCATGCATCGGATAAGCCCGTACAAGTGATCCTTCCGGGGCTCGAGCTCCCGTCCAGCCCCGTAAGCCGCGCGCGTATATCCGTATGTGGAGCGACTGTGGACGGCGTGCGCCGTTCCTGCTGTGCGTCAGTCCGTTCCCCTCGCGCCGCTGCTGCAGGCATCTATGCCGCCGCTGGGGCTCTCGGAACGCTGTGATATGTCAAAGGAAGATTGTGTGTGTTTAATGTGTGCCTGTGTTTGCTGGGGGGAACCTTCGGATAAAGTGGGGAAGTGGCGCACACGTTCTTTTTCGTTTTTTAAATAGCCTCTTTGCCGGGGAACCGTGGCGAAGGCAGGCTCCAAGACCCGGTGTCCGATTACAGACCGACCAACACCGCCTTCCGTGGGAGGATCACACCGAGGCAAAGACACACGACCCCCGCCTTCCTTTAAACCACGGCTCGGCCTGGTGGGAATGAATGCCTCGGTGTTAAGAGGAAAGAAATGGAAACAAAGTTAATAGGCTTAATAAACGTCATTATCGAACGACAGAATGTTTATGTGTCTAAAATAAGCCTTGGCTACTCAGAACTATTGAGCGGCACTGTTCCCACTAAACTGCGAGTTAAACGTCTGTAAATTGTCCAAGAAACGTTGGGTGTAGGCTAGTTTATGTTTGATACGGAACGTTGTTGCCTGTAGCCTCAGGTAGTTTGGCCCATTAATTCTGCCTTTTCGGCAAGTCCATTTTCTTTCTGCCAAGAATGTGTGTTTATCACAGACGCACACACACAGTGGAGATGCTAATCTGAAACAACAGGCTACGCCCACATTCATACCTGCCCCTGGTCCAGTCAATCAAACGCTTTTTGCACTAATCAGATAAGAACATGTTTGTTTATCTATTCAGTAGAACACAGTAGTAACTTTTTTAGGTAATTGTAATGCACACCTGAAGGCTGGCTTTCTCTCTCTCTCTCTCTCTCTCTCTCAAACACACACACACACACACACACACACACACACACGCACACACACACACACACACACACACACACACACACACACACACACACACACACACACACACACACACACACACACACACACACACAAAGGCCGACATGCCAGCTAATATACATTCTGTAAGAAGATAGTTAATACAGAGCAAATAGTTGTAAATTGTAAATATATTAGTGTGCTCAGTCACTTGAATGCCTTCGCAGGTATGCAGTTACTCTTTTCTTCTCCTCTTTTCTCCCTTTGTTTAGTAAAGCTTTCCCACCCCAACCACACCTCATAATCCTCCCTCTTTGTTTGTCACTTTTGTCTTTTTTCATCACTTTGTTCCTCCCATCTCATCTCACTTCATCTTCTCCTCTCCCAGCTCCTCTCCTGTATACTCTCCCCTTCTGCTCTTCACTCTTTTCCTCTCCTCCTCTCCACTCTTTTCCTCTCCTCTCCTCTGCTGTTGTCTACTCTCTTTGTTGTTGATATGGCAGATGAAGCACACCACATTTGCCCTATCTTTCATCCCAGGCCACTGAGTACACTCTATCTATGACTTACTATTATTTGCCAGTGAATTTTATGCCTTTTGAAAACATCTTGGCACGTTAAAGGGGATTATCACCATCACAGGAAAAAGAGCCGGTGAGTCAGAGATCTGGGTGATGTGTGTCTCTAGGGCCAAGTCTGACTAGGCTCAACCTCATGCATCAACCTCAGAAGTGAATCAGACTTTGAGGAATACTACAGAAATCTGCTGCTTTAATTCCCAACTGGGCTATCTGGCTGTGCTCACTCCTGGACGAGATAGAAATCCCCCCTGACAGTGTGTGAACGGGATGCATTTATGATGTTCAGTGAGTCCCACACTCTTAGTCCCATGAGGTCACTTCCTTAAGTGAAAAACATGATGTAAAAGAGGAGTTGATCCATGCCTTGAAGATGGAACCTTGGATGGAACCCCCACTCCAACATTCTAAAAAATCTAAAATCTAAAAATTAAAATCATGTGTTACAAACTGGAAAATGTTCTGCTAAACAGTTAAAATATTTGACAGAGAGAGGGAATGCAGAGGTAAGATTACCTCAGTTAAGTGAAGAAACTTACAGAGAATTGTCAGGGAAACACTGACTTGACTTGCACAGTAATCCTCTGTTGAGCCACCACTTACTGTGTGTGAAAGTTGAAAAATACCATGGAATTATGAATCACCAATTGAAAAAAGTGACTTTACAGATGGGTCGTTGTTTCTGAGAAATTAGGCACTGCCTTTTCTCTCCAACCTAGCCTAGCCTAGAGACTCACCATAGCAGGGCTCAATCGGAGGGGTGGGATAAATTCCCTCGCCACGCAATAGGATAGCACTAAACAAATCATCTTCTTGTTTTCAAGTAGCCTATAGCAGGATGCTTAACGGTTGCAACTTCTGATCGCATGTCAGTCATCATTATGCTAAGCCCGCCCACTGCCCCGGCAGCAAATCTAATTTAGCGGTGTCTAGATTTCTTGGCTTTCACCAGCCTTCTTCTCCTGTAGCATTTAATCAGTGTTTTTTTTTTTTTTAAAGCAACACTCAAGAGTAATAATGTTCCCAAAATCATTTCAGTGGTTCATCAACTCGTAACAGGGTGAATGGCATTTCTGCATTCATTTTGCGGCCCTCTATCAGCTATAACCACACTATGTAAGTTTACCGGATGGGGTAGCGGTTCTGTAGTACGATGGAATGAGACATAAGAAACTACATTGACTTGCTTCAATGTCGCAATACATCATGCTTTCATAAAATCATGCAGCATTCTCTACCTTGTCTGTGGATTATTTGCTGGATAAACAAATAGTGTTTGTGCAGCAGGGGAAAAGTGCTTTGGTGTTGCTTTAAGTTGGACAAGAGTAGTGTACACGATATTCAAACCAAATTAATTGCATCCTAGACTAAACTATTTTTTATCTATTTAAATCAGTTTTAGCTCCTTTTTCACCCTATGCAATCATCTATCCCTTCCCAATCGGCATCACCATGGCCTCTCTCTTTAGGCTGCTCTGCATTACATGATGCATTACATGATCACATGGAATTATGGTAATAGCGTAATAGCCACACAAAGCCATACCCAGAAAGCACATGCAAATGTTGCACAAGCAAGTTTTTGAATATTTGCTACTTTGACCACGATATCTGGACTTATTTTTTATACCAGTGCACAGATTTATGTTAATATGATTATAGTTATGGTTGTCATTTGTTCAACCCTCAATAGTACAAGATCTAATGGCACATGGACATGAAAAAAAAAACAATATCATTAGACATTATTAATAATGAAAAGAAAACATATATAAACATATCACCCCGTATGTCTGTGAATTTGTACACATAATAGAATGGCAGGAACTCGTTTCACCCGCCATGCACATTTAGTCCCTTCCAATGTTGACTCCATGGCTGCGGCCTTGGTTTAATCCAACACTACGGCCCCATATGATCAGATATTGTTGATGTCCTTCGCTCATGTTGTTACCAGGGACTTTGTCAAATGAAGCACCTGTTCTGCCTAAGTTAGACATGTTTCCCTTGATGTCAGTTCCTGTGTCAGCATGTGCGCTTGTATCTGTATGCAATATAAATCAAGTGGATGCTGTGGTCACTCTTTGTGTGTTTTATTGAGCACTTTGTTGTATACAGTAGTTCCGTTTCACCCTGTCTGCCCCTCTGTTATTCCTGACTATTCCTGACACCGTGTGTGTGTGTGTGTGTGTGTGTGTGTGTGTGTGTGTGTGTGTGTGTGTGTGTATGTGTGTGTGTGTGTGTGTGTGTGTGTTTGTGTGTGTGTGTGTGTGTGTGTGTGTGTGTGTGTGTGAGAGTGTGTATGTATGTGTGTCTATGAACCACCCAAAGGGCTGCAATTATGTACATTCATATATTCTTACAGCCTTCTTTAATCACTGTGCTCATATACTCATATACACACACTCTCCCTGTGCACTCCTAGTCCCTCCATGTCTCTTTTCTCGTCCTCTCTCTAATTCTATCTTCCATCTCTCTCTCTCTCTCTCTCTCTCTCTCTCTCTCTCTCTCTCTCTCTCACACACACACACACACACACACACACACACACACACACGCATACAAGGATATATACACTCCCTTACTTTGAACAACTTGGTGTGAACCATCGTCTTCGTCTTAAAAAGTCCTTTGAGTAACCACACAAGGCCAGATCAAAAGATCAGACAGAACAGCCCATCATTTAGGTTCTGATGACGCAGATTCGCACACACATACACACACACACATACACACACACACACACACACACACACACACACACACACACACACACACACACACACACACACACACACACACACACCATCCCATCAATGCTCATTTGTTCATGTACCCGCTAACATATGTTCCAACATACACACCCAGGCATTGGGAGTTTGGCTCAAATACATCCACAGGCTCACACACCCATTCAAACTCACCCATGCCCATGCACGCCCATCCAGACAAGTAGACAGACATATATACTGTATATATAGAACTTTTACATTGTTTACAGCAAAGAAACAAACACACACATTTTTATGTGCGTAGAATCATAGAGCATCATGGCTCTATTAAAAGCATGTGAGACATTTACAAGACAATGTTATGCAAAGAGACTGAATAGTCCGTTTATCATTAAATCACCATACACTTTCCAAGCCGAGCCACAGGAAGTCACTGTCGACATACTATAGCATTAACCCATATTCAAAAGGCTTTTAACCTCTCATAACCTACTGTAAATATCGTTCACAACCAATGTGAGCCAATGTACAGTGAACCTAATGACCTGTTAGTAAGACGGGGAGGGAGAGGAGGTTGCATGGCTGGCATGTGCATCCAATGTGGCAACGAGGCAACGTGGTTGTTTGGTCCATGTCTATGTCTTGTCCTTTTTATGTTTATGTTTTATTCTTTGAATATTCTTTAATGTTCTTTGAATACCTGCTGCATACCAAATTTCCTTTTTAAAAGGATAAATAAAGTAAACTTGACTTGACTTGAATTGACTTGGCAGCGCAACACAGTTAAGAACAATCTAATTGCTTCCCTAGTTTTTGTTTGTATGACTGGCCATTCTGCATCCTTCCTTAACCACAGACTGCAGACTCTCCTCTGCTGTTGGACATCCCTTTGACTCCTCTCTCTCCCTCCTTCCCTCTCTGCCTCTCTCTCTCTATCTCTCATTTTGTCCATCCACTTCTTGCTGACCCATTCTCTCCCACATGCTTTCTTGATTTGAATTTGACTCTCAGTCTTACTTCCTATCTCCCTAGCTATCATCTCTGTCTGCCATGACGGAATGCTCCTTCTTTCTTTTGCCATTCTTTCTCTCTTTTTCTCTCTGTCTCTCTCTCTTTCTTTCTCTACCAGCTCCGCTCTCCCACAGGCATTTCCCGGGGTGGCACCAGCAGAGCCATAATGATGGACCTGCTGTCTCATAACCAGACCAGAATAACCCTGATACACACATGCATGCATACACACACACACACACACACACACACGCACACACGCACACACACATGCACATGCACATGCACACGCACACGCACACACAAACACGCACACACACAGAAAGACACACACACACACACACACACAGAAAGACACACACACACACACACACACAAACACACTCCTACGTTTGCAGGAAATGCTCGCTGTGTAAAACTCTTATTCATGGGAGTTTTTTCTCACATTTAAAGACTCGCATGGAGGTAAACCACATCCCACAACATTCACTTATACTGTGACATAACAGAGTTGATATAATAAAAAAAATAACACACTTGTCCGCCACCAAGTAACCTACACACTAAGAAACAGACATATATGCAGTTAACTACAAATAAATACAGGCTGCTATGCCTCTAATGGTCTGAATTTAGGTTTTGGACGAGTACATTGATGCAAATGGACTTGACTGGTCTTGTTGTGTGGTAGAGTGTTCAGACAGGGCCACGTCTATGACTGTGACTGACAGTGGAACGAAAGCTTTCATCAAGCAAATTTCACACACTGTATGCTCCATCTCGAAGCGCTTGTGGCTAAATGGATGAAGGATGAGCTTCATTTGTTTTTTACATTTGCAGTAGTATTGTCGATGGGCTAAATAAGACATCTTGCAAAAGGGAGGCCTTGGCTACTGGTATTTGGGGGACCTTGCCATGGAAAATTCTGGGAACCCCTGGTGTAAAGGACCAGTGTGTGTGTGTGTGTGTGTGTGTGCGCGTTTTGTATGCGAGTATGTGAATGTGCAAGCGCCCATCATTTTATGTGTGTGTTTGCACATACGTGTGCGTCTGTGTGTGAGAGAAAGTGGATAAAAGCGAGTTCATAGTCCAGGTGTCATCAGTCCAAAGGTATTCCTTCACACGTACGTGTCGGATGAGCCTTTGGCGCTGGGACGATGTGGAGACTGACAGTAATGAGAGGCAATCTCTCATCCGCTCCAGGCTCCCTCTCTCCTCTCATAAGAGCCCGCCTTTCTGATCTGATTTTTTAGTCCGTTTATTTTCTTTTCCTTCTTTCCTTATATTTAGTCTTTCCATCGCCTTGCACTTCTGCATACTTCATTCCCTCCCTCCCAAACGGGTTTTTGTCATAGCCACATTGAAGTATTTATTCTGGTGTTATAATATACACCATGGAGCCTGTTATACACACACACACACACACACACACACACACACACACACACACACACACACACACACAGACACACAGAGAGTGAAACACACTCACAAAGGTACCAATTTACCAACAGAAAAGCAAGTCCAAATTTGAACCAAACTTTATTTAAATACATAATCAATTTTACAACACCCCACTGTGCACAAGAACACCCAAGACACAAATACCCACTCAGGCCTTCACACGAACATACAGCATAAATATTTAGTTTGGTCATAATGAGCTCAAAGCACCACCTATTACTGCCCTCTCTCTCTCTCTCTCTCCTTCTCTCTCTCTCTCTCTTTTTTTCACTCTGTCTCACTCTCGTGTACACTCTCGCTCTCTCTCTCGCTCTCTCGCTCTCTCGCTCTCTCTCATACACATACAAACATATTCCCATGAATTCTTTTATTTGTCCCCTCAAATTTAAATGCTGCATATTCATTCAGTATGCTAATGTGTAGCTAATAATATATATATAAATGCATGTATGTACGCATGCATGGAATGTGTACTTATAGACATTCTAAAGGCACATGAACAGCAGCAGCGCTAATGTTAAATATAATGTACCTGCTGTCATAACTTAATCGCTTGAGTATGATGTCGTCCTTTGCACACATGCATATTTTGTATTTCTTTTCATAGTCATTACCCTCCCTCCCTTCCTCTGTCTCTCTCTCCCACTCTTCACTCTCTCCCTCATTTCTCCATTTCTCTCATTCTCTCCTCCCTGAGCGCTCTAATGTGTCCTAACATCAACAGAACTTTTGCCAAAAGCACACAGTCCCAGTCTCAAACAGTATGTGTCTGTTTGTGTGTGTGTGTGTGTGTGTGTGTGTGTGTATGTGTTTGTCTTCAGTATGGTCTTGGTAGCTGCAGGAAATTGGTGGATTTTCCTGCAGACAGGAACCATGTGACACCTGGGGGCCCTTGGTACACACACACACACACACACACACACACACACACACACACACACACACGGATGGAGCCACATACACACATACACACACATGCATACACACACACACACACACACACACACACACACACACACACACACACACACACACAACGCACACCTCTGAATAGGCCCTCTAACCCCTCCTTCTGTTTTCACTTTCCTAATCCCTCGACGGACCTCTCTCTCTGTCCCTCTCTTTCATGCCCCCCCCCCCCCTCTCTCTCTCTCCTCCTGTCCCTCCCTCTCTCTCTCCCTCTCTCCTTTACCCTCCAGTGTGATGCAATCTCTGGAGGACACATTCCTCCCTCGGTGCACAAAGTATCTCTTGGGCACAGAATCCTGCCGCTCGGCACCCGCACACCTCCCTCTCATTTAGAGCCTGGGAGAACTCGGAGGAAGCCAGTCCCATCAAGGCACAGTGTTAAGCACCATCTACAGGCTCAACTGCGCGAGGAGGCCCAGTGCAGAGCTGCATGAGGAGGCCCACAGATCATCTGTATAGGCACAGGCAGTCAGACCATCTGTGTTCAGAATATCTACTCGTGTAATAGTGTGCTATATAGTGAATAACCACAATTCAGTAAGTAGTGAATGAGAAGGTGTTCAGAACACAGAAGAGATGCATGAAGAGTCCGAGATGACGGAGGAGAAGCTCTCTGGAGCCCAGCTGCACGTGGAGGCCCAGCTTCGAGCTCCATCAAGAGGACTAGCTGCACGTCACGTTGGGGCGGTGGGGCACTCCATCAGGAGCCCCAGCTTCAAGAGGAGGCCCTCGGCGCAGCTCCGCGAACGAGCTCTGAGCTGTTTCAGGTGGCGCTCAAGAGAAGCTGCATGTAGAGGCCCCATTGTACCGGCGCATTAGGAGGCCCGATTCTGCCCTGCATGAGGAGGCCCAGTGTGCGGCCGCATATACGGAAACCCAGTGTGGAGTGCTATTGGGAGCCCCAGTCACGTAAGGAGGCGGAATATCTGGCTACCTGCGCGAGGAGGCCCAGCATGGAGCTGCAGGAGAGGTCCCAAACGTACACAAGAAAAGGAGACGGTTGGGCCTCGCTGAGAAGGGAGAGGCGGTGGTACACAGAGTCCTCGCTGGTACAGGGTAAAAATACAAGCTCCCTGCTAAGCGAGGGGAGTAGAGAAATGTAAAACAGACAGCAAATCATTCCATCCAGTAATTCCTGTTTAGTGTGGACGGTGGGCTCAAAATGGACTTGTCCCAGGTGGCCTTTTATGGCCATCTAAACAGACACACTTTCAGTAGTCTGTCTCTCTCTCTCTCTCTCTCTGTCTCTCTCTGTCTCTCTCTCTCTGTCTCTCTCTCTGTCTCTCTCTCTCTCACTCACTCACTCACACACACACTCACACACACACACACACACACACACACACACACACACACATGAATATCTAAACAAAACGGTGCCAGTTGGAACTGGCATAGCTATTTTTGTGGATCCTGGTCCGGAGTGGGATAGTGTACGGCTCGAGTGGCCCCAGGAGTCATTACCGCGGGTCTAGACATGTAGAAATAAACACAAGGCAGGCTGCAGCATGCGCCAAGGCCAAAATATGATCTGACAATTAACATAAGCACACAGCAACACTTACATAAACTCAGGAACACTAGCTCATGAATATGCACACTCAGACTTGGTCAAACAGACACAGACACACACACACACACACACACACACACACACACACCTACACACACCTACACACACCTACACACACACACACACACACACACACACACACACACACACACACACACACACACACACACACACACACACACACACACACACACACACACACACACACACACACACAGAGAAGAGGAGGTGGAGAGAGAAATGCATTGGCACATGTATACAAACACATCACCTCATAGAAGAAAATGCATACATTTGCAGGTGCTGTCACTGTCATACAGACAAACACACACACACACACACACACACACACACACGAACACACACACACACAGTGAGAGAGAGAGAAAGAGAGAGGACACCTGTATAAAAAGCAACACCTTATGGACAGAAAACACATAAACATGCAGGTGCAGTGGACACACACACACACACACACACACACACACACACACACACACACACACACACACACACACACACTCACACACACTCATGCTCGCGGGTGCACATGCTCGCGGGTGCAAACTCTTCATTGAAATTCCTGTCATGTTTAATTGAGCAGCGCTTTTTTATTAAAGGCGCTGTGACAAAGAGCCTTCAGTCCAAGCCTCGGGTTCCCCAGCACCACCAGAGCGCCGCTCACACACAGCTGGACACAATAAAGAGGAATGTCGACCCATTCCATACATTTACTCAGGAAATTAAGACTCTCTCTCTCTCTCTCTTTCTCTCTCTCTCTCTGCCTTCATGTCCCAGTCATCCTCCTCCACCTCCTCCCCCCCTCTCCACTCGTCTTTTCCTCTCCTCTCCTTTTCTGTCCTGTCTCTTTCCTCTTATCATCTCCTTGTCTTCTCTTCTAATTACTTCCGTTACGTCTTGATGACTGATTGCTTCCTTGAGATTTTTTTTTCACTGTATGTGGGCCACCTTTGTCTGATCTTTGTGACATATATATATATATATTATGTGCATAAATGTGCCCTGATCTGCAAAATAATATGGTCCCACTAGGCTGTCATGCCACGTGGGCTTTACATAGGCAAACAATACGACACAGCTGCATCTGAAAGTGCGTGGTCCTGGTCCCGGATCAGCCTGATCCCACTTAACCCCCGCACACACACCCCCCCCAGCATGATTCATGGAAAGTAAGTGGCCAGCCTCTCACTCTCGGTCTCGCCCTGACGCCCTTTCACCTTTTCACCCTCTTCCTCCCTCCCTCACTTTCTCCTCTCGTCCTCTGACCCTCCCCTGTTCGTCTCCACACGTCCACCTCCACACCCACCTCCGCCATTCATTCTCGTGCCCAAGCTCGGCCCCGGGGCACGAGTAAGAAAAAGGTCCACCCCCACAAAAGGCAACACTAATGAGGAACAAAGAATCTACTACCAAAGGACAACTCTTTGATGACAAATCTGGCATCGTTCATTCAGCACCATTTGTTTGGTCTTTTATGTTGAAAGAAAAAGCTTTAAAGAGTTTTTTTACAATCACCTCCCATGATCTTGAGTGCTTGAGTACTGGAGTCACCTCACATTGTGACGTTCCCAGTTCCCACTTCGGTTCTCCTGCGGCCTCCTCTGCCGCTCGGATCACTCGTATCCATCTCTCCCACAGTCATGGTCACCTTCACACCTTTACCATTCCTCTCTATTTCACCCATTCCTCTCCTCTCTCCCCCTCTCCACCCAAACACCAACATCTCCCCCTTTCTCTTCAGCACTCTCCTGCCTTTCACCCCCCCACTCAAACTCTCACATTTC
>NC_085007.1:26667046-26679546 GCF_963854185.1 Sardina pilchardus | reverse complement strand
GCTTGTCAGTTTAAACTGTGCCAGAGATAACGTTAGGCTGTGCAATAGGTAGTTTAGGCTACTTCTGTGTCAAGTCTGGGTCTCGTGTTACATATTTGCCACAGTCTTCTCTGATTTACGTAATCTATTAAAAATACATGATCGAAAAGGGAAAACTAAACTGACCTAGCAGTAGGGGCCTGGCCTACCCTACTAGTTTGTGATAGTGCTTAGCTTTTGCGCTGACAGAGGCCAGTAAATGTTGGTCAACATGTTGTGCTCACCACACGTTTGAAGATACGTTCATTTGGAGTTGTTAAAGCGGATTTAAGGTGACCAATACAATTAGTAACGTAAAAGAAAGTGAAATTGGGGCTGCTGCTGACGAGCTGTCACTTACCACAAACATGGTAGCCTGGATCCTCTGACTTGTGGGCGGGTCTGGTTTTGAGGAGTCGTATTCTCTTATCCATGCCGGTGAAGTACCCGATTTGGTCCCCCCCCCAGTTCGTGTTTCCTTTACGCCACTATACTAAAGTTCTTGCGTTGTGGCTAGGTTACCGTACGTATTCTTAGTACTGAATTGCGTTTTCCGGTTTTCAGCTACGGTAGCCGACTAGAGCTTCTGCAGAAAGACCTATAGGGGAAACACGAACTGGGGGGGAACCAAATCGGGTGCTTCACCGGTTTGTGTTAGAAGCATACATCTGGGGGACTACTCAGAGAAATGATGGCGTTGTGTGTTTGACTACCGCACAGGGAGCAGATAGAGATCTGTGTTGAAGTTCTGGGGCGCATCCTGCAGGCCCAAGATCCCGCTCTCTTGTTTGACGCGAGGAGGTCGGCGCTCGAGAGCGGCCTGCAGCATCCGGACGACAGCGTCAAGATTCTCACTCTCTCACAGGTGCACATAAATAGTATACGCACTATAGATAAACGTATGGATAATTACATACATACACAAGTAAAAAACAGACGAATGAAATGTAAATGTAATATGTTTCCTTAGATGGGTCGGGTGGTGCAGAATGGTGAGGCTCTGACCCAGGTGCTGGCATGTGAGGAAGTCCTGAAGAAAATCATCCAGTGCATAGCTGCTGAGAAGATCTCTGTTGCTAAAGAGGTACAGACAGGAACTGACGCTCAATTCTCTTTTTCACATGTACAGTCACTTACATGCTGAAGCATGTGTACAAATAATATCCATAAGGCATGTATGCCCAATTATTTGTACACACTGTTGCACTTGAACAGCTATGTACGAATAATATCTATAAGGTATGTATGATCAATTTGTATGAACAGACTGTTGCACTTGTATAACGTGTGTGTGTGTGTGTGTGTGTGTGTGTGTGTGTGTGTGTGTGTGTGTGTGTGTGTGTGTGTGTGTGTGTGTGTGTGTGTGTGTGTGTGTGTGTGTGTGTGTGTGTGTGTGTGTGTGTGTGTGTGTGTTAGGCCATCTCTGCTCTGACAAAGCTGGCTCAGTGTAAGCCTGGACTGGACGCTCTGTTCCGTGCTCACCTCAAAGAGCTCAAAGACATCATGGCCGTCAGTGACATCATCCGATACAGAGTCTATGAGGTTGGTCAGCCTCTTTGTTTCCCCAGTCTGTTAATGTACTGTACTCTTCATTACCCAGTGTTTTGACTGTCCTCCTCCCTCTCTCCTCCTCTCTCTCTAGTTAGTGGTGGATGTATCTTCTGTGTCAGCTGTCTCTCTGGGTTACTGCGCCAGCAGTGGTTTCATCTCCCAGCTGCTGGAGGAGATGACTGGTGATGACATCCTGGTCAGGTAACAGCACACAGATACAGACAGACAGACAGACAGACAGACAGACAGACAGACAGACAGACAGACAGACAGACAGACAGACAGACAGACAGACAGACAGACACAACCGTTCAAAAGTTGGGGCCACTTCGAAATTTCCATTCCCCTTTATTATAGACAGAATACCAGCTGAGATCAGTTGCATTGTTCTTTTTTTGTTTTCACATTACATTATGTGCTTATGTAATTGCTAAAGACAATTTTGTATCTTGGCAGCAATTTTCAGATTACATTATGTGTATATATATTATACATATTTATGCATGCAAGTAGCAAGCACAAAATAGCATAAGCTCAATGGAAACAGTACAGATACCCTGGTATGTGAACAATTGTTTTCAAAATGTCTGTTAATTTCTGTCTTCATGTTCACGTTGCCACATCTATACCCCCCCCCCCTCTCTCTCTCTCTCTCAAATTCAAATTCAAATTGAAATTCAAATGAGCTTTATTGGCATGACTTACATTCTCTCTCTCTCTCTCTCAGGGCCACGGCGATAGAGATGGTGACGCGTATGGCCGAGAGCCAGCATGGCCGCCAGTACCTGGCCCAGCAGGGCGCCATGGAGCACATCTCCAACATGATCATCGGCGCCGAGACCGAACCCTTCAGCAGCCTCTACATGCCAGGTCAGACTTATACTGTGTGTGTGTGTGTGTGTATGAGAGAGAGAGAGAGAGAGAGAGAGGTTCATAACTGATGAAAAGCAAAGCAAAAGCTTCTTTATGTGTGCGGTGTGTATGTCAGCATTTGGGTGTTTGAAAGCTGGCATCATGTGAGCTACATTTCTGTGTATTCATGTATTTTAGGGCTGGTCTTTATGTAGGTTTTTGTGTGTGTGTGTGTGTCAGGCCTGGTGAAGTTCTTTGGGAAGCTGGCTCTGCTAGAGGGCCCTCAGCAGGTGTGCGAGTGCTACCCAGCCTTCCTCAGCACCGTGTTCGACATGCTACTGGGACAAGACCCCACACAGACCACCGTCGCCATGGACACCATCGGAGCCCTGGGGGCCACTGTGGAGGGCAAGCAGGTCTTACATAAAACAGGTATGTGCCACCATGGGACCTGAAGAAGGCCAGACAGGCCCGAACGTTCCGAACGCTTGAAATCGCTTGAATAAAGTATCAAGTTAACTTGGAGTGTGCGGCATCTCTCTCTTCAAATAAAAGAGGTATGTGTCAGGAGTGTGAAAAGGTTGACTTGTAATTAAGAATGTGTACAGATCTGTGTTTTTACATGTTTTTTTGGGCAATGCAAGTCAGCTGCAGAATATTGCTATTCACAAGTGTACAATTACATTTTGAACCTGGGTCAAAAATGCTGTGTGTGTCTGTGCAGGTGAGCGGTTCAAAGCCGTGTGGAAAAGAATGAGTAAGATTGCCCAAGATGGGCCAACAGATGTACGGGTGCGCTGCTTGGATGCCATTGGACTCCTCCTCTCACTTCCTGTAAGTGTGTGTGTGTGTGTGTGATCATTTCTGAAGGAACGTGTGTCTATGTGGTAGATGAACTTGGTCTGACCGAAGCGTATTTCTTTACGTTGACCTTGTGCACGACTGTGATGTGTTCCAGGCAGAGGACCAGACGGAAGATCTGTGTGTTCTATCCGAGACATGGTTCTGTGCTATAAGTTCTCAGCCACTGGAAACGTTCCGCAACATCAGCACACAGCCATTCCCTGAGCTGCACTGTGGCGCCCTGCGGGTCTTCACTGTAAGTGTGTCTGTGTGTGTGTGTGAGAAAAAGAGAGAGATAACACACAAGAGTCTACTCTTACTTCCCAAACTCAATCAGCCATAAAATGGATTATTTCTTTGGTTAAGTTTGTTTAGTCTACCATCTAATAGATTTATGGATAGGTGTTCTTTTTGTTCGAAAAAAGTCTGCAGTGTTCCCGTAATCTGAGCGCATGTTCAAAGGAGAGTGCACTTACAAGCTGTATTTCAGCTCTTAAGTGTTTGTTTGTGTGTGAAACTCTTAGGCCATAGCGACTCAGGCTTGGGGCCAGAAGATGATGATTCAAACTCCAGGCTTCCTGGAGTGGATTGTGGACCGGTCGTCAGGGATGACCAAGGAGGCCAAGGATGCCAAGTTTGAGCTGGTCGGGGCGCTGGCAAGCTCGCCCACCACCCAGGAAGTGCTCGGCTCCCACAATGCACTGCGTCTCAGGACGTATCTGAGGGAGGGTCCGTATTATGTCACTGCGGTGTCTGCAGTGTCAACGGAGGGGGCGGAATAAAGCAAACACACACACACACACACACACACACACACACACTAATAATTTCCACTGCTGAATTAATGCTTTTTTTTGTATTTCTGTAATCTTTGTGTTAAATAAATGGTGTGTGTAAAATAAATGGTGTGTGTTAAACTGGCTTATTAAGGTTATCATTTGTCAGTTGTCATGCTGGTAGACTGTAAATTTTACTAACCACTATACCACAAGTGGTTAGCCACTGGAAATGAAACCGCACACGCCACCATCACAAGATTAAATTCATTCTGATGAAAGTGCGCCATCTGTTGGAACTGACAATACTTTATCCTGGTGACAAGTTGTACATGATATCAGGGAACAACAGTTTTTGTTCTTTTGCAATGTCTTTGATTATGAATTTATGGATGATTTAACATTCCTGGCAACAGTTACAGTAAAAGCTCCTTTGCATGACAATTATTAAGTTTTAAACCGTAACTCTGTTCTAATTGCTGAAGACACTGGATAGACTATCCCCTTGTTGTCACCCCATCATTCTTTATCTGGATTAGTGGGAACGAGGACCGAGGAAGGAGGATATATAAAAAGACGAATGAGAGGCACCCTTTGTATCTTTGCATATGAGCTTATGGACGAGCCGTGCTCACAGGGACCTGGGGTGCCTCTCATTATGCCTCCTCGATCCTCGATGCTCGATCCTCGAGGGGCGTTCCCACTGATCTATAACTAACACTGGATAGACTATCCCATTGTTTCCCCCCCATCATTCTTTATGTAGATCAGTGAGGATCGAGGCATCGAGGAGCGAGGGAGGACGTATAAACGCTACATGAAACGCACCCCTGGGGTCAGATCTGTCCTGCGTTCATTTCATCGACAGCCTTCTCGATCAGTCTCTCCTACATATTTCCCATCTCTCTCCACAGCCTATCCAAATATGGGTAAAATGACAACGAAAACCACACATGAACTCCATGAAAACAGGACGTATAGAGAGAGCTGTACAGCATACAGCAAGAGCTGCTGCATTGAATTCAAGTCGCTTCCATTTTCCGTTTCTGTGAATGAAGATTCAAGTCTGGTTTTAGTCTGGTTACTGCTCTATAAAAATTGTTTATTTTTTTTGTATAAACAGACTGTAACAAAAAAACAGTTTCTTCTTCTCGAGCATCAACATCATGCTTAGTATCATTCTTTTAGCTTCAACTTTCCATCAATACACTCGCAGGCACGCGCGCGCACACACACACACACACACACACACACACAAACATATACACACACATAATAGACAAAGACAAAAATACTTGGAGTATAGGCAGAACACCACCACAGTAAAAGTGATGGTTGTACATGTGTTTTAGAGGAATTATAGAAAAGGCTGAATTCATGAAAGACGAACACACACGAAAACAAAAACAGTAACACAGTACTGTCGAGCCATGCCAATATCCCTCTCTCTCTCTCAAATTATATATCTGAACATGTCTCGAGTACAGGTAACTTCTCATAGTCTTTCCTGACTGGTCATGTTAAACGGTGATGGGTACTGAGGATACAGCGGTGTTGGATGCAGCCTATAAAACTAGGCATGCCAAAGACAACGGTGTGATTGAGGAAGGATATACATTACACACATGTGTTTGTGTCTTGAGTGTAAAAACAAAAATCCCTTACATATCCACACGGAGGCTTTTGGAACTCAGAGACTGAGTGATCTTGGTCTGTGTACCACACACACGCGCACACACATACACACACACACACACACACACACGCACACACACACGCACACACAACTGTACTAAGAAAAACACATGCGCTTTGGCACCAGAGAAACCAGGCCAGGCCACACTGACTGTCTGACTGACCCATCCATCTGTCCATTCCATTCTCTCGGATATGACTCCCTCCGCAGCCAAAGCCCGAAATCCCCGACTACACAGAGCGACTTGTAACGGGCGAACGAGCGGTGACTGCTGGGCTGTATGGATGACTCAGAGAGGGTTGGTGGTGGTGTTGGTCGAGGGTGGTCGTTTTTTTAACCCCCCCAGGCGTGCAGCGCGGGGGGGAGAGGGGTGGTGGTGGTGACGGCGGGCGGTCGGTGGCTAGCGCTGGATGTGGCGCAGGAAGGCCTGCACCAGCTGCACCAGAGGCTCCTGGCCCTCGGCGGGGCCCTTGAGGCCGGCGGCGGCCGGCTTGGTCTGGGGCGACGACAGCAGCCCACCAGCCGGAGAGGAGGGGGAGCCCCGGCGGAAGAAACGGGACAGGGAGGAGAAGAGCGTGCTCTGTAGGAGGAGAGAGAGAGGGAGAGAGGGGGAGAGGGGGGGAGAGAGAGGGGGGGAGAGAGAAAGAAAGAAAGAAAGAAAGAGCATCAGCATGTGTAGACGTGTTCCTGATATCCACTGACACAATCACAACCAGTGCGAAGGTTCAGGTAATGCAGGTTCAGGTAATGCAGGTAATGAAGGTTCAGCGAAATCTAATGCTGGAAGCTAGAAGCTAGAATCTTTCTCGAGTTTGTTTTACATTTTACATGTCGTTCTGAGAACAAAAAGATGAACAGATAGCATGCAAAGCACACTTCATCAGTTTCCAAACAGGATCATCAGAAGTTCTTGCAATTTGTCCCTCTTTTTTTTTTAACCATACTGAACCACAATGACTGGACTAAAACAGGTGTGTGTGTCAGCTGAGATAAAGTGCGGTGGTGGTTGGTTGGTGCTTGTACCAGTTCAGAGCTGAGCTCCTGCTTGAGGCGCTGCTTGTCCCTGGGTGGCACAGCCGAGTCCTTCAGACAGCGCACGGCCTGAGAGATGAGCACACACACGCTGTTCTCCATCGTGAACATCAGCAGGGACCTGCGGGAGAGACAGACAGAGAGAGAGAGAGAGAGAGAGAGAGAGAGTTAGGTCCAATGTGGCTCTTTAGGGAGAGGGGATTTTCTCCTTTCTGGCCTCGGTGTGTGTGTGTGTGTGTGTGTGTGTGTGTGGGTGTGTGTGTCTTACTTAAGGGCTTGGGTTTCCTCCGTGGAGACTGCTGATGCTGGCTCCTTCTTCTTCTCCACCTATGCACAGATCCAGAAATAATTATGCATGTCTGCTCAAGCTCCATGGTGTGTGTGTGTGTGTGTGTGTGTGTGTGTGTGTGTGTGTGTGTGTGTGTGTCTGCGTACCTCTCCCAGCATGTTGAGAGCCACGTTGATGGAGGCCAACAGGGTTCCAAAGGAAGGTGCGGAGTCGGAGTCCAACGCCGGGGAGAAACTCAACACGAACAGAGTCCTGTACTCCGCCAGGTCCATGCACTACACACACACACACACATAATCATTATCAACAACATCATCTCCTCCAGAGAGAGAGAGAGAGAGTGACAGATGGAGGAGAGAGAGAGAGAGAGAGAGGGAGGGGAAATTAGAGAGTCCTGCACTCTGCTAGGTCCATGCACTACACACACACACACACCAAGACACAATCATTATCTCCTCCATTTCAAGGTTAAACAGCTGTGTGTGTGCTTATTCCTGATCTTGCTGTGCATGTTCCTGATTCTACAATTGTTAATATTAGTATGTGTGTTTGTGTGTACTTGAACATTTAAATTGTACCCTATGAGAATATCATTGCCTAGCTGAGAGAGAGAGAAAGAGAGAGAAAGATAGAGATAGAGAGAGAAAGTGTGTATGTGTGTGTATATGTGTGTATATGTGTGTGTGTGTGTGTGTGTGTGTGTACCTGGTCGAGGAGGATCTGGCAGCAGTCGGGGGTGAAGTGCTGCAGCGTGTTGAGGGTCTTGCTGAGGATCTTGAGCAGGCTGCACTGCACCGCCTGCACGGCCTTCTGCTCCAGCTCCTCGCGCTCGTCCGCCGTCGCCGAGCCCTTGGAGGCGGCCGGCCCTGCGCGCTGAGCCCGCGCCACGGGCAGAGGACCCGGGGGAAGAGCCTCGCCGTTCTTAGCCTGGACACGGATGACACGGAGCAGGAAATAAGCGACCCAGAATTTAATCAGACAGCGAATATCACACAGCCATCGGGAATTACAGCATAGGGCAGAGACCAGTGTTGTGTCCTACCAAGCTCGATAGGTGGGTTAGCGTAGCCTGGGTGTTCCCATCATGCCTTGCGCGGTGATTTCATTCACACTGCTAAGGCAGTCTAGAAACTACCGCCCTAATTTTTTGCCTGAGATAAGGGACCAATCTCAGAACAGGGGGGAAAAGCAAGACGATGATGAGCTATGCACAGACGCATTTTGATAAGACATTAGTGGCGCCCAATGAACGGATCTGGATCTTTTTTCAAATACGAGAAAATGAATGTCTGGTTGCCAGACCATGTCTCATTTGAGAAATGTTAGGCGCTAGCCAGGCTAGGGTTAGCGAGGTATGTTGCGCTCAAAGCCATGGTATGCGGTCATACAAAAGTGGATCTGTTTTAGCGTCACTGTATCGCCATGGTGTCTTATGCTGCCAACCAAACCTGGTCGGGAGCAGGTTATGTGCTAAGTTATAGCTCAAATCGTAAAAAAAACTACCGTCCTCTGACCAATCCTACTGACTACTGACCAATCAATTATCTTGAAAAACGAAGTTCTCTCACGTGTGAGATTCTGTCATACATCTTACAGGTGCAGCTGCGCCTCTGCAAACAATTTTGATCTCGTAGGAGCATTTAACAGTGTAACGCGTGCCAATGTTCCACTACAATGCACGTGAATACCATAAAATATTTGATGACTATCGATTTTTTTGATGTTATAGGTTAGATACTAAAAATGACCACCCTAGATTATGTTATCGCTCATAAATGCAAAAGTAGTCATGTTTTAATATAGGCGGTCTTGTGCATTTCTACGTTTCACGTTTCACTGATAGTTCCGGTCCTTGATTATGATTGGCTGAATCACGTTTGATGCCGGTGTAAAATCCAACACAAACATACACCTTCACAATCCGCTTGTGTGTCGTGCCTTACAACGCCCCTAGCTGTTCTAAAATCTGTGCAAACGGCGGCCTCTCAGGGCTTATTAAATTTCTGTTTTCATCCGGACTGTTCCGAGCAGAATCAGTATTTTAATGTTTCTGGTTTTGTGTTCCACCTTAGAATTACTGTTCTCAAACTGGTTAGAACCAAATAAAAAAACGGTTAATAATGTGCCATGGCAATATTAGGATGGCATTAAAATGTATAGCCGATCTATTTTGCATACAAACGTATTGGTTTCAGGGTCAAACAAAAATTCTGCCGCATTGGATTTCCTTGATGCTTTCCTATCTAAACGCCACAGTTAATGCTGGCTAATCATTCAAATCAAAGCTTCAGTTCCTGAACATAAAAAAATAAAGTCTCTGGTTTGTTTTTGTTCCTAGCAACCCATCAGTTGTTTGTCTTTAGTTTGCATTCCATGAAAAGGTTCAAAGCTTTCGATGGCAGAGCTGAGCTCAAAAGGGACGGATTGTTGTGAACTGTCAATCATTCATTTTGTGTTGCGTGTGTGCACACACAGGTGTCCTAGTGTGTGTGTGTGTGTGAGAGAGAGAGAGTGTGTGTGTATATATGTGTATGTACTGTACATGTATGTATGTATGTATGTCTCATGTGGTGTGATCAAGTTCTCATACCTGGAGGTAGTGCTGCAGCATCTTCTTGCTATGTAGGAGGTATGTACATGTCTGACACAGGTAACACAGATTCACCTGCAGACAAGCACACACACAACGAGAGGGTGAAGGGTCAAATCAAACATCTCTGACTGTCGTCAAAAGCGGTGGAAAGACTCAGGAGAGAATGTGTATTCAGGAATGCATGTGTGTGTGTGTGTGTGTGTGTGTGTGTACCTGGATGTCCCTGAGCAGCTGGGGCAGGTGAAACTGCCACTCTTTGGTGAAGACAGAGAGCTGCAGCAGGAAGCCCACGGTGTGGTCGGCCTCGTCTAGACACGCCAGGGACTGCACCGTCCGCACTGCGTTTAGACACTACAAACACACACACACACACACACACACACACACACACACACAATATTTACACTTACAGAACATGTCCTGTCACATCTCAGGGGCTAAGAAGATAATGAATAAATACTGCAGATAGACACAGACACACATATTTTTACATGTATGCCATAAACCTGTTCATATGACTAATGTAATATTATTTGTTGTGCTTACAAACACACACACACACACACACACACACACACACACACACACACACACGTCCGTACCTGTAGAATGCGTTCCTGGTGCACCCCTACAAAGTCGAGGGCCTCGTTGATGAAGCTGTAGCGGAGCGTCTTGAGCAGAGACTCCATCAGACACACACACAGCCTGTAGACGCCGGGCCAGCACGGGGCATCCTGGGCGCGCCGTGAGAACGCCTGCAAGAGAGAATGACCGCTCCTTCAGTGCCTACCCACAACAGGCTTTACCAAGAGAGAATGACCGCTCCTTCAGTGCCTACCCACAACAGGCTTTACCAAGAGAGAATGACCGCTCCTTCAGTGCCTACCCACAACAGGCTTTACCAAGAGAGAATGACCGCTCCTTCAGTGCCAACCGACAACAGGCTTTACCAAAGGTCTTTATGAGTGGCAAGTCTATCAACAGAATTACCATAATTTCCCAACTATTAGCCACGGCTTGTACACTGATTCAGCTATATTTCTTCAGCTATGAAGTTGCAGTAATACACTGGGACAATTAAATTTAGTATTAATATGGTTTTGTTTCTTTTAACTTGCCTAAAACACTGCCCTGCGACTTATACACAATGCGGCTTATACATTGCTGGAAATTGCTGTAACTCATATCAAAGTGATCTTCACCATCAGCTCCAGTCTAACTCCTTTAGTATATGGGCAGTGCTGGGCTCTTAATATCCAATTTCAGGAGAAGGATCAATCAAACTGTTTCCAAAGATATTTCCCTTACATAAATGTCTTTTATGTGTGCATCTGTGTGTGTATGTGTGTGTGTGTGTGTGTGTGTCTGTGTGTGTGTGTGTGTGTGTGTGTGTGTACCTGAGACGATCCGTTGGTTGGTCCCTCATACACGCTGAGCAGAGGCAGGCAGATGCTCTGCAGAACTCCGGCTCCTGCAACTGCTGCTGCCCCCTGCAGGACAAAGGAACAAAACGCACGTCAGCATTTCCACACAGTCATTTCCCACATGCTTTTCATCAAGGTGAGTGGGAGTGCAACACAAGTGAGAGTTCAGTTGGTGTGTGTAAATGCAATATTGACTGTGTGTGTGTGTAAGTGCAATATAAGTGAGTGTGTGTGTAAGTGCAATATACTGTAAGTGAGTGTGTGTGTAAGTACAGGAAGAAAGAGAGAGTGAGAGAGCGAGAGAGAGCGTGAGTGAGCGAGCGTGTGTTTGTGTCTGTGTCTGTCTGCGCGTGTGTGTGTCTGTCTGTCTGTGTGTGCACGTGTGTGTGTGTGTGTGTGTGTCTGTCTGTCTGTCTGCATGTGTGTGTGTGTGCGCGTGTGTCTCCACACCTGCGGGGTCCTGGCGAGCGTGAGCAGCAGGTGCAGGGCGCTCTCGGTGAAGTAGAGGTTCTTGTTGGAGCGCAGGCTGAGCTCCAGGGCGCTGAGCACCGACGGAAGCACCGGAAGCTTCCGCACCACCAGCAGCCACTGCTCCCCGTCCGCGTCCGCCAGACACAGCTCCTTACACAGGTGCAGCGCCAACACACACACCTGACGGAGGGAGGGAGGGGCACAGAAAGCGAAACTAATTGAAAAGACAGCAGGAACACACTTAAAGGCCCTTCACACCAAGAACGATAACTATAACGATAACTATAAACAAATATCACTCTCGTTAATATGAATGGACAACGATCACACATAAACTATAACGATAAAGACATGAAGAACGATATCGTTGTGGATCACTTTCAGAACGATAAAAAGCTAACAGAGCAATCAGAACCCATCACATTTTAGCCATCACATTCAGCAACACAAGGAGAGCCTTATCGTTGTGAACGCTTTTATCCTTATGGCTATAGTTATCATTTTAGCTATTCTTGGTGTGAACGGCCCTTTATCCTTCACAGGGCTTCCCTCACTTATTCCAAATACCCAACAGATCTTGTGCCAAACGGCATCATCATGTTGGCATTTAGATTCGGCTCTGAGGTCATGTCCCTGGTTGTCAGAACTTATATTGTGATGTTCTGACAGCAAACCTACTTAGTTGACCACAGTGGCCAAACTCTGGATTCTTCCACAGAGCTGTGCTGGTTTCCAAGACCACAAAAGGCCCGGTGACCTAATGTCGTTATTAAAGTTGAAAAGTGTCTCTGGTCCTTGATGGCTCTGCCAGTGCACACACAGTGTGTGACTCGTCGTGACGCGATGTTTTTAAAGTTAAAACGGTGACTCGGACACCAGACCACGCTTGAAGGCTTCGCCAGCGCGGTGCTACAGGGCTAGAGCATCGGAGACGACCGCAGCTGTGGAAACAATA
>NC_085007.1:26594546-26662046 GCF_963854185.1 Sardina pilchardus | reverse complement strand
CACACACACATTTATACATAATGAATGCATAATTAATTTCATAAGGACAGAGGTATTCTTTAAACACACACACACATTTATACATAATGAAAGCTTCATTAATGTCATAACGACAGAGGTATTCTTTAAACACACACACACACATTTATACATAATGAATGCCTAACTGATTTCTTAAGGACAGAGGTATTCTTTGAATGAACACACACACACACACACACACACACACACAGTCAGGGTGCCTTTGATTGATTTTCATATGGAGTAAGTTGTTTTCCCACATATCCATAGGTTTCATCAGGTCCCTTTCCACAGGTATATACAAATCAAGCACATACATTATGAATGCAGAGTGCATGGTCCTTCATTAATACACCTGTGAAAAGGGACCCGATGAAACCCATGAACAGACAACAACTTTACTTGTTTATTTGTTTTTGTGCATCGTTGTCAACACGTGTGCAATATGTTCTGATTTTCTCCATATTGAGTGAACCCAGCTTGGACAGGAAGTAGACTTAGTGGGGTTGCGCTGTAGCGTAACCGAGGCATTTCTGCACCAGCATGTGATGAGCTAAACACACACACAGTTGTGTCACAGGCTCCTGACCTTTGACCCCTCGCTGCCGTCCTTGACCTCCAGGTTGAGGAAGAGCTCGATGAGGCCGGGCTGCGTCTCCACGGCGACGGTGAGGAACTCCAGGATCATGACCTTGATGCGCATGTCCTCCGTGTGGCTCTGCAGGCGCGCCAGGAAGGCGTCTCGGATGGCCGCCGCGTCACTGCCCAGACACGCGTACACGGACATGGGCGCCACCTACGGGCACGGAGAGGGGACGCGGTCAGACACGTCTTGTTCATTATTCTTTATTGTTAAATGATTTAACATTGATTTATGCTTTCTTTTTATGTGTTATTATGATCTTGTTTTATTATTATTATCATTATTACTCTTTGCCCATGTATGCTTTCATCTGCTATTACGGTTTGTTTTTTGTTTATGTAAAGCACACTGAATGACCACTGTGTGTGAAATGCGCTACTGTATACATAAACTTGACTTGACAAACACAAAAACATCGCAAAAAGGCCAGGAGGAAATAAACGACAAACACGGGGACAAAATGACAGCATAAGATGTTTACATGAGCACAAGCATGTGCATGCAGTATGCCTGTGTGTTTGTATGTAAATATAAGACGGGAGACTTGTGTGCCAAGTGTGATCATAGGCTGGAAAAGTGTGTGTGTGTGTGTGTGTGTGTGTGTGTGTGTGTGTGTGTGTGTGTGTGTGTGTGTGTGTGTGTGAGAGTGTGTGTGTATTACCGATGCGAGTCTCTTGAGCAGCTGTATGGCGAGACGGGGCAGGGCAGGGTCGTGTTTGTGGTAGATGTACTTGGCCAGCACCGCTATTAGGTTCGTCCCGTGGCCACCTGAGGGGAAAAAAAACCACTGATCAGTACCAAGAAGGACAGTAACATCAGGACAAAATGTGTATATGTAGTTATATAATTAATGAGTGTGTGTGTGTGTGTGTGTGTACCATGTGTATATTTAGTTTGTGTGTGTGTGTGTGTGTGTACCATGCTGTGTGAGGGCCTGCTCCAGAGGTGACATGGTGTCAGAGGTGGGTTTGAGGCGTAATACGTTATTGGTGACGGAGAAGGCCAGCTTCACTGTTTGGATCAGCACCTGGCCTGGACCCTCATTCCCCCCACTGACACACACACAGACAGACAGACAGACCAATATCACAGACAAGGAGGGTGACAGATAGACAGACATCACAGAGGGGGAGAGAGAAAGTGTGAGACAGGTACCTAGTACAAAAAGCACTCGTTGAAATGGTGCGATTTTGGTGCGAGGTTACGTTTGCAATCCACATTTGTAGAGACAGAAATGTGCACGCATGTACAGTCCGCGTACACACACACACACACACACACACACACACACACCTGCTGGGCTGAGCGGTCAGCACCATGTCTATGGTGTCCACCCCGACGGCCATGATGTTGATGACCGCTTGTCCTGCTTCCGTGTTGGCCAGACTGTAGATGCAGAGAGCCTGCAGACTGGGAGCACTGCACACACAGAGCAGAAAGACATTCCAGTTACACAATGTATGTGTGTGTGTGTGTGTGTAATAGACTGGGAGCACTGCACACACAGAGCAGGAAGACTTTCCAGTTACACAAAGTATGCCAATAAAAAATGCCAACAAGCCTCAGATAGCATCATTTACCGTATTTTCCGGACTATAAGTCGCACTTTTTTTCATAGTTTGGCTGGCCCTGCGACTTATAGTCAGGTGTGACTTATATATGAAATTTAACATGTTTTTGAATAATTCCAAAATGAAAGAGGAGTAAACATTACTGTCTACAGCTGTCTGCAGCTACCATTCACACCTTCTCATCATTAATATTAAAATGTTGGCCTCTGTGTCTAGTTACAGCCTCTGTCTGTTCTTGGTCTTGGATTTTGAGAATACATTTCTGAATAGCATCATTTACCGGTAGATGGTTTTTTTTGTGTGTGTGTATGTGTGTGTGTGTGTGTGTGTGTGTGTGTGTGTACCTGTCCTGGGCCTCTCCCTCTGGACTCAAGTTGAGGATGGCGTGAACCAGCTCCAGAATAAGACATCCTAGGACATTCAACAATCACAGAGAAGTGTTCAGTTTAGTTGGAATTTACCCACAGATTGTGGGCCTTGTGACTAGCGCATGCGATCCTTTAAGAGAGTCTTGTGTGACCATATGTGTGCATGTCATGATCCAGACACTCACCAATCCTCTCTCGGACTCCGTAGGTGTTGTAGCGCCACTTGTGGTAGGTGGGCAGCATCTCCTTCAGCACCAGCAACACACAGGGGATCAGACCCCTGCTCTGGGTACTGCCCAACTGACCCTACACACACACACGCGCACACACACACACACACACACACACACAATTATTGACTGGACAGAGTAAACACACATACATGCAAACACCAAAACAAACACAAATGCAAAGAGAACACTACCCAAACATAAGCTGAGAAACATATTTACATGATGCTTATTAAGACTAACATGAGCAGAGCAGAGATTAGGTTATAACAAGTGCAGTGTGGGCCAAGTTGGAGCATTTGTCAGTAGGGATGTGATTGAGGATAAAGGGGCTGTTTGCTCACCTTCACGAGCGTAGTGACTAGTTTCAGGAAGGCAATGGTCACAGCATACTCTCCACGAGGCTGTTCTATCAGCACCAACAAGTTGCCATAGTTACCAGCTCGCATCCCATCCGCACTGAAACAGGGACCAAACCATAATATCTTTGGTAATGATGGATGCAAAGATTGCAATGCGCTTAATTGCCAGTGTCCTTTTATATAAATATTGGTGTACAAGTCAGTTCATGATTTGTTGGGCAAGCATATGTGTGTGTGTGTGTGTGTGTGTGTGCGCGAGCGTGCGTGTGTGTCACTGATCTATAAAGAATATTATTAAAGTATTCTTTATAGATCAGTGGTGTGTGTTTGTGTGTGTGTGTGTGTGTGTGTGTGTGTGTGTGCAGACTTACCTGATACATTGGGCCATGTTTGTAAGAGGAGAGGAAGTGAAAGGCAGGAAACCAGTGTGGTGAAGACTGGACCAAACCTACACACACACACACACACACACACGAGTTACATGGTATTCATTTAACCAGTCCTGGTCTTATTCTTGATCACTGACCACACCCACCTTCCCAGGCTGCCTTGCAGCGAGCACCGTGAGGCAGTTCACACAGGACGTGATGACATCAACAGGCGGTGTTATAACGGAAGTGAGCCTGAAACACAGTCAGCGGGCCAGTTTCAATAAGGGCTCTTTGAGCTTTCACAGTAGACAGAGATTAGACAGATTAGAGCGCTTTAGTTGTGTGTGTGTGTGTGTGTGTGTGTGTGTGAGTGAGCGGCACCTCTGCAGCAGCATGTAGATCCGGGAGGTGAGCGGGAGGAGACAGTCCGACACACTCCAGTCCGTGCTGATCACCTGATGAACCAGGTCCAGGATGGGCTTCACCCTCTCACAGTGCACCAGCACATCTACACCGGGAGTGGGGGGTGGGGGGTGGGGGGTACAGACAGAGAGAGAGACATGGAGAGAGTGAATGAGATGAGGGGAAAAGTGAGAAGTATCTGTAATTGGAGATTTCACAGTGGAGTACTACGCGAAATGCTACACGCTACACCTCTGACCGTGTGTGTGTATGTGTGTGTGTGTGTACCTGCAGTAGAGACCACATGCAGAAGCATCTCTATTTCACAGGTGAAGAGGCTCCAGCAGGAGTAGTTGTACTCCCAGCGCACCACGAAGCCATCTGGGCTCACAGACGCCTGGCCCAACACACCCAGGGGCATACGCAGGTTAGTCTGCCCCGAGCCTGCCGAGAGAAGGAGGGAGGGAGAGGGGGAACAAGGAGGATGAATATGGTGGCTATTTTTAGTTTGCTGACTCACACAAACACACACACACACACACACACACACACACACAAAGAAACAAAAGCAAACCTAATGGGTAGATGAGCTTTGGGGCTTTTCTTCTCCAGATGGTTTCGTCGTCGCTGGACTCGACATCGTTGGGCTTGTGTTTGTAAACTTCTGTGTAGATGGACATCTTATCCAAGAACACGTACACCTGGAAAACAGAGGAGTTCAGGGTGAGCAGGTACAAAACTGCACTGCAGAGAACCAAAACAGGTGGCATGCATACAAGAAATAGGTTTCATACATGTTGGCATTAAGGTTGTGTGAATGTGTGGTATACTACACGTCAAACAGTAATTTTATAAGTATCTTAAAGACAGGGGTGTGTGTATATCGTGTAGTGTATTAATGTATTTATGAACATCATGTCCTTTATTTCCTGTTGCATCAGATGTAAGGGTGTGTGTAAGGCACCTTTTTGGCTGTAGGCTTGTCTGACAGTAGAGCGGTGAGGAGCTGGAGAAGAGGGCGTGGCTTGTGGGGGAACACGCCCACTGCACTGTCCAGGATCATCCCCAGGCCCATGTTGGGCTTCTGCAGGACAGAGCACAGGAGATTAGTCAATACAAAATGACTAGACAAGTACTATACTACATATTATACCACTGCTTGGTCAAATTTCCTATTGTGATATTGTGTGCTATTTGGAACGTGCATTATTTTTCTATATACCGCACGGCTATGAAGTAGTTCCTTTTTTTGGGCTTATTACACTTGAATATCAATTCGCCAATGTGAATGTAACGGTAAAAACAGCAACGTTGTATCTAAGACAGCGGCAATATAAACGAAAATGATAGTAGCAGTGGTATAAGCGGGATAATCAACTCCGCGCCCTGTGCGTTTATAGGAAAATAATGCACTTATCGAAGTGTAAAGTCCCCTCCGCCTGCGGCGTCGGGTCCTTATAACCACTTCGAACGTGCATTATTTTCCTATAAACGCACGGCGCGTCGTTGATTATCCCTTACTTGTTTTAATTGTTTTATTGATGTAAAAAATGATTAGGCTGACATAATTATGACTACACCTGATGGATGACTTTTGCCCTTTGATTTATTGGCACAGAAATACAAAACACACACACACACACATACACACTCACCGATTCCCAGAAGAGTTCAGCCAGACTGGGTGCAGCCAACACTTCACACACGGCATTAACCAGGTGCTGGACAGGAGGAGGAAGAGGAAGGAGACACGACTTACAAACCCACTCATTTCAGTCCAATGTAGAGTTAGCCTGTGGCTAATGCTATACATGACACTTTGACACAGAAAGCATGGGGAGGAACAACAGAGCTCACCTGTTGGCTGCCAAGGGTGTCCTCTTCAAATGACGTGATGACGAAGGAGAGGAGGCCGTAGATGCACATTCGAGCAGTGCTGGCCGTACACTACACACACACACACACACACACACACACAAGACTGAAACAGTTAGATAAGTGTGTCTCTATGCAATACCAATGCACACAGTAGTACTTTGTTAGTGTGGATATGATTCAGCTTCATGGTGCGGTGGAACTAGACGCCAGTGTAGTGTTTCTATGGGAGTGCCTGTCTTTGCACAGACGAGTGAGCCAGGGCGAGTTTGCCTTCGCATGTGTGTGTGAGTGTGTGTGAGTCACTCACGTTGTTCCCGGTGGAGCCGAGGGCCTGCAGCATGTCGGTGAGGTAGCTGAAGACGGTGAGCTGCAGCGTGATGTGTCCGAGGCGAGTGACAGCGGCGGCGCCCTCTTCAGGCGAGAGTGTGTGGCGCAGTAGCACCCAGCCCAGCAGCACGGGACCGTGGTGAGGGATGTCCCCAAACGTCACCAGCATCTGGTCCATCTCCTACCACACACACACACACACATGTCAGCTAAGCAGCCCTTGCAAAAGTACACATCCTCATTGCTGCAGTGTAAAAAAGTTGCCTCAAATGACATGATATATAATAATGTAATAAAGTTTAAATGAATGTTGTCTTGACACTACCCTACATTAATCATCACGCTTTAATAAATCAGTACATGATCATGGCAGTGGTCAGTGCATCATCAACCAAGGCACACAAAGCCTGTCTGGGCATACAGGACTTCACACCTGGTCGCCTGTTATGCATCTAGTTAAAAACCCAGTCAGCTCTTAACAAATCTGGGCATGCTCAGATAGATTGTGATTGATTGGTCTGGAGTTAATACTACTTTATTTTGATTGGTTAACAGATTACACTTGGGCCTTTTTATTGGCTGTCAGACCTTGCAGAGCTCAGGGGTGTTGTGAAACTGGTGCTGGTCCGTGCGGTCCTCCAGAGCACACTTATGGAGGAAGTCAATGTCCATTCCCTCGACCAGGATCAACGAGCTGAAATATCTACACACACACACAAATATAAAAATATAAACAAACATTAATTTATACCTATATGTGTGACTGAACAGTCCACTGCCTTGTATGCATTCAGACGGGGTTGCGGTCTCGAATTGATTCCACGTGTATACAGACTATTCCAAAGTTTACAGACTGATTGGTGCTTCGTTTAATGTGTAGACACCTAGAGCAAGCTGCTGACGAGGTTTGCCGCTGTTTTGAGCAATGTTAGTGGTTTAAAAATACGATTTTGAAAGCGCATGGCAGAAAGCCCCATGCTAACCCACTGTTTGCGATTTTGGGCTGTAGGTCCTGCCAGTGCTAGCTCTGTACTGCGTGATGAGCGAAAAGTACTTCCTCCACGGCTTAGTTGATGTATTTTCATTCAGAAAATAGCTTTATTTTAATTTTCCGCCAAACTTACGCTTTAACAATGTAAGTAAATAAGTAAGTTTTATTTGTATAGTGCATTTAACGTGCACAGAGTGCAACCCAAAGCGCTTTAAATGTGGCATGTGTGAGTGTGTGTGTGTGGGTGAGAGAGTGTGTGTGTGTGTGTGTGTGTGGGTGAGAGAGAGTGTGTGTGTGTGTGTGTGTGTGTGTGTGAGTGAGTGAGTGAGTGTGTACCAACCCGATACGGTCCACTAGAGGGTCCATGCTCTTGTCCACCAGGTGTCTGTTGGTCTGGCGTCGGCCGAAGCCCAACTCCTTGAAGAGGCGAGCAAAGCTGAGCAGCTCGGTGCATGGCATCTCGAAGTAGGCGTAGTAGAGGAACATGACCTCCAGCAGCAGCGCCTGCTCACGCAAGCACTGCCTGAACCAGCGGCACACCTGCCCGTCAGTCTGACAACAGGGACACACCTCAGCATTAACACCAGTGGGATTCGTGCCCGTGTTCAATCATTACAAAGGCAGAAAACTGATAAAGGTTAAACAGAGGCTTTCTGAACATTGAGCATGAATGGGGTGTTAGACTGCTACAAGATATTTATATAAGAATGGGCGGAGAGAGAGAGAGAGAGAGAGAGAGAGAGAGAGAGAGAGAGAGAGAGAGAGAGAGAGAGTGAGAGAGATAGAGAGGAAGAGGAAGAGAGAGAGAGAGAGGAAGAGAAAGAAGAGAGATTCCTGTTTTTCCTCACCATCATGTTCCCATGAGTCTCCCATGTTGGTGCCTCAGCTTTGATTAGATTCTCAAACTGCTGCCGGTATTTGGACACCAGGTCTTTCTCCAGCTTGCCAACACAGGCAGCATACTCAGTCTGTGTGACACACACACACACACACACACACACACACACACTTGCGTATTAGTGTTACATGCTCCACATGCTCAGATATATCAGCCTTACATCTGCATTTTTTTAACACTAAATGGCAAAATGAAAGCACAAACAAAAACAAAGTAAACAAACAAATAAAATAAACATGGGTACTGCCATTGGTTATTGGGCAAAATATTATTCACATCATTATCTGAATCAGCCCAGAACATCACAATGGGTGCATCCCTACTTGGTGCTTGGTCAGACAAATTCAGAATTATCTTGCATTCCAGACTAAACCACTTCATACTGAGAGTTTGAAACAATCACAGCATTGTGCTGGCAGTACTTCACACACTCATTCACACACACAGAAAGAGAGAGAGAGAGTGTATATGAGCTGTGTACCATGTAAGGATGCCTCTCATCTTGGAAGTATGTGAGGAGGAGGAGCACACAGCGTAGAAGACACAACCTCTCCTCATAGTAATAGTCTGCAATCTGCACACAGACAAAACACACACATATTAAGAGTCACGTAATTAAGTACAAAAGCTAATTATTTATTGGATCAAATCTAACTTAATATCTAACTACTCCAACACTGAGAGTGCACAAACCTCTGCCAAGGCCACATAGCTCTGGTATATGTACAAGTCACACTCAAGATATCAGTGTGGCATTGTGGTATAAGTGCAATATTTTTTGTCTATTTGCCTTCTACGTTCAACATTATATTCCACCAGGCAGCTGTAGTTTAGCATGTAAGGATGATTGTCAAGTGGTAACAACATACAAAATGGCAGGGGTCACTTCCACACTCTATATAACCAATATTAAATTCTTACTTTCAGAAGTAAAGCCTGACTTTGCCGCTCATCCTGTAGCACCGTCTGTATATTGAGAGAGAGAGAGAGAGAGAGAGAGAGAGAAAGAAGGTTGAATCACAACAATTCATTGTGGCTGACTCATGAGGGAAGACCACTAACCATCATCATCTCATTATCAACACGGTTAAATCTCATAATCTCAACAGACCCAAAGTATTTACCTTGAGTGTGTCTCGGGTTCCTCTGTAGTCCTCCTGCAGGTAAGACTGTAAAATCTGCACACTTTGCTGCTCATCCAGAGCCTACAAACGCACACACGAGAGAGCTTCACATTAGCCAAGGTCCGCTTCTTACAGTCACATACAGTATGTAGACATGTACAGTAATAGAAATAGACTAACAAACTGAAAATGATCTAAAAGATACAGTGTTATACAAATACTAAAAACTAAAAATATTACAAACACATAATAAAACAATTGTCGCATTATGTACTATACATACAAACCACAGCAGCAATTACTAGGACACTAGGAATGAATGCCTCACCAGTAGCTTGCTGATCCTGAGGCCAAACTCCTTCATTGACGCAGCTACATTCTTGTCAGCTTTCAATTTGTCTGCAGATGATGTGCTATCATACAAATTCACAAAAAGTTCATATAAGTGATACAAATCTAGCACAGGTATCCAATTCTATTCAAAGTAGTGGGTAAGGGTGGGTGAGGATGAGGTTTTAGTGTGTTGTGTCTTCCATTTGTTTTGAGTGAATGTGTGTATTACCTGGGTGGCTTGTAATAGCTCAGCCCCTGAAGTAGCCTTTCCCAGTGTCTCTCCAACTCTGCCTCGATCTGGGCCTAACAACGGTAACTCAATAATCAGGCTCCTCTTATGGTGAACTGACCAATATATGACTGTTCATGATTGTACATGATTACCCATTTTCAAATTATTTGTCAAAACAACAACCAGTGAATCAGAGTTGCATAGTTTCGAGACACACTGTTAATTTAGCTAAATCATCACAGTTGGCCAATACCTCTGGTTGAAACATTACTTGATATTTTATGATAACTAAACAACACCAACGACGTATGAGACTATGTTAAACTAATAAACAATGAAATGAAAACGATATCTACATTTTCAAAGTTGGAGGAGCAATCAACATTTTCAGCCTCGTCTGACTATTTGCGACTGGGTTGAGGATGTACAAAAACTATTGTTTCAAATTTGCGCTTTGTTGTCAAACAAGTTAATGCTATAATGATAAACCATGACGAACTGCAAAACAAGATAGTGTTTCACCAACATATTTATAGATCTAGGCTATTTTTAGCATTTGACACAGAAAAAATGATGGTTTCCTTACGGGTTCTCTCAGGGCAGATCTTCCAAGCAGAATGGTCCATAATTGCCGACTACTCCTAAAAAAGAAACAAACGTCACTACAAAGAGCAAGTACGGGAGAATGAGTTATGTCTCCATCATTAACCTTACAACACTGGCATAAGCATCTAGCTTATGTTCCGCAAGTTAACCGCCATTCATTGTTTTCATTGCGCTGTATGGCAACTTACTTCTCATTAGCTAGCTCAGTAACTACATTCTAGAACAAAAGACAGGGAATTACATTTCACATCAGTACAGTAAACATTGTCTGTATCACTACATCATTATGTGTAGGACGTTTGACAAGAAATGTCACACTTGACCTGTGAGCTATGATATTCGAAAACTTGCGGGAGCTAGCAAATTAGCAATGCTATTCAAATGTGGTCAGCAACACGTTCCCTCCAACACAGGGGATGTAAATGACGTTTTGAATTATTTACATGTCATTCTTCAACTGTACCAACATCTCCAGAAAGAAGAAAGTGCTGGGCGTAATAAAACCCAAATTCACACAACACGAACTGGGGTGAAAGTCTGACAAAACAATCTTTAGTTTTCAAAGATTTACCTGACACATATCTCCGAGTCCGCCATCTTTCATCCTCACATGTGACCAATCAGCAAAGCGAGGACCCGTGTCACGTGACCTCTTCAATTTTAAAATAAATATGATAGATTATTGGAGCATGATTTTAGTAAACATGTGTCACATATAGTACTGTACATATTTTTGATATCGTGTGAACTATAAACGTTACAATTATTCAGGTATTCATAGTAGGCCTTCAGAATACCACGTGACACAGCTGTCAAATATGGCTACCTCCGTGCGGATGTGAGTTCGCCAGCTGATCGAGAGAAATATTAGTTAGCCTGAATGGACAGTAGATAACAGAATCCTGCCGTTAACTGAATTAGTACATTTGTGTATTTGGTAAGTACGCCTTTTTCTTTGAAATTCATGTCGTACAGTTTACGTTTCATTGCTACGTGCTGAGATCGCACAGACCTCAACCATTAGGTGGCCAGCCAGCAGCCAGCCAGCCAGCTGCTCCTTTTGGCACCCTCAGAAATGACACTCCATTATTCGGGGATAATGGATTAACGTTACAGGTCCATTACATTACCGGTGATGTAATTGGTATGATTGGTATAAATATAGTCGGTCATTCTCTCGAATGGATTTTCATACGTTTCCATACATGTGTAGTATTTCTGTCAGCTTTGATGGCTTCAACGAATGAATGAAACCATCCGTGAGATCTGTTTTATGAATAGGCTAGCAAGGCTATGCATTGTTTACGCTACGCACTGATGTGAAACTAAACTAGCCTACTGCTTGCTTCTTCTTCCCGAACCTTTTATGCCTCTGAAGTCAGAAGTGCATTCTGTTTGAATACATTATTCCTACATATTTTGATTATTTTTCCTATTTGCGCTCTACTTTCAACATTATTCCGTTTCATACGGCGGTTTGTGCAAGTGGCGACTGTCACCAATTCAGTGTGTTAGAGGAAGTAGCCTTGATCCGCGTCCCATTTTTGTTTGTTTTTGTTTTTAAAAACACAGTTAGGACCTGATATGGTTAAAAGTCACAGTTTGCTCTATCCCCTTTGCCGTGCAGGCAGGCACCCCTGGGTGTTGGCGCTCACTGTGTCAAAGTGCAGTCTAACTAGAGGTCGCAGCAGTCGCAGGCGCCTGAAACTTTCGCAAGTATGTGCTGCATTGCTTAACTGCCCTCTTGCATTCTATGACTATGAGTTAAGGTCAGCATTGTGATTGGGGACAATTATAGACGTGTACAGTTTGTTAAAAATGTATTTATGGTTAACGAAAGATATGTTTGCTGTTGATTTGTGATGATGTGAAATGGATGGATCCCACATTCTGCTGTCCTCTCCTCTCTTTCACAGATGTGGCTTGGGGTCATGGCATGTCATTGTGTGAGAATTTGATGACGACACACACCCCTCTCTCTCCGAGTTGGTGTTAAACTCCTGCTCCATTCTCCCTACAGCTTTCTAGTTCTCTTTCTCTCTTCCTCTTTTCTGTTTCCGCTCTCCCCCTGCCTCCTGAGCCATGGAGACCAATGCGGTGCTGATCGAGTCGGCCGTGGTGTTCGCCATGGTGCTGTTCGTGCACACGGCCGTGTGGTCGCCGCTTTCGTGGTGCTGCATCGCCCTGGCCATCCAGGCCTTCTACGTCCAGCACAAGTGGGACCGGCTACTGCGCTCCGGCGCGGCCGTCTTCCAGTTCCGCCCGGGCGCCAGCAGCGGCGTCCTGCCGGCCAGCATGGTCATGCCCCTCCTGGGCCTGGCGCTGCGCGGGCGCTGCGTCGAGGCGGGCAACGTGCACATGGAGCGCTTCGCCCTGGTGGTGGCGGTGACGGGCATGATGCTGGCGCTGTTCGTCTCGCTGATCGCGCTGGGCGTCACCCGGCCCGTGCCCACCAACACGTGCGTGGTGGCGGGCATCGCGGGCAGCGCCATCCTCTACTGCACCAAGCACACGCTGACCGTCTCGGAGGTGATCGAGGTGCTGGAGGTGCTGCTGATCTTCGTCTACCTGAGCCTGATCCTGCTCTACCTGCTGCCGCGCTGCTTCACGCCGGGCGAGGCGCTGCTGGTCATCGCCGCCCTCAGCTTCGTCATCAACCAGCTGATCAAGCGGTCACTAAGCACGGCCGGCGAGACGCGCGGCGAGCCCCTGCAGTACTACCTGCCCGTGGTGGTGGTGGGCTGCCTGCTGCTGGGGGTCATCTTCGCCCTCCTCTTCCTCTTCCTGGAGGCCGGCTCGTGGGCCGGCTCGCTCTTCTTCCACGTGCTGACGGCCGTGCTGGGCCTGGGCCTGCTGCTGCCCTGGCTGTCGCTGCTGACCAACACGCACCCCATCGCCTGGGTCATCTACTTCCTGGCGGTGGACAGCCGGCGGCCGTGGCTGCTGGGCTACTGGGCGCTGCTGGCCTTAGCCTCCGTCGCCGTGGTGATGCACCAGAACCGGCGCCAGCGGCGCTCGTCGGGCGGCAAGAAGGAGCAGGCGTCCACGGCCGTGCGCAAGGCCTTCCACGTGGTCACCGTGCTCACCTTCGCGCCGGGCCTGGTGCTGGACCGTCCGCTGCTGCACCTGGCCTCGGCCGGCTGCCTGGGCGTCTTCCTCTTCCTGGAGTTCGTGCGCTTCTTCCGGATCCTTCCGCTGGGGCCGCACCTGCGCCGGACGCTCACCCACTTCCTGGACGAGCGGGACAGCGGGCCGCTGGTGCTCACCCACATCTACCTGCTCGTGGGGGTGTCCCTGCCCCTGTGGCTGACCCCGGGGCCCTGCGTGCCCAAGGGAGGCCTGCCGGGCGCGGGCGGCCTGCTCCCCTACGCCGGCGTGCTCTCGGTGGGCGTCGGCGACGCCGTGGCCTCCGTGTTCGGCAGCTCGGTCGGTGAGATCCGCTGGCCCGGCACCAAGAAGACCATGGAGGGCACGGCCACCTCGGTCTTCGCCCAGGTCATCGCGGTGGCCATCTTCCTGCTGGCCGACGGCAGCCTGAACCTGAACGCCAGCTACTCGTGGGTGGTGGGCTCCATCAGCATCGTGGCCATGCTGGAGGCCTACACGTCGCAGATCGACAACCTGCTGCTGCCGCTCTACCTGCACATACTGTTGATGCTATGAGGGCGCACAAGCACAAAGACACACACACATACACACTCACATACAGTACACACACACATAAACACACACACACACACACACACATACAGTAATCATACAATTGTAAAGCCATACTTCATCCTACTCATCCTACACCCGTAATCATTTCTACACACAGAGACACTGAGACAGCCTGGACAGTCAAAGACCGTCACTGACACACACACACACACTGAAAGAACTCCCTGTTGGGGTGTTTCAAGGGCTGTGCTGTCAAGCAAGAGCAGGCAGCATGTGGGCAGACAAGAAGAGGACGACAAATCAACCCTAATGATCTTGTGCTTTAATTTATTACACTATCCATTATTCATCTCTGGCCTGCCGACAGAGACGGATGAGAACATGGATATGGCTTGAGGGCTGAAATAGCTCTTCCATCTCCATAATCCCATATTATCACTCGCGTCCCACTACAGCTGTGCAAACATATGCATACATCCGCCCTGGTGACCTCCCGCCTTCACATCGAATGCTAGCCCAGCTTTTACATTTGCCTACGAAGAACACTGGACTGTCTACTACCTGCTTGTTTACTTCTGTCTGTTTTACTTCTGTCTGTTTTGTTTTTCTTTCAGTAGAATACTACTACTTGTATCTTGATTAATTACACTATTCATACTATTATCTAGTTATGTAATGAACTCAAAACTCGTCCTGCCTTTTTCTAGTATCAGTTTCAACAAACGAAACAACTTGTTTGCCTTAAAGTCTGTTTTTTTTTTTTAAATATGTGTCATGGGCAGAACTCATTTCAGCACCTTTGCCTCCAAACGCACCAGCAGTTGGCAGCTCCCTGGTGTTGGTGATTTCAGCCGTGTGTAATTACTACTGTAGATAACCTGCATGTTGCATAGACATTAGATGGTACTAGTTGTGAAGTTGAGAGAACATAAGCCAACCCAAGGTATGGTCAGAGTCCTCTGCATATTGTTGTTGGTTCTGTGTTTGCTGTTCGGTAGATTGTTGATGTAGGGGGGGGTAATAGTGTGGATGGAAGAAAAGGCTGATCCCAAACCAGCAGGCGAACCACAGAAATGGGGGGGGATTTATTTTCCGGGCAGTGCCTGTCCCCCTGTTGACCTCAGTGGTCAGACTGAACAATGTCCCTGTTCAGCAGAGGCTCTCTGGCTACAAAACCTAACACACACCGTCTCAGAGTTGCTAATGTAAACAGACGAAACCTATCATGCCTATGCCCTACTGTCTGTTTGCTTGTGTGTGTGTGCATGTGTGTGACGAACCACATCAGTGTGCTGTGCATTCTGGGATATTTTGTCACTGTAAAAACTAATTTGTTGAAGTGTTTTTGTATTATTATTATTAATATTATTATTATTATCATCATTATCATTATTATTTAAAGGATGAAAATGATTCCAATGATGACTGCAGTGTTAACAGTGTTTTGTGTTGATGAAAATTAAAATAGTACCTTTGTTTGGATTTCACTTTTGTATAACAATCACCTACCCCCTTTTATCCTTTACCACAAGCCTCTCATGATTTGACCCTAAGGAATGACACAGGCAGATTGTATCCTGAGGTCTGGGGAAAGTTTGCAGTTTTCTTTTTGAATGAATATGACACGACTATCTTGGCTCCTACTCTCCACACATAATGTTCTCTACATCTCCCTGACACAAGCATTCACTGTCTCATGCTACTTCTCCACCTCAGTGTGGTCGTGGCTGGGTGGTATAAAAATAATTGGCGCTGGAGGCATTGGTTAAAAAGAGCTCTGTTGCCGTTATCAACTGTAACCAAGCAACAGGGCTCTCAGCATCCATCACTTCGGCAGGTAGCAATATTTCGGCCCCCTTTTCCAGCATTTCGTTCCTGACACCAGCTATGCCCACTTTCTGCCAATCACCACCCATTACCATAGTGACAAACCAGGCATGCCATTATGTCCCCTCTACGGAGAGAGATGGACGGTAATTATGGGATGTGAATGCTCTCAGCATGCAGTACTTTGCTGTACTCCAATGTAATAATACAAAGCTCTGCCTCGTGTCTGGGTAAGCAGGCATGCCGAATAAAGGAAAAAAATATTTCTAACATGTGTCTTTATTGCACAGTATGCAAACATTCATGCATAGCACAAGATGTTCTCATGATTTCAACACACACACACACACTCACACAACACCTCATACTATGTGACCACAGGTGAATTTGGAAACAAAATGCTCTCTAACTTCAAATCCATAATTAGAGTAAAAGACCCAAACCTGGGCTTTCATCCAGTAAGGCATGAAGGCTACCGACTGTATGAATTCTTCCTTTCAAGGTCACACACACACACCGTACAGTACTCTTCTTTTACTCAGTGTGTTCTTGCCAGAGTTTGGATTAGTCCACATATTTAGCCAATGGTGATGAGGGACTTTCCAGCTCAATTCAGATTTTCTTTTCCCTTTCAGGCTTCAGCTTTGAAAACAGGACATTTGTATGCCTAGAGTTCAGCTAGCGTTGAAGTGGTGACAAATCTTCAGTCTGTACCTTGTCCGTTAAAACCAATGGCCTTGCCCTCAGTGTGACTGAAACTGTTGAAGCTTGTTAAATGTTATAAATATATACTTTATGTTTCATGTAAAAACAAGCACACCGTTTCTCAAAAAAAGAATCTTTTATTCACATATGACATAGAGGATATGAGTATGACTCTATAACAATGTGTGTGGGCAATCTGTCTGGCAATTTTGTGTGCATAATTTGTCTAGTGGTTCTGTTGGTAGCACCTGAGGTTGGTGAGTGTACTGAAGCTGCATGGTGTAACAGTTGCGTATGAATCATTAAGTGTACAGTGGGGTGAATGGCAGCTCCTCTGTTGGCTGTAACCTGAGAAGAGACAGAGGAGCACAACACAACACATAACTCCTTTGGTAAACAAGAAAATGCTTATTTATATAATCAATCAACCACCTCCACAGATGATCAGATATTATTGTGCCGTGTCCATGGGCTTCCTGCTTTAGAGAGCTGTGCTGTGCGGTGCTGTGCTGTGCTCTTACCAGTTCTCGGGACTCCAGCGAGTTTCACGAGAATCCATCATGTGGAAAGTGTAGACATGACGTGAGTCAGAGGAGCTGTTCTGAGCACTGCGGTGCACCACCTCTCCATGTATCAAAATTAAGCCACCTGCACACACACACACACACAGGAGATTAAGATGATACTCTATATGTGCACTTTTGGACACAGGATAGTGAAGAGCAGTGCTGCCATAGACACAGTGACAAAACATCAGCAGACAAAGACAACTAAACAAACGCACACACACACACACACACACACACACACACACACAGTCACACACACACACACACACACACACACACACACACACACACACACACACACACACACACACACACACACACACACACACACACACCTTTCTTGATGGGTGTAGGAACAAAGAGCTTGTCGTCATACTCCTGCTCACGACCCACAAAATCCGTCAGAGGAAAGGTTCCTTTAGGAGTCCGCACCATCCTCCGGCTGATCCCACCTAACAAACACAAGAACCCCACATCACATTCAGCTCTGTGTGGACTCTGAGAGGACTGCAGCATAACATATTGGGTCCAATAATATAGTATTTAATACATTTATATAAACAGTACTACTATAGTTATGACCTAAAATGATCCAGATGACCCATGTCTATATGGTTCCAAGAACTATATTGTGATTTGTACAAAGGCCCAACAGGTGGCTTCTAGATTTGTGTTTGTGTATAGCGCTTACTGGAATGTGATCCCGGAATAAACCACAGGCAGCCGTTCTCGAGTGTGGCGTCCTCCAGAGCGATCCACAGACCGATGACCCGACCCAGCGGCTCAGTGTAAAGGAACGTGGCGTCCTGGTGCGGTGTCACTATGGTAACACAAACCCAACATATCAATTCAGGATATTCCCATGGAAGATTTTTCAGACAGAAATGTCTTATTGTCTGTGCTGAACTTGCACTCTATATGCATGTGTGTCTTTGTGTGTGTGTGTGTGTGTGTGTGTGCGTGTGTGTGTGTGTGTGTGTGTGTGTGTGTGTGTTAGATCTTCCACCCACTCACCCTCTCCTCCTATGCCTGGTTGCTGAAATACATACAGATAGAGGTTGAACAAATGT
This sequence comes from Sardina pilchardus, assembly GCF_963854185.1. Taxonomy (NCBI): domain Eukaryota; kingdom Metazoa; phylum Chordata; class Actinopteri; order Clupeiformes; family Clupeidae; genus Sardina; species Sardina pilchardus. The sequence goes on along the minus strand of NC_085007.1, from coordinate 26,643,855 downwards.
AATACAATATAGGTACACAGTGCATTACATTACATCGGAACACATAATCACATACCTTGAATATGTACATGCTTTGCAGGATGACGGGACTCTGCAGTCCTAACTTCTTTGCCAAACCCTGTATGGAAACGTGCTAGTTATTGTACTGACATGACATTTGACTGTTCCAGAAGGAACGCTACTGTATGCATTGACATTGACTGTACTATACAAACTGCATTGATAAATGATTATATAGTTTATGTTCTATATTGTTACTGGGATCGTTATTGCACTTGTTTGGGTTATTCGTTTACTTCCTCAGATAAGAGCCTCCTCTCTGTGGTTTGTGGTTCATGGCAACCTTGGACCACAGCACTTTAAACTGGATATAATGTCATGCTCTCATTGCAATAGGTGCTACTTACCAGCACTAAGCAACTCGATGACATTGTGCAGTTAAGTCATGCCACATTACTGAGTCATCAGTCAAGCTGCTGAGGACAGTTAAATGACGCTACATTTGTAATTCCATTTTCACTGCACGGCAAACAACTAATCACCATTTCTACAGTCTACGAGTCTACACGACCCTTTACGCTAATGAGAAGAATGTCTGTGCGAATTGAACCTTGCCATTTTGTCCCCTTAAGTTGTATGGTTCATATTTGACATTATTGTCAAAATTGAGCTATTAACATATTCTTATTCTGTGACAATTTAAGAAGCTGAAGTGAGGTCTTGTAGTTGTATGCATTTTTGGACATTATATCTTAAGAGGTTTGTTCCACTTATCAGTATAACTCTATGGAATTCTAAAACCTTGAAGCACAATATCTCAGAACCAAAGATCCTTAATTATTGACAATAATTAAGGATCTTTGGTTCTGAGATATTGTGCTCCGCTTTAACCCTCTCTGTCAGAACTACTCAGAACCTTATAATTCCAAGGGGACTATTTGAGTTTACGGCAAAGTCGTAAGAGACAGTTCTGTGGTTCTTTGTAAATCTGTAAAGTTTCGTAAAGCATCGTAAAGTACCTGGACTCTCTCTGAATGGGTGATCCTTTCATATAGTGGTTCATACGCATGCAGAGCTAGAGGAGACAAAACACTCTCAAAAACACACACCACAAACACATGCAGGCAAAATAATGTGAATTGTGTTATTATGCAATGAATTAATGAATGAATGAGGTGTAAGGAAGGGCGTGTGGCGTGATGTGGTGTAGTGTGTCTTCATGGTTTAGTGTCTATACGGTGCATTTTGCGAGGATTTGGTACATGCATGTTAAAACTGTGAGTGAGTGATGTAAACAGTTGCTCACCATGCCCAACTTTGTTCAGGGAACGTTCTCTTGGGACAATAAATTCACCTATAATCACAACAAAAACAACCTTTAATTTTCCTTTATATTGAATAGATTAGCCTTATTTGTAATCTACTGTAAAGATTCTCTGCGTACCACAAGGACAATTATTCAAGTAATATGCTCACATCATAATAGAGTATAAGACATAACCCATCTTTATCATAACCAAGTTTTTTTTTTTTTTTACCAATGACTACTTTATGATTCACTACAGTCAAGCAACTCTAAGACATCGTACATCAAATTTCCCTTTTAGCTGGTGACAATCTATTCACATTACTGACAATGCAACCGATGCAATGCAATATGAAATTCTGACGTGTACAAACCTTTGTCATCAAACACTCCTTTCTCAAAGAAGAAACGGATTTTATCTCCACTTGTGATGAAATAGTCAGCACTTCCCTATACACAAACACACACACACACACACACACACACACAATGTGTAGGTCACACAGGGTCATTTCAACAAAGGACCTCACAGCTGCAATATCATTACACCTCAAGTGCCCATAGAATGACCCCTATTCATCCCACAAATGGACTTCTGATTAGTCACGGTCCTCTGATATCCTCCATACGCTCCCCCCTTAGCCTGTAACTGAGCGACTATTGATGTGCTTCTAGCAGAGTAAGGAAAGGCTAGGAATAGATAAGGATAAATAGATGTGGTTTACAAAGGAGGGAAGGCACACAGTTACTGGAAGCAAGGCAAAACAACTTCACAAGGACACACTACATAATTGGGTTTCCTATAACACACAAGTAACGCACTGAAGAATATTGTGGTGTCTGACTGGGTAAGGTCATAAGTTGTACCACTACAGATTTAACTACCAATTCTTACCTGCATCTGAAGACAGTGTGAACATTTGGAAGCATGAAACATAATGTTTACAAACAAAACATCATCCTGTATGAGTGACTGAGGACAGAAATTCTCCCACTGTCAGCCAACGCTCATTCCTTCTCTCTAGTTCTCTCTCTCTCTCTCTCTCTCTCTCACACACACACACACACACACACACCTAGTAGGTCAGTTATGAATGGAGGTGAGTATATAGTGTATACCAGGGATGGAAATTAGCACCAGCCACCAGCCAAATGCCGGTAAAATATGAGAGTGGCTGGTAGATTTCAGACACAAAGTCATATTTTAACATTGAGTGGCTGGTTAATTTGACCAGAAATCTGCTATTGGCTGATAGATTTTCACATTTTCAAATTTTAATTTCCACCCCTGGTGTATACCTGGGATTTCAGCTGCTCCTTCTGATCTGTGGAGAACTGTATACGGCAGTGTGGTGGAACGTCCATCTGCTCCACGATATCTTTCATCCGTGCCCGCAGAGAGTCACACTCAGCCTCCGTCAGAAAGCCCTCCAGGACCAGGTAGCCATCATCCTGGTACTGTTGTACCAATACCGGAATCAGTATCAGTTGATTCGGTACTACTCATCATGAATGGCAAATTTTATGCCTCAGTGGAACATTTTTGGAAAGTTTTAGGCCTTAACACTCGTCTTTGACTGAGCAAATATGCTGTTTAAGTTGGTGAACAATATCAAAAAGTTGTGAGACATCAGATTATCATATCACATGACTTTACCCGATGGCTTTATGTTTATGTTCATGGTTCTTAACAAATAGTGTCAGTTTACATTTAATGTTCACAGATGCACAGTGAACTACATATGGCAAATGAGCTTTGGTGTGATCTCATGAATGCACATGTTAAAAAGTGGTAAAATAAAAATGGTTTCCTTTGTAAAAAATAATATTGCATATTTTACTTAAACTCTTCTCTGCATAAAAATCCTTTCGGCGAATGAAACCCAATTATATTATTACAAGCTCATTGTTTTGACATTTAGTGTGAGCCTGAGATTTGTTCAACATTTCTTGCCATTCTTTAGTCTATTACGTAATCTGCCTCACGCCCCTCATGCGAGCAAGTCAGAGCAAGGCAAACGGTCGTGCAACAAGTCCTGAATAGGCCTATTTGATGTTCCAGACACTGCTGTCACTGGATTTCTTGGGAAGCCAATCTGATGCAGCCCAGGTACCAGACACCACTGCTTAGATGTGATTAGTTAGAAGTGATCAAACCAAACGTGACGAAAATACACGAACTGCGTCTTTGCCATCAACCCCCAACCTTTACCGACAACTAATTAATGCCGACGGCATTGTGTGAAATTTGCAAACTCAGTAAAATTACTTGCCTTTTGCACGTCAGAGTCTGTCAAAACATCCATGCCGACGTCTTCCACGGTAGAGTGCACCGTCCGTCCCCAATCCGGGTATCTCCCGAACTGAACCAATCCAGAGCAGCGCGTGATCTAAGACTTGTCACATTCGATTAAAATGTAACCTTACTGATGCAACATTCTGTACTTTCACCTTTAGTCGCTGCCCTCAAGTGCGAAATCGTGACTTTTCCCCTGTAAAATTTTGTCGTTCAGGTGTTTAGCGAGTGAAATTGGAGCTTGTACAAGGGACACAGGATTCCAGATAATACTGTTAATACTGCTTATGTTTATAGCTGGAAACGCGTCGCCTAGTGGCAAAGTAACCTTACTACAGTACATTGTAGTTAAGGTTGATGATTGGCATGCATTCATTCTTTAATTGCAAGGCCAGTCATCTTACGTCCAGTCACCCCAAAATAAATGTGAAGGAATCCTGAAAACATGCACACCATGACGCATCAGCTGCTGATATTGCCCAAATGATTAACATAACAATGGGACATGGGTATTGAGAAGCATGGGGATAATAAACACAGCATGCCTAACTTTGTCTAAAAATGCCCATATTAAAGCCAGTGATGAGGCAGAAAGCAACGTAGAGGGTACCCTTTGGACCTCTATCCCATAGGTCACTCAGGCCGGGGATCAACTCAGGCAACAGTGCATAGACGGCACTGCCTTTAAGACAGATAGACACACACACACACACACACACACACACACACACACACACACACACACACACACACACACACACACACACACACACACACACACACACACACACACACACACACACACACACACACACACACACACACACACACACACACACACACACACACACACACACACACACACACACACACACACACACACACACACACACACACACACACACACACACACACACACACACACACACACACACACACACACACACACACACACACAAATCTGTTCGCACATGAACACACACACACACATCTAGTCTGAGTCCTGACTAAAATGTCCGTGGTAGAAAATGTCTGGAACAAGTAGACCATAAATAACAGTAAATGAGCTCTCATTTACACCCACCTACAAACAAGTGCCTATACTCCTGCTCATATACATAGCAGCAGCTGATATTAAACACTGAGAGCCTTTCACTAAGGAACTGCTCACGTTGGCCATGGCCAACTCTTTCAAATAAAGAAGAAAAATACAAATTACATCAAAAAGCATCCACATACGTTCACTCTGAGGGCACTGAATGAACATGAACACACATACAGACACACACACACACACACACACACACGTAACATTTTCCAACAGTACTGTGCAAAAAAAAACGGAGACTCAGGCGAAGTGTATTAAAGGAGTGTTTCATTGGCTTACTGAGCAGTATGTGTGTGTGTGTGTGTGTGTGTGTGTGTGTGTTTGACATTCAGTCTCTGTGGCTGGGCATGACAACATACCTGTCAGTACACTCAACCTACCATTCTCTTAGTTAAAACATTAAAATAATTACAATATAATAATAAACCATATAAACGGCTAATACAAAAAAAAGTGTTACGTCATGAATGTTAAAACATACATTTGCATATCTTGAAACAAATGAAAAAAATATATATAAAATTAAAAAGATGCAAGTTTTTTGTGTTTTTGTTTTCTAAAAGCAGCCAGTATTCCAGCATATGACATTAAGGCCATTAGAACAGGAGTCATGAGCTGGCTGTGTGACTGCCTGTCTCAAATTCCCTTTTGCAGAAGGACCTTCCATTCTCTAGACTTTCAAATGTGAAGTACTCCCTCCACTTAACAGAGAGATTAAGTACATTTACACAGGCACGCTAGTGTGTGTAGTGTGTGTGTGTGTGTGTGTGTGTGTGTGGTGTGTGTGTGTGTGTGTGTAGCAGATTTTACAGTTGGTCAACACAGTGTTGAGGATTGAATGAAGGTGTGTGTGACGTCATGAGATACTGTTGTAGAGCCGTTAGTGTGTTTTTGTTTTCATTCCACGCCTCAACTTTCTCAACCGGTCACCAGGCACAAGCACATAACACACACACACACACACACACACACACACACACACTCACACTACCTGTTGCGTAAGTGTGAGTGTCTTTAAGGGTCTTGCCAACTGGCCTTCCTACACTGCCACCTTGAGGCACGGAGGCGTGATTGCACTCACACTTGAGCATGTGCCCTTGCACACAATACTCAATACATTACATTGCAGAGCTCCGACTTTACATTTCTAATACAAAAGGTGCCTCATTCTTGATTAGCCACACATTCACTCATCTCTGTATATCTGTCCACACTTTTTCTTCTTCTTCTTTTTCTAACCATCATCAGCTTGTAGTCCACACCTCATATATTAAAAACAACCAAAAAAATCTTTAAAAACAAAGAAATGAACAAACAAAATAATCTTTAAAACAAAACAAAAAAAAACAACAAAAAAAACAAAACCCAAAACAAGACATTAAAATAGACAAATGGACTGTGGTCAGATCCACCCATCGCTCTCTGAGAGTCTCTATCTCTCCGTGTGCTCGTTCCTCGTTTCTGGCGCTCATCCCCGTGCCCCCCCGGGCGGTCGGTCCTCACGCCTGCTCCTTGTCGGCGCGCCACAGCTGCTCCTTGACCTCGGGCGGCAGCGTGTTGAAGAGGTCCTCCTCCACCACCAGGCCCGAGCGCTTGAGCAGGCGGCACTCGGACAGCTCCACGGGCAGGCCCTCCAGCCGGTTGCCGCGCAGCTCCAGCTGCGTCAGGCTGGTCAGCTCGCCGAAGCGCGACGGCAGCGTGGTCAGGCAGTTGTTGCCCAGGTTGAGCGTGCGCAGCTTACGGCACTGGAACAGCTCCGGCGGCAGAACCTCGATCTGAGGAGGGAGGGAGGGAGAGAGAGGAGAGGGGGGGGAGGTAAAGAAAGAAAACATGAAACCAGGACAAAGGAAGACAGAATGAAAGAAAGACAGAGTGAATGGGAAGAAGGAGGGTAGGAGAAAGAAAAGGAGTATAGAAAGAAAGAATGATGGAAATAAAGAAAGGAAGCAGGGAGGGAGGGAGAGAAAGAAAGAGAAAGAGAAAGAAAGAAAGACAGAAAGAATGAATTGAGAAAAGAGAAGAGAAAAGGAGGATAGAAGGAAAGAATGACAGAAATAAAGAGAGGAAGGATGGAAATAAGGAAGGAAGACATTGGAGGTGGAAATGATAGTGTGAGTATGAGGAAGTGAGGAAGGAGAGAGAGAGTGAGTTCACAAGGAGTAGATGTGGTGAGCAGGCTAAAATAAATCATGTATATTTCACTGACTTAACACATATTTTCTTCTTCAAAGGCTCCCCTACATGTGTATACCCTCCCGTTCCCCTTGTAAATGTGTGGGTGTGTGGGGCAAAGGAATTAGGGATGACTGCACTGCATCCTATAGGTAAAACACACTAAAGCCAATTAACACTGATCATCTTATGCCAGCTTTTCTTAATGCTCTCTGATTGTGTGTGTGTGCGTGGGTGCGTATGTGTGTGTGTGGTGCGTATGTGTGTGTGTGTGTGTGTGTGTGTGAGAGTGTCTGTGTGTTTGGAAAGGGAAGGAGAACACATTGTTCTCTTGGGAAACATACATTGTAATTCCTCAAAGCAGATGATTGTGTACACATTAAGTCAAGCATGCGCAGACACATATGCACACACACACACACACACAGAGTTATTTCTGCTGAGATCATGTCCATCTGGACTCCCCACACACAAATTACACAACTCATTTAGGTCTAACGTGCTAATGGAGCAACAATAAGTGTGTTCGGCACACACACACACACACACACACACACGCACACACACACACCACACAAACAAGGCATAGCTGGGAAGTCTCATAAACTGGAGGCTATATTTAGGCCCATACCACCTACCTGGACTAGACCCTAAAATAAAACAAATAAACACAAAAGCATGTGCACTCTAATAAATTCCCTAAAAAAACACACATTCTTGCAAAAACAAAAACAACCCAAATGAAAAACATGTGCTCCGTTAGAAACTCACTCACACACTCACTCTCTCACACACACACGCACACTTATACAATCACACTATATTCAATTCATCAATTTCATCAGTCTAATCTAATTTCCTGGATCTGATCTAATGTGTCTTTACGGAACCTCCGCCTTAGGCCATTTAGAGGAAAGTCCACATGACAAAGTATCTTTTTTTAAGGCAGCCTCAAGTGTTGAACTTTCCATCCACACAAACATGCACAAACCCACACAGAGATGCTAATACAGTAACACACACATACACATACACACACACACACACAACCACACACACACACACACACACACACACACACACACACACACACACACACACACACACACACACACACACACACACACACACACACACACACACACACACACACACACACACACACACACACACACACACACACACACACACACACACACACACACACACACACACACACACACACACACACACACACACACACACACACACACACACACACACACACACACACACACACAAGATTAAGATGATACTCTGTATGTGCGTGCACACACACACGAACACACACACACACACACACACACACACACACAATAACACAAACACACACTCACCCTGTTGGCCGTGACGGCCAGTGACTGCAGGTTCTGCAGGAAGCCGATGTCCGGGTGGATGCTGGTCAGGTTGTTGTGGCTGAGGTCCAGGTAGCGCAGCTTGCGGCAGAAGAACAGCTGGCTGGGGATCTTCTCGATCTTGTTGCGGTTCAGGTAGAGGCGCTCCAGGCTGGTGAGCGTGCCGATCTGGATGGGGATGTAAGCGATCTGATTGTACCACAACTTAAGGCAGGTGAGCCGGTGCAAGTGCTGGAAGCTGATGATCTCCTCGATGGTCTTCAGGTTGTTGTCCTTCAGGTCGATCTCCTGCAGGTTGTGGAGACTGAAGGGGAAGGGGAAAGGGAGAGGCATCACATACTGTACGGAGAAGTGTCAGAGGACTCCAGAATCAATGAATGGTGAAGCCATAACAGGAACCATTCAGATGTGGCCTCCATGTGGGTATTCTTGTAAATGGAGGGAAACAAATGGGAGATAACTATAACAGGATGTAGGCCGGGCCTGCATGTACTGTAGGTATTCTTGTAAATGAGGGGGAACAACATAATCTGCAATTATTGGTTGACCACACCCTAGCACAGCCAAAACCCACTAATAAAAAACAACAGTGGCACTGCACTCGAGCGCACTGTGAAGGTTATGCTAAGGTAATGCGTAAGTGTGTGTAAACAAGAGAGCTCTGTGTGATTGTGTGCAACTATGTGTGTCATTTGAACAATGCTTGGATCAGGATGTGAACTGACAGGAGAAGAGCCAGAAAAAAAAACAATCGATCAATAGCCACCCTATGGCAATGAGACTGCAGTAACACTGCAGTAATGATTTGAGCATGTGTGAGCCCATGTATGTGTGTGTCTGTGTGTGGAAACATTGTCGCTAGTACAATTTCCTGACCTCTAGCCGTGTCAAAAAAAAGACAGACTGCCCTGTGCAGACAAACACAATAGAATTATGCAGGGGAAGTACAGGAAAAGATTCTGGCTGTGCGTCTTTATCTAACATCTGTCTGTGCCAACCGGGCAGTCTCACTGGGAACGTATTCATATTTCATGCAACAGTTTAACTGAGGCCTTACATAACCTAGCAATCTATTATGCCCCATTTGTCTCAGCAACTTCAAAAGTGATTGGCTCCTCCTCATCTAAATGTTTTATATTTCGACGGTCATATTTTTTTTATTGTTCGTCCAATCCTATTCACAGTCCTTGCAGCTCTTAATTGGAACTTCGAACAACTATGAAAGTAACATAATCGAAATTTGTTACATTCAGTTTCATAACAATGCTCTCCTTTTGTCTTGAGTTGTCATGTGCATTACCTTTTAACATGTATTTTTTCCTGTTGGATTATATTCAAAATTCAATTTAAAAATTAGTAAAATGTCAATTTTGAATATGGAAGATAGTTCCAAAATCACTGATTAATCTCGTTTAATAATCGCGATCTCAAAATAATCGTGATAATGACTTTTTTCCGTAACCGAGCAGCCCTACAGGTTGCCGCTGAGCCGACGCCGAGCGGACTCACCTGAAGATGGAGTGCGGGATCCGCTCCAGGTCGCAGCGCACCAGCTCCAGCTCCGTCAGGTTGACCATCTTCTTCAGGCTGTTGAGCACCATCAGCTTGGTGCCCTCGTTGTTGACGGAGAGCTTCTGCAGGTGCACGCCCACGTCGGTCACCACCTGGGGCAGCTTGGTCAGGTTGCTCTTGAGCCGCAGCACCTTGAGCCGCTTGAGCTCGCGCAGGCCGTCGATGACGATGTAGCGGTTGTTGTCGGCGCTCAGGTTGCCCGTCAGGTGCAGCTCGCTCAGGTTCTTCAGGCTGTAGATCCACAGCGGGATCTCCTTGATGTCGGTGAACTTGATGTGCAGCGACTTGAGCGACTCGCGCAGGAAGGCCAGCGCCGGCGCCTCGATCTTGGCCGGCGTGTGGTAGAGCCAGAGCTCGCGCAGGTTGGCCAGCTGGGCGATGGTGGGCGGGATGGTGATGTCGGGGATGAGCTCCAGCTTGAGCACCTCCAGCTCCAGCAGGTCGAAGACGGTGTCGGGGATGCCGCTGAGCATGAACAGGTGCAGCTCCAGCTTCTCCTGGACGTTCTTGGTGGCGCGCTGGCGCAGCTTCTCCGGCGTCCACTCCAGGTTGAGGTTGAGCTGCCGCAGCTTGTTCTCGCTCACCTCCGACAGGAAGACGGCGAAGCGCTTGGAGTAGAGCGGGTCGTACTGGTCGATCATGTGCAGCATGAAGGCAAAGTCGTTCTTGACGTCGGGGATGTCCGAGTAGCTGCTCTCCTCGCGGATGGACTCGAAGGAGTAGCGCTTGAGCGAGCGCCGCAGCATCCAGCACAGCGTGTAGACGCAGATGAGGCCGTAGACCACCACCAGGCTGATGTAGAAGCAGGCCAGGATCTTGAAGAGGGTGGCCAGCGGGTGCGCGCACAGGTAGAGCCGGTAGCCGGTCAGCCGCTCCAGGTCCACCGAGCACCAGACGCTGAACTCGATGTGGCGCACGTAGTACGCCGTGTAGCAGATGATGAGCGCGAACTTGACCACCTTGATGAGCGTCTGGCGGATGTAGAGGCGGTAGACGATGTCGCCCTCCTCCACGTGCACGCGGAACTTCTTGACCTTCTCGAAGAGCGCCTTGGCCTGCTCGCCCTCCTTCTTGTCCAGCACGCCCGTCTCGGAGCGGTCCACGATGCCCTGCTCCAGCCGCGACTTGGTGCGCTGCAGCATGGGCACGCTGGCCTCCACGTCCTCGGAGGCGTTGGACGTCCGCTTGTGGTCGCCGCCGCCGCCGCCGCCGGCGCGTGCCCCGTTGGCCTTCATGGACGGCTGCGAGGAGGGCGGCGGCTTGGGGTCGCTCTCCTCCACCACCGTCTCGGAGAGCGCGCGCGTGGTCCACGGCGAGTCGAAGCACTTGAGCAGGATGGACACAAAGTGCTCCAGCTTGGAGCTGGTGCGCGGGAACTTGAACCAGAAGTTGCTGCAGGCCAGGAAGATGAGCGTGTGCAGCAGCACCAGGTACGGGAAGTACTTGGCGAACCAGTGCAGCTTGTTCTCGTAGCACACGGCGTCCACGTAGTTGTACTGGTGCCGGTCCAGGTCGTACTGGATCCCCTTGGGCTCCGGCGGGCCCACCATGCTCGGGTCGGCGCTGACGTTCTGGTGGCCGCAGGTCAGGTTGACCACCCACTTGCAGGGCAGGCAGATCATCTTGTCCTGCGTGACCTGGAGCGTGCCGCCGAACACGGCGATCATCAGCATGACGATGGAGATGTAGTCCGTGAAGACGTCCCACCACGGCTTCAGGATGCGGTACGCCGGCTGCGTGTCGGCAAAGTACCGCAGCTCGGTGATGGGGATCATGATGGCTTACCTGAGCAGAGGGAGAGAGAGGGAGGAACGGTGTGAGGGGAAAGAAAGGACAAAGGATGGAGAGAGAGAGAAAGGATAGAAAAATGGGTGAAGAGAGAGAGGGGGGGAGAGAAGAAATGGTGTGAGAGAAAGACAGACAAATGATGGAGAGGTAGAAAGGATAGAAAATGGGTGAAGAGAGGGAGAGAGAGAGAGGGAGAGGAAGAAATGGTGTGAGAGAAAGACAGACAAATGATGGAGAGAGAGAAAGGATAGAAAATGGTGAAGAGAGGGAGAGAGAGAGAGGGGGAGAGAAGGAATGGTGTGAGAGAGAAAAAGACATATGATAGAGAGATAGAAAGGATAGAAAGAGGTGAAGAGAGGTTGATGGTATGATGGAGGCAAAGAAAGTAAGACACAAGATGAAGAAGAGAAACAGGGAAGGGGTTAGTTTGCGAGCATAAATTCTCGGACACTCACTGACGCATGTAAGCACATGGGCGCACACGCACACACACACACACACACACACACACACACACACACACACACACACACACACACATTCCCTACCACAGAGATGGACTGATAAAATGCTAGACAGAAGGATTTCTGTGACCATATGGACAGATTGAAAACCGCAGACAAAGGGCTACTTCACTGTGGAGTCTACGCACATGTGCGTGTGGTTTATGTAAAAATCCTTTGTCTGCATTTGTAACTTTGTTTCTGTGTGTATTTGTGTGAGGGAGCATATATATGTGTGTGTGTGTGTGTGTGTGTGTGTGTGTGTGTGTGTGGATGAGTGTGTGTGGTGGGAGATGGTTGTGCCTCAGCTGAACTTCATAAAGTCTTATTTAACACGGCTCGCTCCGTCCTGGTTGGCAGCGCCATCTCTCTCCAATGCCAGATTGGCACATGGCGGAGCCATTATGTCTCCCATCTGTTCTTGATCTCTTCTCTTGCAGCTGGAAGCCTAGCACCACACCGAGTGTGTGTGTGTGTGTGTGTGTGTGTGTGTGTGTGTGTGTGTGTGTGTGTGTGTGTGTGTGTGTGTGTGTGTGTGTGTGTGTGTGCGCTAACTCTGTGCTGAGACATCAGAAGCTAAATGCAGATTGTCAATAGAGCAGAACAAAAGTTCTGACACTGCATGAACACACGCATACACGCACACACACACACACACACACACACACACACACACACACACACACACACACACACACACACACACACACACACACACACACACACACACACACACACACACACACACACACACACACACACACACACACACACACACACACACACACACACACACACACACACACACACACACACACACACACACACACACACACAAACACACACACACACACACACATACGGTCACCTCCCTGATGGATCAATATAACTAAATATAGATTTTCCCAGGCCAGCAGGGCAGAGGAAATAGCACACTGGGTCATTAACACATATACGAATGAATAAGGGAAGGTAATCCCTTAAAAACTCAGTGATAGAGAGATACAGAGAGAGGAGGGGAGAGCAGGGATGGACAGAGGGACAGAGAGCATTAGACAGAGGGGGGGTAGGAAGGGTGCGAGAGAGCGACTTCGGAAAAAGGCATCTCCCAGTCTCCTATTGTTCCTCTGTAGCTGTGGAGGTCCCTTACATAACAGGTCATGGACGTTTTTGTGTGTGCGCGGCTGTGCGTGTGTGTGTGTGTGTGTGTGGGTCAGACAAGACAGGAAAGGCTGAGTCAGACAGGGTGACGACGCCACAGAGTTGAATCCCAGAGTGATTCTTCAGCTATAGTAACTTTATGTGTCCCTGACCTAAGGACTGTTTTGCTTTGCAGGGAAACACACACACACACACACACACACACACACACACACACACACACACACACACACACACACACACACACACACACACACACACACACACACACACACACACACACACACACACACACACACACACACACACACACACACACACACACACAGACACACACACAGACACACAGACACACAGACACACAGACACACAGAGAGACACACACAGGTCCCAAATTCCAAATAGTTTATAACTTCTGTATTAGTGTGTGCACCTTTGAGCGTGTGTGTATGTTATTCAGTATGTTCTCAGTACATAGTGGGACAGAGAGATAGGAGAGCCAGAGAATTCCTCAGAGAATTATCCTTAATAACCATTTAGTCAATGATGTGTCATTTTCACAGTCAGGAGTTAGGGCTTAGGGGCGCTGTGTGTGTGTATGGTGTGTGTGTGAGAGAGTGTGTGCGTGTGTGTGTGTGAGAGAGAGAGGGAGAGAGAGAATGTGTGTTTACTTTGGTCCTTATCTTACTATTCTCATTCCATCTGTGCCATTTCACACACACACACACACACACACACACACACACACACACACACACACACACACATATACTGCAGGATCCCCCACCCCCAATGCTCCTACACACACACACACACACACACACACACACACACACACACGCACGCACGCACACAACTTCTAAAGCAGAATTTGTATCCAAACCAGAACAGTTTCCTTTCCAAGACCGCAGAATAAACAGGAGGACGACAGTGTGTGTATGTTTTTGTGTGTGAGTGTGCGTGTGTGTGTGTGTGTGTGTGTGTGTGCTCTGATCAGCTCACTCTTGTGAGACATTTCCTCCTTATATCAGGGAGTGGTCAGGAGACAGGGTCCATAAACACACACACACACACACACACACACACACACTCGAACACACACAAACACACCCACATATGCGCATAGACACACACACTTTTCTGTGTGTGTTATCTCCATCTTTCTCCCCCTCGCACTCTCCCTCTGGTTTTGTCTTTTCAGGGACAGGGCAGACATTTCACCTCCTCTGCAAGTAACCCTAAGCAACCAGCACCCAAGTGCTGACATTCCTTCTCACAAACACACACAAACACACACACACACACACACACACACACACACACACACACACACACACAAAGTTGTTTTCCCTCACCCTGTCAGTAGCTCTTCTGTCTTAAGGCAACTATATGTGTGTACGCGAACAAGAGAGAGAGAGAGCGAGAGAGAATGTGTGTGTGTGTGTGTGTGTGTGTGTGTGTGTGTGTGTGTGTGTATGTGTGCCCGCGTCATGTGTGAGGTCCAAAAGGGGAACAGAAAGCCTTAATTTTCTGGGTAAAAGATTAGAAATGTGACTGTCGACAGCATAAGAACAGAGAGAAAAAAGATGGAGAGAGAGAGAAAAAGAAGTGGTGAGGAGAAAAAAGAAGTGAAAACGTCAGGAGCGAGGGAGGACTGAGGAGATTCATTACAGAGAGAGGGAATAAGAAGACTGAAGAGAGAAGAAAAGTCTCTGGAAGTGGACAGGAGTGAAAGCCAGTGAGAGGGAGAAGGAAAACTGATACTGCATGTAGGCCAGTTTTTCTGAACCGGTCTGGTCTGGTCAACCCTCAGCTGCCCTAATCCAAAAGCAAACCAAACGAAGACAACCTCAGAGAACACCTTGTACCGTCACGCCAGCGAGAACTACCAGCAGTTGTCCAGCGGGGACGATAAAGTACCCACTTATCTAGAAAGCCTACAAGAGACAATGTTTAATCAGGTGAGACAAAGCTCTGTGAAACTGTAGCTTGGACATTAGGCACTTAAATCATAATGAACACATTTTGACTGTGTGACAGCCAATTATGGACGGGATTACTGTAGTGGATCACCACTTTGGTAGTAGAACGGCATCATCGGGAAGTCTATTTAACGAGGTAGTTTAGCAGTGTGAGCAGTGGGCAGCTGGAGAAAGCTTTGTGTAGTTAGGCACCGCTTCACTTGGTGGAAAACTGGTTAGGCAGTGGAGTAATTATCTAGGAGGGCTTGCGCAACTGGGTTCGTATGTAGTCACTCATTGGGGGAGTTTAATTCACTCCCTTTAGTTCATATTGCTCACTACTTCTGAGTTCTGAGGGGGATTGTGGACAGGGCAGCCCTTCAAAGATTCCAGCTTGTGTCAGTAACTGTGTGTGTGTGTGTGTGTGTGTGTGTGTGTGTGTGTGTGTGTGTGTGTGTGTGTCTGTGTCTGTGTCTGTGTCTGTGTGTGTATGTGAGGGTACATCTGCCCTGCCCTTCCTTTCCCAGCAATTGCACACAAAGCAAAGTGTGTGGTACGGTCTGTGGTGGCCTGATTGGGGGGTAATCATTACAGAAATGCAGGGAATGGTCTCTGAGCTCCGTGCACATTAGGGCTTCCCACTAAAGGACATTTATAGCATTTGGCCAAATCACTTTGTGGCCTGATTTCTGGGATTTAATGGTCTCAGGATGTGGCAAAACATAGAAAGCTAGACAGCAAGAATTCTCTGCACCTGTTGAGAGAGAAAGAGGGAGAGAGCGAAAGAGAGAGAGACAGAGAGAGAGAAACAGGGGCGCTCAACATCTTTCTACTCAGACATTTGTTCCCTCTCTCTCTTTTTCTATGTGTGTGTGTGTGTATCAGAGGTGTCCAACCATGCTGTGAGCAATCTGCAAACCAGCAGAGTTACAACCCTAACTGATGGTCCATTCCAGAGCGGTAGATAAAACATTCATGCCACCTGGGAATATCAGGGACCACCCCCGTGATCGCATTGTTTTTCCCACTGCGAGTGTTCATGTGCTTTGCCATCGGAACGTGTAAAGAACATGGATGCCACAACAACGGTTAAAATATACACTCACTAATCTTAAATAAACAACTGTATTTTGCTTAAAAATATGTAAGACGCTTGTGACATTCACATAGCGTCCCAAGCTCACATTAAAACGGTTAGACATGAAGCACTACATGGACTACAAACGTGACAACAAAAGTGACAATATGACCCAACTGGGCAACTCAGGTAGCAATATCTTCTCCCAGTTTCCCGCCTCTTATTCCCAAATGAAATGATGTGAATGATGCTGTTTTCACTGAGAAAACTGTTTTTCCCATGCACATGAACACACCCTCTGCTCATCAAGCCATTCAGGGCCTTGACAGCAGTACAACCAGGTGGCTCTGATTACAGCTGTTCCTTTTGGAGAGGGGTACATGAGCAACAGCAGTGCTGCAAAAATCTGTTCTAATAACCATTTATCCACTCCTAAATGGTCATTTAATGCTTTGAACAGTCTGCACGGTTTTAGTGGGCACTACAAGGTCTTGTTTCAAACACACACACTCTCTCTCTCGATCAAATTCTCGCTTTCTGTCCTTCATATTTCCCCTCACTCAGTCTCCATCCTCTCATTTCCCTAACTCATCTTTCGTGTCCAGGTATACCTCTCTCAACCTCCCTTCTCTCTCTCTCTCTCTCTCTCTCTCAAATCCCCCCGCCTCTTTCAAACACACACAAAGAGACCATTGTTGGTCAGTTCTTTGTCCAGGCAGAGTCCTGAATAACATGGCCGATG
The DNA here is from genome assembly GCF_963854185.1 of Sardina pilchardus. Taxonomy (NCBI): domain Eukaryota; kingdom Metazoa; phylum Chordata; class Actinopteri; order Clupeiformes; family Clupeidae; genus Sardina; species Sardina pilchardus. The sequence goes on along the minus strand of NC_085007.1, from coordinate 26,626,774 downwards.
CCAGTGGGCAGTGGGCAGTGACCACTCCTTCAAATCCTCGCAGAGACACGGCTCAGTACACACACACAGCCATGGGCACTTTCACCTTAGCCTACTTCTCCCTCACATACACACAAAAATTTTTAAAAAATGATGCCGATTGTATAGCAAAACCATTTCTCACGTGAAAATGCCAAGTGAAAAATCTGACTCTTTCACTCATTCATTCACCATTTCCTGGTTAACATGTTGACCCATACCACTGCATTACCACCTCAGATGAATCATTCTGTCCTCTTGGTCATGATGGGGCTCCCTGGTGGCCCTCCTGACTCACCAGTTTCTCTTTCTCTCTCTCTCTCTCTTTCTGTCTCTCTCTCTGTCGCCTGTCTGAACCAACACCCCCGCATCTAATTTCTCCTCTCCTCTCTTTTTCCTTCCGTCTATTTTCTCCACATCCACTCTCTTGTTCGCTCCCCTATAATTCCACCTCCCTCGGCCTCTGTCTCTCTGTCTCTCTCTGTCTCTCTCTATCTCTCTCCCTTTCCCCCTCTCTCTCTCTCCCACATCCCTCCTTGACTCATCTCGGTGCCCTTTTTGGAGTCACATTAATTATGATTCTGCCCTAGCCTACTCAGCGAGGTTTGTCCCTGGCAGCTGTGAGTGCTGCTGCTGTTCTGTCGCTCAGAGGGCGACGATGCCAGGAGGGCACAATGGGGCACATCGGGTTTCTGCAAACTCGACAACAGCAGCTCTCCTTTCATACCTGACACTCAATAATGACAGCATGGCAACCTGAAGTGTGAGGGCATATAAACCCATATGGGAGACATTGTGTGTGAGAGCTCACATTTTAAAACTTGTAAAATATAGGCTAGCCTACATGTTTTGTAGGCTAAATACATTTAAATAATCACATTCTTCTCATTACTTTGGGTTCTGTTATTCTGGTGTAACAATCTGAACTAATTTGAAATTGAGCTATACTAATTATTAACTGTAGCCTATAACTACAACAAGGAAAGTCTGTACTTTCCAGGAGCAGGCGAAACTCAACATGTCAACTGTCAGTAGGCTACAACCTCGCCCCACCTTCAACTCACCTGCCTTCATTAGCATACCAAGCAGTATCAATAGCGATAACACCTGCAGACAACATACCATAAAAATCTTTTACATTCATTTCCTCTCTCTTCTAACTCGCGTAAATTCTAACCATAGCCCGTAATTCCAAGAAGCCCTTAACCCTGTATACTCAAATATGAAACAGTGTTCCTTTCCTGTTGATAAAAGATACTGAGGCAATCCATGTAGGCGAAGGGAGTGGGTGAACAACAGGATGTTTAGATTTGGGCTGTACCCAGATCTGTGAAAAGACCACCTCGGCCTTGCATGCCGCCAAGGAGATACGGTCATCACCGGTGCACGAAGTTTCAATTAATTTAGTCGATCCCTTTCACAGCCTCAACAACAACTTAGACTAGCCTACGACATGGAACGCGCAGTTGCCACCATACTGCCTCAGCTGTCATGAGCTACCTGAAGAAGCTTACTTATCGCCAAGGAGAGCTGATAACACTAACACCGGTCGCCGCAGAACCTAGGCTACCTGGCTGAAGCGGACACCAAGAGTTGGGTGGGTGACAATGAATGATTCTCCCGTAAGCGTTCATTCGGTCGCTCCCCCATCACCGATTGTATTCTCTTTTGTTGGACACCAGCACCACCCCGATTTTTTAAACCGCTTCAGGCGACGAAGCGACACTTTGACGTTACACACCACACACACACACAAACACACACATTCACACAGGCTACACAAACACACACACAGCCGGGAGACAGACCAAAGTCGTAGCCTACTCACCAGGTTTGTTACTTTGACGCTGTCTTCTTTCAGCCACACATTGCTGATACATTTCTTTCCCCTCTCAGTGCGGGAAGCGTCCTCTCTCTACACTCCGAAAAACTCCGGAGGAACGCGACTAGCCACACCCAGGAAATTGCGTCAGGACAGCAAAGAGCCACTGCGGCGTTCCAGACTCTTCGCTGATCCGACAGAATGCGGTTCTCGTTACAAAACAGAGGCAGACCTATCCTTGTGTATTTAAGGTCGCTTGGTCCAGTGACACCGGCTGATTTGACGCATCGTCCGTGCATTCTCGCTCTGGGCCCTCGCGCGAGTTGAGGCGTGACAGGGCCACTTTATTATCCAGTAAAGGATAACACACTGCCAGAATCCCGTCTATTTCATTTCAGTACCACCTGTGTGAGTAGTTCCTACAGGGCAGCTGTAAATAGGCTATAGGCCTATTTGACGTTTTTTTGTGTGTGTGAATATGCATCCAAACTTTAATTGTGAGAGACCCATATGTTGAAGGCAATCTGATATGTATGCTAGTAGGTCATCATACCACACTATATTTAATTTTCGTAACTCGATCAGCCTTCGCAAAGTTTTTTCAGCGCTACAGGCGACCAGCAGGCGACCAGAAATGTTTTGAGACGTCATAAAGCTGCGACCTGATGAAATCACGTGAAGGGCGAATTACCAAAACAGGAAATTCCACAACATGTTTTCTGCCGCTAAAGTGATGTTTTCCACATCACGAGTTCTGTCAAAGAAGTTGGCTCATGGGTCATCTTTTGTCTTTGTACGTACACAGCACATATGTGTGCTGACACGATTGACACGTGGATACGGTCAGTGGGCGAGAGAGCCCTCAATCCACTGTGCGTTTTGGTCTGGACAAACGGCGACTGAGCGATTGTGTGGGAGCCGCTTGGGCAATTCACAGACATTCTCCACTACAGCAAGCGTTAGTACTGATGCCATCGGTAGAATACAGTCCACGCATTATCAACTGGTGTACACGTGTAAGGTAACCTGCATTTTTGTTACATCACATAGTTTGCCACTTGGAATGTGTTAAGTTTGACGTTCACACTTTTAAAACGTGTGTTTTAACACATTTCTGTCCAAATATAGGACTAACACTGCTGCATGTTGTTTCCAATACATTTATTTGTGCATCTGCTACAATTTTCGGAAGTCGTATGGCTCGTTTTTAAATACTTAATGGAACCGTCTTGCATGTGCAGGTGTGCTCCACGAGATCGACGAAGAAGATATCCAAGCTGGCTTATCGTAAAGGTGTTGTCATAGTAAAGTGCCCCGGATGCCAAAACCATCACATCATTGCAGATAATCTGAGCTGGTTCTCTGACCTAGAGGGGAAAAGGTGAGAGGGACGAGGTAACCTGTGGTATTTAGGCTAAGTATACTGGCCAGACAAGCTGGGCTGTGATCTATTCAGAAAAAAAAACACTACAGAACTCGTTCTGCTTAATTTTGCAAGAATGGTACGCTGCAATAAAGCACGATTTCATAAGAAACAGCCTAATAGGACATTATAAGTGAATGATCTGGCTGCTTTTCAATGTTCAGGTTAGAGGATAAGCCTTGACGGAAGTCACGGAATACTGCTGTTGTCCAGTGTTACATCCAGAAAGTTCATAAAGGGAATTGTAGGCACATTTGTGCATTATTTCTCTCTTAAATGTTGCTCTATGTAACAAAGTATGGTAATCAATGTGTTGTTGGAATTTCTTCTAGAAATATCGAAGAGATTCTGGCAGCCAAAGGTGAGCATGTGCGAAGGATAGAAGGAGATGCTGCACTGGAGATTCTAGCAGAGGAGTCTGGCAAAGACGCACAGCAGGAGACCCATGAACAGGACTCTGCAGCTTTGCCAAGCAACTCTGAGAAAACATGACCAATGTGTTTTCCCCCCCATAAATGTGTTTGGTTATGTTTTTGTCATTGAGAATAAATTATAATTTCTATGAAAGATATTTTTAAAAATCAGTAGCCTATGCTGTATTATTTATTAGCTGTAAGTATATTTTGTTTTAAAAAGTTAATAGGCCTGGTTTATGATTGACCATTGTGGGAAGTCCCCTCCGTTCATCACTAATTTAACAGCTCTGCGAGTCCTGTGTATCTGGAAAAAAAGAAGGTGGTACATAACCTATTTGCTGGTGAAACTGGACATTGGATAGGCTACAGTCTCTTTGAGTGAAATGCTTTCGTGTGATGGGCCATACTCGGCTAAGTGGTAGGTAGGCATTTGTGAAACTAGTTCAAATAGGCTATGTGAGTTACAGTTTTTGTGTATTGCTACACACTTTTTTTTGCAGAATTTGGCTCATTATGTTTCTACACAGCCATATAAGACATAGCACACATCTCACATCTATATGCCAAAATGAATCCCTGCAATCAAAATGCAACACTCCTTTCTAAAAATGTAAATTCTTGCAACAAAACTAAACACACAAGCACCATTTAAATTATTCTTTCATACCAACAACACTGATGTACTTTATATAAAAAAAATACCTAGTCTTCTGTAAAACTCAAAAATAGAATTTCTGCAGTGATCAAACAAAGTTTTTTTTGCAAAAAAACAACCCTTCTTACAGAAATCAAGAAAATACTTATCAATGCAATGCTGGAAGTGAATGTGTGATAAAGCATATGGTTTTTTTTTATTGTATGTGTGTGTGTGGCTCTGTGTGTGGTAAGGGTGGGGCGAGGACATTATGGATCCTGCCTTCTGTTCAGATCTGTCCACAAGTCCTTGTCCACATTGCAGGTGATGTCTCGGGCTAGGCAACAGGGAAAATATCACCTGTGTGCCATATGCACAATTGAACTGACCCCACTTAATATCTCTGCATGTCTGTCAAGCACACACTTGAACAGGTACACAATAACTTACCTGAAGTCTATTTGTAAGTCAGTGGTGGTCAGTTTTCTCTGTTTTCAGGTAGGCCTACTGTATGTTGGTTTTTACCCATATTAGAAGCGCTTGCATTTTGTTTTCTCCTCTGATAACAGGACACTTCACATTTGAACAAAGTGTGTAGTGTTTCGCAATAAGTGTGCAGAATTGCAAACAGTGTGCAAAGCAGAAAATGTTTTTGTCATGGTTACACAGTGTTTAAAGTTAATGCTACAAGAAGTTATTGAGCTTGGTCTAATCATTTGATTTTAAGCAATGGGCAAAAACTGTAACTGTAATGTTTTTTGACAAATAAAGAAGCGGGAAAGAATGTGGCCTATTACAATATTCGTTATAATTCAAATTGGGTTATAGTGCATCTTCAACATTTTTTAGCCAATATTAGCACTTTTGTGCTCAGTTCGCTACCATATAGAAATTGTCCAGATATCGACCATGGTGTGATTGATTGCGTGTTAAAAGCAGCATGGGTTGCGTTGTGTGGACCTCTTCCAGTAGGCCTTGTTAGGTTGAGCCAGTTTGTTAATCTTGACAGCTCCTCACTGAGCATGCGCGGTACATAGTAAATGAAAACATTCCCAGTGCAGCTCTCTCTCGGGGTCCGGTTGGCCTTATATTGGTGCCTGCTGAAAGTGGCACAAAGGCCTTTACCGGCTCACTTGTCCGATAAACAGCAAAAGGATAGGATCAATCTCGCTTTGTAGTTAGACTTATTAAACAGGCACGCGAAGCAGGAAGTTAACGTTAGGCATTTGGCTGGTAACTATCATCTGTGACATTAGCTAGCTGTCATGACTTCCACGGGGACGCTGATGGACACGCAACGGCCAAGACACCGACCTTTCCTGATCGGTGTCAGCGGAGGAACGGCCAGTGGCAAGGTAGAGCCCGAACTCAGTTAAATTATTGAACAGCATTAGAATATATTTGGAAGGCATGCTAACTTCTTACGACGTTTTAATTGCACCACCTATCTGCAGTGTTGTAGCCTGTGCAGCTTAGGTGATATAGAGTTTGCATTGGGGAAAATATCGTATATAGTTTTTTTTTATTACGGTATAAAGACCAGACAATTCATAGTGGTATCATGTTCCTTTCACTTCACGAGAGATGATCCTATCGCTAAAGGGCGTCGCCCTTAGTTTCTACCGATCAATTTAATTAAATATTGGGAAGGTAGCCTACATTCTTAAATGTTCAGTGCACAAGTTAGGTTGCTCTGTTGTGTGTGAAAACTGAATAGGCAAAAGTATCAGAGGTGATGTTGCTGTTTTGGCGGGTAAGCTATGTGACTTATAATGAAATGAAAGTGATGGTGTACCACCTAGTCAGTATAGGCTATAGGTGATGCATGGCTGTGCATGTCACTTTTAAGAAATAGAAACCAGAATACTTTGGTTTGGTTGTGACCATAGATATACGTGTATCTATGTCTATGGTTGTGACCCCAGTGTCATTAGCCCTTTCTCCCTTAAATTCAAATGTCCCTGACTTAATTGGAAATGGCACATCTGAATGTAGAGGTGCATTGGCTCACAGACTACCAGGGTTTTTCTTATATCTGTCTGTTTTTTTGCCTGGTAGTCCACTGTATGTGCTAAGATCATGGAGCTGCTGGGTCAGAACGAGGTGGACCAGCGTCAGAGGAAGGTGGCTATCGTCAGCCAGGACAGCTTCTACCGTGTGCTCACCCCGGAACAGAAGGCCAAAGCGCTGAAGGGACAGTACAACTTTGACCACCCAGGTATGCTGCCTTCTGCCAGGCAACCCACACCAGGTTATCAACCTGCTACTAAGCAACTGTTGGGTTTGTTTATTTAACTTTATGTGGCGAAGTCACTGTGACAAGTCACTGTGTCTGATACCAAGGCGATTCTTATATGACATGCTGTGGTATTTTGTTTCATTTAGTGGTTTTCCATGGTAGTATATCAGTAGTATTTCCAGGGTAGTATATCAGTAGGTAGTGTATCAGTATCTCCATTTAAAATCAGATGATGTTGATTCCTCGCACACATAGTTCCAGAAGTATACTGTACATGCTGGCTCTTGTGGGAGGGCAGAGCCCCAGCGTTTCATGTTAAAGGTATAGTGTGTTTGTTTTGCTTTGCAGACGCATTTGACAACGAGCTGATGTATCAGACTCTGAAGGACATAGTGGAGGGAAAAGTGGTGGAGGTTCCCACGTATGACTTCGTCACTCATTCCAGGTAAGGCACACACACACACACACACACACACACACACACACACACACACACACACACATGCACACATTTGCAAGAGGACAGAAACAAATGGCCAACCCCTGAACTGCCCCTCCAGTTCCATTAGATACATTCCACAAACTAGACATCAGGCCGATCATTACTCCGACAAACGTGTACATTTGCCTACTACATGATTTACTGTATACATTGCTGATAAGATTATTCTATATGCCGGTGGATGCAATTAATAATTATCTGTGCGCTCAATGAATACTGATTATGTAACTCTTTGCTGTGCTTGTATGTATGTGCCAGTGTGTGTTTGTGCACATGCTTGTGTACTGATGCACTGTATATAGCATGTGTTATTACATGTGTGTACATTGTGTGTGTAGATTACCGGAGAGGATAAAAGTTTACCAAGCAGACGTGGTTCTGTTTGAGGGGATCCTTGTCTTCTACCATCCGCACATCAGAGACATGTTCCACATGAAGCTGTTTGTAGACACAGACTCTGACGTCAGGCTGTCTCGCCGAGGTGAATATATAAACCAGCATCCAGTGTGTGTGTATACTTTGGCAGCACTAACGGAAGTTGAGGATATTGGCCTAAACATGCAACCACAAAGATATCATATCCAAGCACACACACACAGACATTTTTTTTATATTCAATGGGCTAAACATCAAGTACATTTTTTTGTCCCATAATGATGATGCTAGGATTGCTTTTAAGTGTGTGTGTGTGTGTGTGTGTGTGTGTGTGTGTGTGTGTGTGTGTGTGTGTGTGTGTGTGTGTGTGTGTGTGTGTGTGTGTGTGTGTGTGTGTGTGTGTGTGTGTGTGTGTGTGTGTGTGTGTGTGTGTGTGTGTGTGTGTGTGTGTGTGTGTGTGTGTGTGTGTGTAGTTCTCAGGGATATGAAGAGAGGTCGTGACCTGGAGCAGATTCTGTCTCAGTACACTACCTTTGTCAAACCTGCCTTTGAGGAGTTTTGCCTTCCAGTAAGGACACTCACGAACACACACATCTCTCTCTCACACAGACACACACACGCACGCACACACACACACACACACACACACACACACACACACACACACACACACACACATTGACCTAATACTCAGTCACATTAATTCCAAAGTTCACATTGGTGTCTCCTGTGAGCGGTGCTGACCAGACAGACTTGAACTCTGCTCTCGCTCTCTGTTGTAGACTAAGAAGTATGCTGATGTCATCATTCCGCGTGGAGTGGACAACATGGGTGAGTGACTGACACACACACACACACACACACACACACACACACACACAAATGTGCACAGTGTTTAAGCTCTTGAATTTCTTCTTGAATTTCCCCTTGGGGATCAATAAAGTATCTATCTATCTAGCTATCTATCTAGCTTAAAACACTGAACCTGACATTTCATGCCAGAGAACCTCTCTTTACATTTATTTCTCAAAACACTTAAAGGTAAAGTCGATTAAAAATGATTAAGCGGCTCTCTGCTACTGAAGCACTATTTAGTGGTCTCAATCCGACCCATGCTGTTTGTTTCCCATTCACACAATTAACACACATTTAACAGACGGCTCAAAGGCTATGAGGAGTAAATTGCTGAATTTGACAAAAAGTGTATTGATAAGAAGAATTGCAGACTTCAGTTTACCAAAATACGTCCATCAATCTTTTTTTTACTCACTTGTTTACTCTCCTTCCCTTCCCCACGTCTCTTTTTTTGTCTCTTTCGGTCTGTCTCATCTCAGTGGCCATTAATCTCATTGTCCAGCACATTCAGGACATCCTGACCGGCGACCTCTGCAAGTGGCAGAGGGGTGGGGTCAACGGCCACAGTCACGGACGGGGCTTCAAACGGGGCATCCCGGAGGACGACGTGCCCAACGGAGCCAGCACCGCACTCCCGCACACGCCCAGCAAACGCCCCTTACTGGAGCCAAGCACGCGGCCACACTGAGGAGGAGCATGCAAGCACGCACGTACACACACACACACACACACACACACACACACACACACAGACGCTGTCCACTGGTAGAGCCTAGGACAGGGTTAAATTGGGGGGTAAAAACCTTCCCACATGCACATGCACAAACACACACTCATACATACATACATACCTGAATGCCTGTTACTTGAGCTTAGTACATAAACCTAGTAATTTTCAGACATCCACATTTGTTCATTTACCTCCCTGCATCTACCAGTACCTGAATCACTGAATCTATCATCACAAATTGGTTACTCTCATCTGAAAATCACTCTTCTTCCAAACTGTCTGTCATGCTTTAAAAAAAAAAAAAATACACACACAGTAAGGTGTGACAAAGCTTGTTATAGGACAAGGCTGTCACTCCAGTGTGAGGAGGCGTTTTGTAAATGTTGCTGAAATGCCTTCATGTGAATGTTCATGTGTGTCTGAGTGGAGCACTACCTGAACCTGCCAGGAGTGTCCGATCTTTTACATGGAATCCTACTGAATCTCCTCTGCTTTGGAGCCTCTCTCATCTTGCCATAGCAGTCGAATGAATAAGCCAGGAAGAACATCGGGCCTGGTGCAAAGCACTGATGTATAGAACATAGGATGAGCTTGTGTGAAGGCTCTGGATAGGGGAGCAGTACTGTTCGGCAGTATTGTGTTTTTTTGTTTGTTTGTTTGTTTGTTTGTTTGTTTTTTAAATCTGCTCTGAGGCTGCTTGATAGGATTTTAACAGGGTTTTTCTGAGCTGTCCGTTTTCTCAAATGAGTTGTTTTAATGTATTTTGTTTTCCTTGTGAAAATGTTTCGTCTTGTGTATCATAACTATACAAGCTAAAGTAAATTAAGATATTAATTGTACAGTCTTCCAATGGAAAATCCATGTGATTGATTGTCCAGTTTTTTTAATTAAAACATTTCCATTCTTTATAATATATTAACACAATTAAAGATTGAGAGAAAATATATATTTTTAAGTGTTGGTTGTTTATTTGTGAGCCTGTGTTAAACACCCTTTGTCTGGGCCTCCATCCATGACTTTGCAAGCCCAGGATGGGTGATTGGTCAGTGTGTCTTTTCCACCAATCAGATCTCTTGTTCTTGAATGCTCCCATATTTACCATGTCACATATTCTCAGCTGTTGCACTGAATGCATACAATTCTTTGACAAACACACACACAAACACACAACATTTGGGAAAGAGTGGAGTGTTTTATTTGTGAAAGAGAGCACAGTGAACGTGGCTTTCATGTCTGATGAGACACAATGCCTCTAAACACACACACGCTTCCTTACCTACACTTGCTTATACACAATTCCTCTCTCCCTCCCTGTCTCTCGTACACAAACACACACACACACACACACACGATCCGCCAGAGGCATAATGCTGGTATGTGTCCTATACAAGCTTGGCCCACTAGCTCCTCACAGGTGGGTGAATGTGAGTGCATATTTCATGTCAGAGAGAAGTTAAGACTTCAGTATTCTACAGCAAGTGGCAAGATTACAAACTCAGAAATATACAGTCTTCCCTATGTTCATATAGTCTGCAATCCCACACAGTTTGTAAACCTTCACATAAGTATATTTACTCATGGTGACGTGTACAGTTACTGTACACACACACACACACACGGAAATGCACGCACGCACACACACACACACACACACACACACACACACACACACACACACACACACACACACTCACTCCATTAAATCCAGTTTAAAATCAGTTCCAGTCCATTCCAGGTTCCAAACAAGTTTCAGCTTTGAGTGTGAGTGCACTGCTGCGGTCACAGTGTTGTCCAACAAGGAGTTCAAGAAAACAGTCTATAGGAGTACTCCAGTACTTTTCATCCACATTTGTCCTCTGTGTGTGTGTATGTGAGTGAGTGAGTGAGTGAGTGAGTGAGAGAGAGAGAGAGAAGGTGTGTTAAAGGATAAAGTTTTTGTCGCTCAGGCTCTTCTGCCACAGCAGGAGTCCCTCCTGTCAATCAGAAAAGGATAAGCTTTCTCCTCGAGAAGAGTCGCTTTATAAAACAACAGTCTTGTCTCTTTCAGAAGAGTCTTTTAGTTTGCCTCAGTAGTCCTCTGTGTTCATGTGATTTAGCTGTGTGTGTAGGAGGGTGTGGGGGGGATGTGGGGGTTCCTAGGGTTCCGGACCGCGGGTTCTAGGTCTTCTCCTCACGGGGCACCTTCTTGCTGCGGGGCTTGATCTTCAGTGAGAGCTCCCATAATGCCTCCTCGGCCAGGTGGTCCGTGAAGTCGTTGAAAAATGAGATGATGTCATCGTTCCGCCTCAGCTCGTAATGGCTGCACCCAGAACACATCAGAGGGAGAGAGCAAATAAAACATTTTAATAGAACAATAAATGCAGAGACTCAGAGGTGCACTTCCATGTTTACCAATAATCGCTCACATAAAACCTAAAATACAAATAATTCTTGTGCTGGGTGCGCCAGTGTAGTCCAACAATGACATTAACGTAGAGCAAACCTCAGACTTAACTCTTTGACACTTTGAGCTTCGGCAGAGCTGTAATCTGCCCTTAACACTCTCTATGTTTCTATGTTTTGTTTTATTTCACTCTATAGAATCTTTATTTCATCAACATTTAATATACTGTATTTCTTTTACCACTGTATTTTCTTTGTGCACAGTACATAAAGAGCAGAGTACACGGTACACTTTCTTGTATTTTCCTTTTAATCTAAATTAGTGCTACTAATTTTGTTGTTGTTGTAAAGCACTGTGTGCTAAACATGCTTGAACATTGCTATGTAAATATAAAGTATTATTAATATTACTATTATTATTATTATTATTATTATTATTATTATTAGGCTATTATATAGTCTACAGAGCTGAATAAACAAAACCTCATCAGGCATACTCTCAGAATTCTTGCATTCACCAATTATGACATCATGCTAATGCCTATGACATCATAGGCTGGGAGTCCTGCTTTGAACATTCTAACTAAACACTTGGTCACTTTGACACAGACGGATACAGAGACAGCATTAAGAAAAACATTCTCCCTGCTATTGCCTCTTTTTTCCATCACTTCACAGTTCTGAATCAGGATTAAAGGTAAACCTCAGAAGGGGCCTCAAATGGAGTCCCGTGGATGCTTCGTGGATGCCCTGAGGTCTGTCTGGGCCAGCATCAGGAGCAGGGTCAGAGGAACAAAACAACGGCGCAGAAACTTGCGCATTAGCAGGATGGAGGCCATGGAGAGGATGGACCGGAAATGGAACACCGGACTGAACAGGAAGGTGCCCAAGTCTGGATCCGAGACCTCCACCCAGGACACCTCTGGATGGATGCCGAGGGGGAAAGAGAGCAAGCTTGTGAGGTGCAAAGTCCAGGTGCAGATGGACATCACCCTACAGACTATGCAGGACTCAAGGAAACCCCTGAAGGTCCAGCTGAGAACCCAGAGGCCCAACTGTCTGGGTGACATGGAGAGCCTGGACAAGGAGAAGTCCAGCCAGGACTACGAGTCTGATGAGAGCCCACAGGTGCAGGCCGAGGCACCAAAGGAGACTTACTGCGGTCATGAAGACTCAAAGACCAATCCCTTGAGTAAGAACAGGATGGGTATGACAGATTAAATTAGTGTAATTCAGTAATGTTTGAAGAGATGGCTGACAAAATATTCCCATTACGATTTCAGTAGCCTGCTTGCCCCTGAGGGGAAAAAAGGCCTGCAGCCAGAAATGGCAGAATATGATCCTGGGATGGACACCAGTCGTCCAGAAAAACATGGAGAAGCGTAAGTGAACTTGAGAAAAAGAGTACAAATAAAATACACAGTACTATCACCTGCTTTAGTATAATTCAGCAGTAATTCTGATCTTTTCTACAGGCTGTGTACTCCTCTCGGGCAAAAAGGCCTGCAGCCAGAGGTGGCAGAACATGGTGCTGCCTGGGATACCAGCCATCCAGGCCGAAACAGAAGCACGTAAGTGAAATAGTGGACTAGAATCAACACATTTGTATCTCAGAATGTTACGTTCATGGGCTGAGACACTCAGAAAAGGACAGAACAGAATTGGAATTGGAAACCAATTTATATACCATGTGACATTTGGAATGAATGTATTTTGATAGGCGCTGTCACTGAGTCCAGCAGTCCAGCTCTGCCTGAACTGGACAATGAGGACTTGGAGGACGAAGAGCAAGCTGTAAACATAGAGGAGGGAGATGCCCAAGGTACAGTAAGAAGCCGCTCGAACAAGCAGAATCTCAGGGGAGCAACTCTGTAATTACAGAGTCAAAAATAATTATTACAAAAGAACAAAAAAAAGAACATTTCTGGGTATAGGAATGAATAGTTATCATTAGGAAGTTCCATAACCCAGGGTCTACAGCACTTTGACACTTTGATACTGTAAATCAATAAATTGATTAGGTTGAATTAATGCATGCTCTCTTTTACATTATGCCACAGGAGATGTTGCAGAGGATGAACACCTCTCTGCAGTTATACGCCTGGATGACAGCAATGAGGCATCAGAAGACTACACCTGTGTCTACTATTATTACTACCGTTTGATAAGTTATTTCATCATAATTTTTTGGATTATCATTGGTCTTTATTTCCCTCACTAATAACTATAATAAAGTATTTTAGCCATTAAAGGTATTCCTGTATTGCCCTTTTTATTTGTAAGGCCCATGAAAAAACGAAAAAACGAAAAATCAACTGAGAAATATTATTTTAAATATTAAATATGTAAATTATGCTCATCCTTGAGTGTGAGTATGAGTGAGTGAATGAATTACCGACTGACTCAGAGAGAGAGGGAGAGAGAGAGAGAGAAAGAAAGAAAGAAAGAAAGAAAGAAAGAAAGAGAGAGAGAAAGAGCACGCGTGAGAGCGAGAGAGTTAATTAGTGTACAGGGGAGGAGTAGGGTGCAAAACTCACACTTGCTGGAAGCGTCTCATGCTGTCTAGAATGTTGAACTGCTGCCAGCGCTTTGAGAAGTTGACCTTCCCTTCGACCAGGTCAGGGTTGCCCAGGTGAACAAAGGTCAGGTCCTGGAGAATGAGCCCACTGTGGAAGAGCCAGAGAGAAACGGCAGGAGGGAGAAAGATGAGAAGGAAGTGGGGGTGGTGGTATTGGTGGTGTGAGACTGTTGCATTTTGTCACAAGTTTCCCAGGGTCTGCATCTGTTTGACAGTTACTAGAAGGTTCTGCCATTTTATACAGTTTTGACATTTTCGCAATTGTGTACTAAACGTCCTGGAAAAAAATCCTGGAAAGAGCTTGAATTCACAGTCAGGATAGAGGGCTTAAAATAATTTCTTTCAGCACACGTTGCTGACTACAAACATCTATCAAAGACACACTCAAACACAAACACTCACACACACACTTACAGGTAGGGAATGCAAGGAGGCTCCACTTCAGACAGAGCCGCACGATACGCTCGGAATGATGAGGAGCTGTCAATCAATGTACAGTACTCCTCTAATCCCTGAGAGAGGAGAGAGGGGGTGGGACAAACCTTGAGAACTCTTAGAACATATGTGGTCATTTCAACATTAGCTGTATTCTGATTCGATGATGGAACAAACCTCAGAGGTCTGCTTCTGCCATTCGAGACGTCTGATTGGTGCAGAGTCCAGAGCCGACAGGATGGCCAGGTACGAGTTAAAGTTGTTCAGCTTCCGTAAGTGCTGAAGAACACACAGCCATACACAATCCCTTTAACATCATGTCACCTTCATCCACTTCTAGCAGTTTAGCACTTTGCACTTTAAAGTGAGTAAAGTGAGTGGGATTTAGTCTTATTTCGTTTTTAACTTTTTAGGAATCATAACATCAGGTTTGGTTACAATACAGTTAGTGTAGAATAATGCACCTTCATGATCTTGATGAATTTGAGCAGAAGTTTCTCCCTGTCCTGTGCTCTCTCCTGCTGTATTATGATGGAGCGCACCCTAGTGGACAAACACACAAAAAACACCAGAAGATTAAACGGAGGTAACATTTGAATTCATGTTTAGTCAGGTTAGCAATGTGTTGACTCATTTACAGTACAGGTGTTTGTGTGTGTGTGTGTGTGTGTGTGTGTGTGTGTGTGTGTGTGTGTGTGTGTGTGTTGGTAGCTCTTTTGGTTGGTGACTCACAGAACTACTCATCAAATGGTATGTGTGCAGGCCCATATATGCATTTTCCTGCTGCTTCTACAGTTAAACTGCTGTGTGTGTGTGTGTGTGTGTGTGTGTGTGTGTGTGTTTACCAGTAGCTCATGTTGTTGAAGTGCTCCGTGAACTGGGTGAGGTTGGGGCTCTTCTCCTCATTCTGCTCCTTCGCCCAGAGGAGAACCTCAGGGATCTGGAGAGAGAGAGAGAGACAAACTGAGTGATTTAATATCCTTTTATTCCTTATGATATACACACACACACACACACACACACACACACTAACACACACACTAACACACAAAATAACACACGCACACTAACACACACACACACACACACAATAACACACACACACACACACGCACACCCACAGTACCTCAATCTTATAGAAGAGCTCTGCATCCAGAAGAGTGAGCTGATCAGCAACCTCATGACTTCGGAAATCATGGAGTGTGCCTGGCCTGGAGAAAAACAACAACAAAGAATCACTCTCTCTCTCACACACACACACACACAATCATACACCTTTCTCTCTATATCTATCTCTCTCACACACACACACACACACACACACACATTAACACACCTTTCTCTCTCTCACACACACACACTTTAAGAAACCTTTTACACACGCTCACACACACACACTTTAAGAAACCTTTTACACACACACACACACACACACACACACACAAACACACACTCTAGATTCGGCAGGTGTGTCGTACCTGGCGGAGACCATGCGCGTGGACAGCGGTGCGTGGGTGTGGACGTGCCTCTGTAGCCTCTTCTGGTCCACCTTGTCCAGGATGTTGGAGCGCAGCACGCGCGCCAGGCTCAGCTCGCCGTTACACAGCAGCTGGAACACCAGCTCCATCAGCTGACGCAGGATGTCCTCCGTCAGCTCCACCAGACTACACACACACACACACACACACACACACACACACACACACACACACACACACACACACACACACACACACACAGACACACAGACACACAGACACACAGACATACACACAGGTAAACACAGACACACACACAGAGAGACAAATAGGTAAATACACACACACACAAACACACACACAAACAGGTAAATACACACACACACACACACACACACACACACACACACACACACACACACACACAAATATAGACAAATGCAGACACACACACACACATAGACAAAACACCCACACATAGACAAAATCAACTTTTAGATACACTAAACACATAGAGACATTCACAGTGAGTGTGCTCTGAGTGTGTGTACATTTCTGTGGGCTCACTCACCAGAGCTCATCCACGACGCGCACCAGCACGAAGAAAGTGTTCTTACTGACGCGTTTCTTGAAGGTGTCAGGACTGTGGCAGAAGCGGGTATATGTGCGGAGGGGGTCAAGAAGGAATACACACTGATAAACACACCCACACACACCGTACACAGAAACTCAAACATTCATAAACTCACACACACACACACACACACACACACACACACACATACGGACATAGATTCAATAATAGTTTATATCAAGGGTGCCCAGCTTGGGGTCTGTGCGCCACATTTTCCCCATA
This sequence comes from Sardina pilchardus, assembly GCF_963854185.1. Taxonomy (NCBI): domain Eukaryota; kingdom Metazoa; phylum Chordata; class Actinopteri; order Clupeiformes; family Clupeidae; genus Sardina; species Sardina pilchardus. The sequence continues at coordinate 26,610,031 of NC_085007.1, read as the reverse complement.
CTCATAAACATATCTGTTTTCTGGCCCTCCTCATTAGTTCTAAACGCATTAGTTCTGTCCCAGCGGAGTGTACTGGAAAGGGTTAAGTGTGTCTGGCTCAGGCAAGGATATCTGTAGTGTAGCTTCTTGATGAGCTCCTCTGGGGTGATGAAGGTTCTGTACGTGGTCAGAAACGCCTCGCAGTACAACACCAGGTCTGGCAGAGAACAAACAAAAACAGTCATTCACTATCAATGCACTACTATCGAAACATTTCTCAAAATAGCAATCAAATGAATGAGTGAGTGAGTGAATGAATGAATGAATGAATGAGTGAGTAAATGAATGATTGAATGAATGAATGCGTGAGTGAGTGAGTGAATGAATTAATAATTGAATGAATGGAAGAATGAATGAATGAATGAATGAATGAACGAAAGAGTGAGTGAGTGAGTTTGTCTTGCACTCAAGGGTGCCACATTGAACATCTCACTGAAGAAGAAACAGATAAATGGATAAAGGTGACTGAAGGAGAGGAGCGAACAGAAAGATGACATACCTTTGCGGTCAGTCTCTGTGGCGTGGACTAGCAGTATGTCAACAGAGCCAGCCCTTACGTCAGGCCCGTCATCATTCTACAGTAGAGTATAGGTGAAGGAGTTGTGAACTTTCATAGCATTTGTTGTATGAATGGTTATAAAGCATTGACAGACACCATGGTTATTCCAGATTAATAATCCATTATAAAATGATGAGATAATACTAATATTATAAGTTATTACACTGTAAATGTATCTTAATGTATCTTAATGTAAATGTTGATGATGAATGGTTCTTACCTCTTGTTTGCATGTGATGCGGCTCATGATGTCTTTGTGGTCAATGAGGGAGAGTTCATCAACATCCTCCGACAAGTCCACAGCCCTGCAAACCCACAACCACTCATCACCATCTCCAAAGCTCTAGACACTATGACTGGGCAGCATCTATTTACCCAAATTTACCAAAACTCATATCGCTATATTAAAAAAGTGAAAAAATAAATAAAATCTTGCACCACCATTACATCGGACCAGTGGTATTTAAGTTATGAAAGTGAACACACACACACACGTGCGCACACACACAGGGACAGACAGATGGACCCGATTACAATACCCTTGACCTCCCTACTGGGAGCCAGGATTATAACACAAACATATGGCAACATCAATATAACAGGCAACATTGAAACACACACGCAAACAAACACACTCTCTTACAAGTAAAGTATTGATTCTTTATTGATGCTTGCGAAAGACTGTGTGGTATTGTGCTACACACACACACACACACACACACACACACACACACACACGCACCTCTCTTTGGTCATTGTCCCTCTGCTACTTGACGAGGACATTCTCGGGGTTGGAAGAATATCGTCTATTAGGCTCACTGCTGCCTAAATAACACAAAACACAAAAAAATTAAACTGAGTACAATGCGTTTGCCGCGCACAAAAAAGCAAAGATGCATGAAAGTGTACTTACTGAGTGGGGTGTGTCATTTCCATTGGAATACAGGTTGACATATTCCCCCTCTCCTCCCTCATCAATTGCACTTTCACTCTAAAGAAGAGAGAACACAGGATAAGACAAAAACGTATCCTTCATTCACATCCACTATACGTCACACAAGAATCAGACCGCTGAAAACACAAGACTACTTATGAATCAAAAAAGAACAAACAACAACCAAAAACAACAGAGAACCAAAACAATTGCAAACCCCAGAGTCCTCTGCACACAAACTTAATTAATGCATGCAGCAGACACACCCTCTTTAATAAATGGTTATGACTGTGAGAGAGAGTATGTAAGAAAGTTACCAGCAGGTGGGGACAGAGCCCATGTGTGTGTGTGTGTGTGTGTGTGTGTGTGTGTGTGTGTGAGAGAGAGAGAGACAGATTTGTGTGTCTAGATGAAAATGTGCATGTACCAAAGAGATTTATCAACGGATTAAGTAGATTATAGCAAACTTTCGCCACAAGCAATCTCATCAATTACATCACACACACACAAAGTCTCTCTCTTTCTTCCATCTTACACACAGACACAGACACAGACACAGACACAGACACAGACACAGACACAGACACACACACACACACACACACACACACACACACACACACACACACACACACACACACACACACACACACACACACACACACACACACACACACACACACACACACACTAGAGTCTCTCACTCTCTCATTTACTGCTTGAAATGCAAGTCACACACAATCTTTTTTTGTTTTTTACCGCAGAGGTAAGTAGAGAGTCAGTGAGAGAGCTGTCAGAGGGGTGACAGGCAGGCAGAGAGGCCAAAGAGCCGGCCAGAGAGGCCGTGGACCAGCCCACGCCCTGCGAGGTCACACCGAGATTGGCCAGCCCGGCTGGTTCTGTGCTCTGCGAGTGGGAAGAACAGAAAGGCAGACATGCAGCAGAGGGACGAGATGATTTGGGAGAAGCAGAAAAGAGCCAGAGGAGCACATGACCCCAACGTGTTTGGGGGGGAAAGAGAAAAATAACACCACACAGATGTATGTGTGTGTGTGTGTGTGTGTGTGTGTGTGTGTGTGTGTGTGTGTGTGTGTCGGAGGGCAATTTCCAAGACACTGAGGCAACGTGTGTTCCTGGACATTGAGCAGATTTCTGTCAGGAGATGAAGCTGAGCAAACCTGCAGGAACCTGCCTCACATACCAAACTCCTGCATTCCAATCCTGGTGCTTCAACCCTCACACACACACACACACACACACACACACACACACACACACACACACACACACACACACACACACACACACACACACACACACACACACACACACACACACACACACACACACACACACACACACACACACACATGTGGGCCTGCAGAGAAACAGTCTCCCTGGCTTTGACCTTAATGGTCAGTGGTGAGCAGGGGTCATGTGCTACACCTCACTCCACATTATGTAACCAAAGTGTTAGTACATTTTGTTTCCAAGACATCAGCGCTTCACTGCAAGACAGATGAACAATCACATTCTGTGTGGTGTATGTCTTTAGGGGAAGTTATGAGTGTGTGTGTGTGTGGGGGGGGACGGATGGACGGGGGGGATGGTCCTGTGTGTGTGAGTGTGGGAAAGCATATGTTGGTATGTCGGGGGAAGTATGCGTGCGAGCAACACTTCTCTGAGGGTGGCAGAGAGGTGAAGAAAGATTGGTGTTCGAGGAGCTAGAATGGGGGCCTTCGGTAAGCTACGGTTGGGCTGAAGCTAAATCATCAAAGGCCTGACAACGGATTAGAGCTTGTTGTAGCACCTATGATGTATGCTCTGTTATGTAAGGCTGGACGATCACTCATTCAAAATGGGGCAAAGTTTCTTTCAACCGCACTCTTAAATAACACACGACCAAATATATGCGGACCACATCATGCAGGAACCACATCAGGCCAAAAACCACTCCCAAAGCAGAACCACACAAGACTGCCGAGAAAACTCACCAGGGGTGTGGTCAAAGAGGTGTGGCCACAGAGGGCGCTAGAGAGTGATTGGCTGTGAGTGAGCACAGGCCGCGCCCCCTCTGGAAAACCAGGAGAAGGAAGGGGGCGAGAGCAAAGGGAGGAGGAAGAGAGCTGAGAGACCTGGAGAGATACAGAGAAAGAGAGGGGGAGGAAGAGAGAGAGAAGAAAAAGAAATGAGAGAAAAAGGATGAAAAAAGAGCAAAAAGAGTCGACCTGGCTGTGTTAAGAGAAAGGAAAAAAGATGAAAGAGTTGACTGCTGAGGCAACAGTAGTATGTGAAATGAGGGCAAAAGCTAAAGAAGATTAAATCTCTCTCTCTCTTTCACTCTCTCTCTCTCTCTCACACACACACACACACACACACACACACACACACACCTACACGTGCTGTAAATCCAGTGAACTGTTAATCCTGTCATGATTATATTATTGTAAACATATTCCTATAAGCGTGAGCTTAAGCACACTAAGCCAGAAAATGTGGGTATGTGGAATATTAACACACATAATGTGTATCTCTTGAATGTGTGTGTGTGTGTGTGTGTGTGTGTGTGTGTGTGTGTGTGTCCGTCCATCTGATAAAATATAGGATTCAGTCAGACTGCCAGTGCCATGCAATGTGATTATTAAATGACACACAAGGAGTCATCTACAGTATGAATCTGTGCATGTGTGCACGCATGTGTGCATCTATTTTGAGACTATGATTAAATTTCTTCTGCTCTAAATTTGTATTTGTGTGCATATGCCTCGACTGATTTTACAAACTGGTATTAATAGTCACGTGTGAAAGATTTGTTCTGGGATGTGTATGCGTGTTTGTGTATGTGTATGTGCATGTGTCTAAGTATAAGTGTGTGTGTGTGTGTGTGTGTGTGTGCCTTTATGTTTGTTTGTGAGTGTGTGTGTTTGTGATTGTGTGGTTTTGTGTGTGTGTGTTTGTGATTGTGTGTGATTGATTGTGTGTGTGTGTGTGTGTGTCTGTATGTGTGTGTGTGTCTGTATGTGTGTGTGTGTGTGTGTGTGTGTCTATATGTGTATGTGTGTGTGTGTGTGTGTGTGTGTGTCTGTATGTATGTGTGTGTGTCAGTGTGCGAGTGTGTGGTTTTGTTATTGCGTGTGTGCGTGCGTCCAGTGCACATCCATGCCCACCATTTGCCTCTGTTTGGGCGGCAGGGCGGGCGGTGGCGAGGGCCGCGTCTGCCCCTGCGTCTGCCCCTGCGTCTGCCCCTGGGTGACCCCCTGCGCCTGCTCGCCCCCGTAGCTCTCGCTGATGCCGCACACCTCCTGCAGGCGGCGCAGCCGGTGCTCGTAGATGGTCTCGCTGGCCGGCGTCTGGTAGAAGACGGACGGCTGCGGCTCCGAGTAGTCCTCCATAAACGCCATGTACTGCAGGACTAGAGGGGCCGGGGCAGGAAGGGAGGGAGGGAGAGATAGGAGGAGAGCGGAGGGGGGGGGGGGGGGCGAGAGAGAGATAGAGGAACGAGGGAGGAAGAGACGGAGGGAGGGAGAGGGGCGAAAAGAGGATGTGGGTGAAAGTGGACGAAGGAGATAGTCAGGCAAAGTGTCAGAGACAGAGAGAGACCGAGAGAGGGGGGGGAGAGAGAGAGAGAGAGAGAGAGAGAGGGGGGAGGGAGAGAGAGAGAGAGGGGAGAGGAAGTGAGAGAGAAAGAAAGAGAGGAATAGAGAGAGAGAATAAGGAGGAAGACAGCAAATGAAGGAAATTAAACCTAAACCTTCTTGAGGTTAAAGATGTACAGAATGCATCCGCCCTACAGGGGAAAACATGGGCTACATTTTTTTGAGTAATTCCCCCCCTTCAGTAATTCCATCCTTCCTACAGATGACCCCTCATCCCCCCATTCCCCCATCCCCTCATCCCCCCATCCCCCTCCCCCCTCCAGTCCTCTACTCACTGGTGCGGCTCTTCTTCTCCGGTAGCGGCGGGGGGCTGTCGGTGCGCGGGTCCCCCCCGACGGGCGAGTGGGCGTACTGGCTGGTGAAGACGCCGCCGTTGAGCAGCGGCATGGGCGACAGCGGCGTGAGCAGCGGGAACGGCGGCGTGGGCGGCCGGTCCGGGTCCGGGTCCGTCCCGCCGTCCCACTCCTCCGACTGGCTGTGGTAGAGGTGCGGCGCGAAGCGGAGGCCGTGCATGGAGATGACCGGCACGCTGCGCCGCTTCTTGAGCGGCAGGGCCGGCGGAGGGAGGAGGGCGCCCGACGACGAGGTGCGGAGGGAGGGGGGCAGGGGGGGGAGAGGAGGGGGGCCCGGCGGGGGAGAGCCGCACTCGCTCAGGCACTCGGGGAGCGGGCTCAGCGAACCGCCGCCGCCGCCCGGCACCGGGAACGGAGGCAGCGACTCCAGCACGGACAGGTCCTGATGCAGGAAGTCGTAGTCGGGATCGTAGCCGTCTGAGAGCCAGAGAGGGGGGGGGGGGGGGGGGGGGCACACCGGGAGAGAACAGGAACAGGAAACGTTAGCATTTAGCGTTACCATAGCAGGTGTGCATGGGAGATGCGTTCAAATTTGGCAAACAGTGGCGAACGTTTGTGGTGAACATGTGTTCTTTGAACAGTTACATTTGAACGATTTGATGTTAACATTGCATTCTAACAGTAATTGCATTGTTGCATTCCTCAAACTCACGTTCAGTTCCACTGTTCGCGGAGCACTACCTCCTCAGACTGTTTGCGATTGTTAGCAAACGTTCGCCAAAAACTCAAGGCTAACCGAACACTGTTTGCAAGAGTTTGTAAACGTTCGCCTACGTTCGTGAACTTGAACGCACCTCTGGATTATCTGATACCGTACATCACCCAGGCGGGTGCTACAAATTGGTGGTGCAAGTGCTTTAGGTGCCCTACTAAAGCGCTATAGAATATAGAAGTTGTTGTTCTATCTATGAATGCAAATGTTTATGCAACACTTTAGATGCAAAAGTGTTGCTGCGTGTATATTTGCGGGTGTCCTTTTGTGACTGCATTCTGGTGTGTGCGGGATCATGGCCGTGTCTGTGTCAGACTGTGTCTTCTTGAATGTGTGCATTACCCAGCGTTTCACAGCTGGTGTTTCGGGAGCACTGCCCACTGTCCCTCTCTAGCGCAGGGAGCTGCTCGTCTGACTGGCTCAGTTTACCCATGATGCCGCAGGATGACAGGCACGGGGAGTCGCTGCTGTACGATTGGCTGTCGGCCGATAAGCGTCTCTGCAGTAGCTCCGCCTCTTGGTCCTGCTGTTGTAACTGTAGAATAGATCAGACACGACTTAGTCAACTACATCAACAAAATCAGAACAGAAGTGTGAGATTTCAGTCTGCCTTTAGTCTTAGTGCTGAGGTAACTAGAGAGCTGGGGTTTAGCATTAGTGCGGAGTTAACTAGAGAGCTGGGGTTTAGTCTTATTCCTAAGTTATCTGTAGAGCTGGAGTTTAGTCTTAGTGCTGAGTTAACTAGAGAGCTGGAGTTCAGTGTTAGTGCCGAGTTAACTGTAGAGCTAAGGTCTGGTCTTAGTGCTGAGGTAACTAGAGAGCTGGAGTTTAGTGTTAGTGCTGAGTTAACTAGAGAACTGGGGTTTAGTCTGGTACCTGTTTGAAGGCTCCGGGCGGTAAACTCCTACCACTGGCAGCTCGGCTCATGGGTGCCACCACGGCGATGCGCGTGAGCGCGGGCAACGACTCGCGCTTCTTAGGGGGCAGAATCGGGATACTGCGAATAAAATAACACTCAAACTCATTATTCTGAGGCATCATCACACAATGATCTTATGGTAATGCAGTGCACAGCATTAGTTTAGTGACTAAACTAATGATGACTATGATTGACTAAACTTTAGTCAATCATAGTTTAGTATATCCTGGACAAAGCAAGAGTTTATCAGGATGAGATGCTGACACAGAGGATCACACTTACATACATGCACACACACACACACACACACAAAAGGAAGTTACACGCCATAGGTTTATGAAGGGTCAAAGTAACAATAATTAAATATAAAGTAAATTACAAAGTAAAATGTCATGTAAGTCATATCACCAAGTATCAAATTTAAATATATCAACGATTATTAAATGTAATCCAATTTAAAGTTTAAATCAATGTCATTTGAATTTTGAATTACATTAAACTTTAAATCAATTGAATAAGAAGTTGAATTAATTTGAAGTCATACATCACATTTACATTTGCCTGTTGTTCTCATTTTGAATAAGACTTAACATTTCAGCCTCATGCAATTCCGTGCGCCACCATTTAATTCGAACGCCTTTACTTCAGACTTTGGACTTTGGTACTTCAAGGTTGTACTGTCACCTGTCAATCATGCTATGTCCCCCGCCCCCCGCCCATCCACTGAATCTGAGTCGATTTATCAGTTCTTTAGTAATAGTTTCCCCCACTTCATCACCATCACCACCAGAGCAAACGTCCTTCGTCTGACGCTGGGTTTCCACAGAGCATGTCACCATGCGAGATCTTCTACTGTCTTTACGCGAAATACGCCTGCTAAAATTTCACCCAGGGGATGTTGTCCAGTTGTCACACACCTAGCGTTTCGGCTCAGTGGTCAACAGGTTAGCTTAGTGGTTAGTGGTTAGTGGTTAGCTTAGTGTTTAGTTAGCTAGACAGTCCAGTGCTTCAGATTACATTCAGGGGTTTATTTAGCCCAAGTATGTTCAAGTGGCATACACACAAAAATCCGTTTGAATGTTTTCATGTTGACAACAATTCATAATCTACAGAAACACCACAGTTCATATCAGCGTGCTAACTATCTAGTCGCCTAGCTTGCTATGTGTTTTCAATTGGTTATAATGGGTCAACAAGCTAACAAGCTAACAAGCTAACCTTCAATGATAGTGTGTCCTGAACACATTTGTTTAGCATAACAATAAACCGTATCAAAATAAGCCATTAAAAGTGGTCAAGAAACCTTTATTCACATTTAATATTTCCAGTTACGACCCCCGGAGCCACCGCCATTGATTTGTTTTTTTTTGTTACTCCCACCTCTGTGTACAGTGTACAACGTGGTGATAATTTCGCCCGGAGTGAGTGAGTCTTACAAAAGACCCGATAAATCAACTCAGATTCAGTGGATGGGCGGGGGGCGGGGGACATAGCATGATTGACAGGTGACAGTACAACCTTGAAGTACCAAAGTCCAAAGTTTGAAGTAAAGGCGTTCGAATTAAATGGTGGCGCACGGAATTGCATGAGGCTGAAATTTTAAGTCTCATTCAAAATGAGAACAACAGGGAAATGTAAATGTGATGTATGACTTCAAATTAATTCAACTTCTTATTCAATTGATTTAAAGTTTAATGTAATTCAAAATTCAAATGACATTGATTTAAACTTTAAATTAGATTACATTTAATAATCGTTGATATATTTAAATTTGATACTTGGTGATATGACTTACATGACATTTTACTTTGTAATTTACTTTATATTTAATTATTGTTACTTTGACTCTTCATATAGGTTGAGTGGGTAAAAGACCAATCACAGAGCACCAGGAGAGGGACTAGAGGGGTAAGCAGCTGTCAATCATGCGTTTAACTTTTCGTTGTCACAGCCTCAACTGTCTGATACATATTCCATGACATGCGAGTTAGGTCTCCTCCAATTGGGACACACATGGGACAAGTATTGTGTGATGTCTGATGTCATAGAGACACACAATGCCTTCCCATTGGCTGACATACTTTTCTGTCTTTGCGGCTCTCCGTTGCCTAGCGACTGCCAGCTGTGCAGCCATCTGCATTCTGGCCCTGATGAGGTCAAGCCCACCACCCAAGAGACGGCAGAGGAGAGGGGGAAAGAGATGGAGAAAAAAAGAGAGATAGAGGAAGGGAAAGTGAGAGAAAGACGAGAACGAGAGAGAGAGAAACTGAGTGTATGGTAACAGGGAAAGAACGAAAGAGCACGTGATATCGAAAAATTCAGAAAGATCAACACTAAATTCTCTGATTGGCGCACACACACACACACACACACACACACACACACACATGTGCGCACATACGCACACACGCGCGCACACACACACACACACACACACAAGCAAACAGAGAACTACTTAAATGTGGATGTTTGTGGGTTTCACATCTGCTTTTTTGTGCTCACAAATCAAATCTGTGTGAGAATGTCTCCAGTCTAGACCACAAGGAAGAGGGGCTTCCGTTTGAACGTATGTGTGTATGTGTGTGTGTGTGTGTGTGTGTGTGTGTGTGTGTGTGTGTGTGTGTGTGTGTGTGTGTGTGTGTGTGTGTGTGTGTGTGTGTGTGTGTGTGTGTGTGTGTGTTGTCTTGAGAAATCACGGTGACAGCAAAACACTTTTAACTAAGCAGCATGTTCCTGTGGCTTAAAATAAAAACAAGGAAAGTGTGAAAGAAGTGTGAATGGAACACCAGATTAATTTACACGGAACCAGGATAGGCTAATAAACACATAAGACCTTTCCTGAGAAACACAAACACACTCATTTTCCACAGACAGTCCACTGTTGTTTCAACACACACACACACACACACACACACACACACACACACACACACACACACAAAACACAAACACCAGTCGCTCACCTGTGCTCAGCTAGTTTAGGTCCAGGGAGGGGGGGTTTGGGTGGAGCCTCCTCCTCTGACATGTCCGTCAAGCTCTCAGAGGGCGTGGTCACAGGTGTGGTCTTGCTCATGTCCCGCTCTGGAAGACACATGCTGTGGCAGAAACACAGGCACTGTTATTCACTCTTATGTGTATGTGTGTGTGTGTGTGTGTGTGTGTGTGTGTGTGTGTGTGTGTGACTGAGAGAGAAAGAGCTCTTTTCGAGTCAGAGAGGGGGGATGTGGAAGAAACGGTACAATTGAATATGTGTGTGTGTGTGTGTGTGTGTGTGTGTATGTGGTATTTTCTTACCTCTCTGCTTTGGCCATTGGAGGTGCGGGTTTAGGGGATGTGGGTGAAGGCTGTTCCTGTTTCTCAATGGTGAGTTTTACCAGCTCCTGTTAGAAATGCACACACACACACACTGATAAATTACTGACTTTTTAACATAAGAAGAAACTCACTTCTTAAAACACACACACACACACACACACACACACACATTCAATCATACACAAGCACTAACGCAACCACATGCAAACAACAGGCAAGCACTTACTTTCACCCCATCGAGCACAGCTTTGATCACCGTGGTGACCGTTGTCACGGTCTCCTTGTCACTCAGATCAATCCCCTTCAACATGACATCATCGGACCAGCGCACCAGGTTAGCCAGACTCTGATACACACGGTTATGACAGGAGGACAGCGCCGAACTGTGAGAGAGAGAGAGAGAGAGAGAGAGAGAGAGAGAGAGAGAGGGAGAGAGATAGAGAGAATGAAGGGAAGTGAGAGAGGTAAGGAGAGAGAAACAGACAGATGGGTCTATGGAGGACTTTAATGTTCTCTATGAGAAAATGGACGTGGTCTAGGGGGCGCTGTAGCCTCACACATAACCAGGTGAGATAATTATATTACGTCAAGGTGCTTGTGTATGTGTGTGTATGTGGGTGTATGTGTGTGTGTGTGTGTGTGTGTGTGTGTGTGTGTGTGTGTGTGTGTGTGTGTGTGTGTGTGTGTGTGTGTATGTGTGTGTGTGTGTATGTGTGTGTGTGTGTGTGTCATCACTACATTACAGTACGTCAAGGTGTGTGTGTGTGTATGTGTGTGTGTGTGTGTGTGTGTGTGTACACATTAGTGTGTGTTTGTGTATGTGTGTGATAGGCGCCATTTGTGTGTGTGTGTGTGTGTGTGTGTGTGTGTGTGTGTGTGTGTGTGTGTGTGTGTGTGTGTGTGTGCGTCAGTGTGTGCCCCCAGTTGTATGACTGAGTGTATGAGCCTCTCGCTGAATTCTAGGTGAATCTCAGGCTTGCTCTGACAGGCCAGGACAACACACACTCTGACATTCCAAAGGCACAGTCAGCCACAGAGGCAGGAACAGGATACGGGGTGCGTGCATGTGTGTGTCAATGTGTGGTGAGTATGTGTGTGTGTGTGTGTGTGTGGATGGATGTGAGTGTGTGTCACCAGCTCGGAATGAGCATATTATCAGCGACATCATCTGAAGTTTATCATTCTTTGCCTCAATGAGGTAAGCACCAGAAAAAGGAAATAATGTGAGTGTGTGTGTGTGTGTGTGTGTGTGTGTGTGTGTGTGTATGACAAAAGACAGCTTCCCGTACATAAGCCCCGAGGTTTACATTCTCTTCATTCTTCACAGACAAAACACAATGACCCCTCAACACAAGGAGACACACACACCCGCACACCCACCCACACACCCACACCCACACACACACTTACCTGTTGTGTGAGCGGGTGTCCCCCTGCACCAAAGGTAAGATGGCCTCCAGGACTTTGCTGGCTGAGCCAGGGAGCATCTCCAGGACTTTGGCGTCCACGGCCATCTTGTCCACGATGGCCTTGAAGTAGCGCAGCGCGCTCACCACGTCCTTCTCCTGCTCCTCCAGACGAGACACCTTCTGCTCCTCGCCAACACACACACACACACACACACACACGCACACACGCACACACGCACACACGCACACACGCACACACGCACACACGCACACACACACACACACACACACACACACACACACACACCCATTATATCAGTGATATCCACCAGTCCACAGACCATTCCATCAAACAAACAAAAAAAACGTCTTCCAGTGAACTACTATTTTGACCACACACACACACACCTCTACAAGTTGGTTTGTTGGTTTCCTGTATATTGATTAAACCTAGCCCAATATCAAAAAGAATTTATAAAAAAAAAAAATATATATAAAAGAAAATATTATATAAAAATGTATGGCTTATTCCATATACGATGCGATCTAGGAAAGTTGCTAAATTTCACCATGTGAAGGGTTTTCCCACATCACATCACATAAATGGCAAGCCGACCCAACATGTCCATTACCAAAACATGACATCCCCTCCACACTGCACTGAACAGGTTCCTCATCCTTTAATTCCTCCATTGAACCCATGCAAGACCACAGGACTCTTTACTCCATGCAGCCCTTCTCCAGATCATCCCACCACACTGATACCCTCACTGCTGGAGGAAGTAGGAGCTTCACCAATGAATGAATGAATGAATGCTAAACCAATCAAACAACAGCAGCTTTACCTGTCTAACACAACGTAAAACCACTCATGCATAGGACTTCATACCAAAGATGCCTCCCAACCAATCAGCTGGACTGTAGTACTAATGTCTCCCTAAAATGATTAACTTACACCACTGGACTCTACCAATTAAATTCCACCTAAACTCCTAGGCTTAGCCATCTAGTCAAATATCAACTAAATCATATTGACGCGATAAGTGTATAACTAAAGAAAAATTTAACTGAAAAACCTCAAACAGGCACTACATTGATCCATAATCTTGGGCAAAAAACTGGATGCCCTAGAGCAGTAAAATCAGTGAACACAAAACAGACCACATTTGGTCACCTTCTAAGGAGCTACATTCTAAACTGCTGGAGAAATGTCATGACATGCTTCCACATGCTTCAGTTCTGCAGGGGTCCCAAAGGACCATGGCTGAAGACAAGAGCTCAGGACAAACAGTCAGACAGCATAGAATTCAGAGAGAGTTACAGAGAAAGAGAGAGAGAGAGAGAGAAAGAGAGAAAGAGGGAGTGCTGATGAGAGAGAGAGAGTGCTGATGAGAGAGTGTTGACCAGGCTCACCTTGTTGACTGGTTTCTCTGGGGCGGGAGCCGGGGGTTCTGGGGAGGGGGGCTTGCCTTTGGTGGAGGGTGTGCGTTTGATCTTGGGGGAGTGGAACTTGTCCATGAGCTTCATGGTGGACAGCTTGAGGGAGGAGAGGTGGGAGCGCGTCCCCTCTGCAAGCCACAGGAGGAGAGAAATGACAAGCGGATTAATGAGGGTGAACACGTATGAATATTTATCATGGTGGAGCTCAGGTTGCCACCACACATCTACAACACTAAACCTAAAGACTCAGACTGCATAGGTTAGCCTACAGAATTAGAACCTAAAGAGCAACCCTCCATCCCCCAATCCAAACACCTACAGTATTACCAATTTGTAGCTTCATTAAGTCTTAATTTGCCATTAGTATCTTAGTCTTTAAAAACGATATTCTTCAGGTTGACTCTATGTGTACTCAAGCAATACATCCTGGATGATTCTCTATTATTAGCACATTCTTGTTACTCAATTGTTGTGGATGTCAGCAGCACGCTATTGTGTGTTTTTTTCTTCCTGGTTCAGGTATGAGTCAATGTGTGTTACAAAGAGACGTGCATCTGACAGCTCGAGAGAGAGAATAAATAGAAATAGTGGTCTATTAGAGGCTGCAACTCAGTGTAAAATAGGCCACGTTCACAGAGATGTTCAAAACACACACATCTTTTATGATGCTTCAGTGTCTTGCCCATTTAAGACACACACCACAACTCCAAAGAGAGAATGTCGCCAATGGCAGCTCTTCAGAATTCCTTCAACTATGGACGTTCCACACAGTCACTGTGCTGGTAAAACAGGTATTCATTTTTTTATACAGTAACCACTGCGTGACGCAAAACCCGAAAAACAGAAAAACTGATGGAAATCTGACAAATCTGTTCACTCAATCACAAACACTCAACTCCACAGCCATCACAGCTGCGTAAGCAAGAGACAGCTCAGTATCAGATCAACAAACCTTTTGCGAAAGACAGATTAAGTCGGGTTACCTAACTGAGCCGCCAGGAACACAAATCTGTACACACGTCATCTGAAACAACCACAATGATCTGAGAGGTACCCATCTTTTTTTCCATGTGTACCTCTATCACAGTGACCTGAGAGGTAGCTATCATACTTCTCTCTGCAAGTGGCTGAGGAAGTTAGCTCAATATTGATGGAGTTTGGCACGATAAGAGCTTTCAGCTAAATACCAATGTCACCTGCTGAGAGGGACATGACCAGGAGAGAGAGAGGACAGAAGCGAGAGAGACTAGACATGAGGAATGAGGCATGTCACTCCACCAGCTCCACTGAAACCAGCATTTCCTTATTTCCCTCCAGAGAAACGGCACATGTTTAACATGACAAGAATTCTGTGTGAAGGAAAGCACACGTGTGTGTGTGCATGTGTGTGTGAATGTGTGTGTGAGTGTGTGTGTGTGTGTGTGTGTGTGTGTGTGTGAGAGAGAGAGAGATAGAGAGAGAGAGAGGGTAAATACAGGTAAGGTCAAATAAGATTTAATATCATAAATAAAAAAATAAAGGGTGTCTTCTAACTTCTTACTTGCCTTGTGGTCTGTACAGTGAAAGCATTAAGGTGATGATACCTGGGACAACTTTTTCAGCAATGTTGCTGGGCAACCGCATAACCAGTTCCATGTCTTCTGATTGGATGATCATGAAAATATGCCTGCTGATGCTTAGCTCTGCAGAAAACAAATGTTGGCCAATACCATGGGAATGTGCCAGAACCACAATACTTAGGAACAACGTCATGTAACATTACAATAACGCCGCCTTGTGTATCAGCTTCACAGATGATCCAGAACGCAGTGCCATGACTGGTCTTTCATCAAACCAAAAGGGTTTGATTGAAGACCAGTCACCACTGGTCATCGAGCTTAATTGGCTACCTGTGGCCGCCCGCTCCAAATTCTAATCATTAATGCTGGCCTGCCTACAAAGTGATCTCCAGGGGTGCGTTTCCCAAAGCCATAGCTGCTAACCTGTTCGCAACTTAGTTGGTTGGCAGTGGGAAATTGCATTGCAACCAACAACTTTGCTACCTGGGTTAGGGACTGTAGTTTTGGGAAACGCGCCCCAGTTCTGCACTCACTTAATCATATGCTCTCATCAGAAACTGTTTAATAAAGTAACTAGACAATCTTTGCTC